>NC_138770.1:94384813-94737313 GCF_965119305.1 Pelophylax lessonae
CGCGAATTCGCGAATAGTGAACATACACAACCATTAAGCAGATTTAACTTAGAAAAAGAAATACAAATACATACATTTGTGGACACCAGAAAACTTTATTTAGACACATGAAGACATTTTAAAAAAAAAATTGGAAACATGCTGTTTATTACATTTGTATTTTTCAAACCAAAACAACCTTTGTACAACATTTAGACCATATACATCGACAAAGAGCCCATAATCAACAGATGCATGTGCAGATTGACAGAATTATGTTAACAGCAATAAATACTTACAGAGAGTCAACACACAACACAGCCAAATCTCACCTCCATAAATAACAAAGGGCCAAAAATGTTACCCATAAAACATGTGACACACAAATATATTGGACCTCTTCGTAGGTCAAATCTTTCCTGATGTCTGAGTGAGCTATATATAATCCAAGCAAACACACCCAGAATGGTAACGCCCAGTCCAAAAATTAACTGTGTGTATCCTGTGTGTTTTGGAGCATGCTCAGTTGCCAAAACAAGGGAAATAGAAATGAGGAATAGAAATGTATGTAGGTGTGTATAGTATATGTGAATTGAAAAAATTCTCTCTTGAAGTTTGCTAGTCATTATTTAGAATGTTTAGATACAGGAATACATACATATATATACAATTACGTGAGAGAGAGAGAAATATATATTTAGGGAAACAATTGAAACACACCTTTTGGGATTTGAGAAGTGAGATTGTGACGATTGACCAGATATGTAAGCCAACAATCTGACTCATCACTCATGAACATCCCTAAATTTGGCGTGGCAATTATATCAGGCGTTCTTATGTGCATTTTGGCTGGCGTTTTCCCAGGCGTTTTGACATGCATTTTTTGGGCAGGCATTGTTATATGAAATCACCTACAAAAGCCCCAAAAACAGACCACAAACACGTACATGTGAACGTAGCCCGTTTGGGGGCGTTTGAGGGGGATTTGTCCAGCTCAAGGATCAGCTCCCAAAACTGGCAAAAAATCCAATCCTATTCAGTTCAATGGCCCCTGTTCCCATGTGAGCATTTTGACGGCATGAGGAAAACACCCAACGCTCACTGAGAAATAGCACAATGATTAGGGAGTCTGCCTTCCTGCTGTAGGTTTGTAAGTTCGAATCCGGAAGGTGCCCTCTGTATGGGCAACACTTGGATATCTCCAATCCTCCAAATGTTGACATCATTAATTTTGTTCATGTTTGAAAAAGGCATGTGTATCAGCAAACTTTTAATCCAAAGACATGAACAAAATACAAAAGATGCCCCATAAAGTCAATATGTAGCAATATTGTGAGCTAAAGCTCTATTTGTTTGTTGGGCATACTTTGCTAATTAGCCAAGTATAAGGGATATATATATATATACCTTCAGTTAAATGTGTAGTAAAATGGTAACACTTGGCCATACCCATATGGAAGAAAAGGTAGTATTTGCAATATATTTCTAAAAACATTCTTTGGAAACACATAAAATATTGTCAAAATTGTGACATTTCCTTGATATGTGTGAAATGCTAATAATCTTTCTTTGAAATATGTTTTACATCTATTTTTTTTCTATCTGACGACCAATTCCCCAATGTAATATTTTGTGGGTTTTTTCAGAGAATGTGGAGGTTCTATATAAACACTGTAGATTTGACTGCTATGATTTCGGAGTTAGCAGGAAAGGTGTATGGAATGTGATGGTGTTTACTAAAGGATCCCTTGTTGGAAGTGTGCATGTTTTTCCAATTCCGCCGGTTTTTGCCATTTTCTATGGGCGAGACAGCGGATTTGCAAGCGGTATTCAAAAAAAAATTGACCCAAAATCGCGCTGGCGAAATTTTTTGAGCCAATTTGACGTTGCGCATGCGCACATTCGCGAGTTCGCAGCTCGCGGCTGGAGGAGCTGTTTAACCTTTCCACACTTTCGCAGATATCTCTCTTTCTAAGTCAGTTTTTGAGATTTTTTAAACGCAAGTCATCTCCAAATTGACTTCCACACCTTCCACAGTGATTTGGGATTTTTGGGGGTACAGGGGAAAATTTGGCTAAACTTTAGTCGAGCTTTTAGCTGGCGTGGTTTTAAGTCGCGCTCTGACCATATTGCATCTTAATGAATCTCACACTAGGCGCTATTTTCCGCCCGCCGTTCTTTGAATGCCAATTTCAGACTTAAATAATCGCCGCTTCGCAAAATCACGCCGAAACGCCAATTCGCCGTACTATGAATCAGGCCCTGTGTGTGCCGACCCAACAGTGAATAAATTTGCAACAACACAAAGACCAAAAGGTCGGCTAAGACCGATTAAGACAACACTACAGTTTAGAAATACAAAACAAACTACAAGGGTAAGAATATTCAATCCAAAAACAAGGGGCAGAATAACCCATTGACATATTCTAGTGGCAATACCCATATATACCAAACAACTAGCAGGAACACTATATGTAAATATATTGATACAAAAATATTGATACAAAAACTTTTTTGGGGGAGAACATAGGAAACTCTCACCCGGCCGCTGCATGTGAAAAATCCGCTGTCATAGGAAGGGACCCATAGAGAAATATGTAGAAAAAACAGGTGGAAACGAATAAAGAAAGAAAAGAAAAAAGAAGAACAGAAGACAAAAAACATAGCCTGCAAGTGGCCATGTACACACAGAACCAAGAGGACAATACGGAACCCAGAGGATAATGTTGCATGACCGCAGGGGGGGAAAAATAATAATAAAAAAGTATATAAAATATATATATTGTGGAAAAATATACTGTGAAAAAACCCCTGTGATCATACTTATGACAGCGCATATGTCCTAATCAAACACAAACTATCCCCAATGTATACGAAGATACATAGAGACATGTTGGTTTAAAGATGTATATCCCAGAGGACAGATAAATCATATCCAAAAAGGATATATGGGTACATATCTCAAAAATGCATACATATATTACCAAGGATAGTGTATAGATCTCATAGAAACACATAGTATGTATCAAAAAATATATATATCAAAAATATCAATGCTACAAAAAATATATATAAATACAATATGTATATATAGGTGTAAGAAAAAGCACATAAGGGTGTATTAGTGCAAAGATATGTATCCCATATGTGTCTAAATTTAGATGTGGGACTCAAGGGTACATGAAAGGTAAGGGTGCTATATTATGTGTAGAAATGGGTGACATCCCATTCAAAATTTAAACCGCCTGGCAATCGGGTCTGGAGTCTATGAATCCAGAATACTTCCCTTTTGCATAAAAGGCGGAACACATCTCCTCCTCTCAATGGAGAAGTTACCTGTTCAATCACTTGTACCGATATTAGAGATAAATCAACATCATGTTCTAAATTAAAATGTCTAGCGACATTGGTGGATTTTCGTAGTCTAACATCGCTCAAGTGTTCCCTAAACCTATCCTTGAGTTTACGTGTGGTGCGACCCACATATTGGACATGGCATGCACAGCAGGTAATCAGATAAATTAAAAATGTGGTGTTACAATTAAAAAATTTATCTATCTTGTATGTCCTTGTATCCAAAGAGGAACGAAAAATATCGCCTCTTAAGACATGGGGGCATGTGATACAATCCCTGGCACCACATTTAAAATTGCCTTTAAGGTGCAGCCATGTGTCGGATTTTTTCTTGATTTTGCTGGAGAAAAGACTGGGAGATAGTTGGTTTCCCAGTGTTTTTGCCCTCTTGGCTACGATATTAATACCCCCCTCCAGGATCTTGGCACAATCCTTGTCCCCATATAGAATAGGAATGTGTTTATATATTATTTGTTTGATTTTATTAAACTCTAAACTATATGGGATAGTGAGATTTATGGGGCCTTTTTTGGTATCAACCTTACATTTTCTAGGAGGCTTTTGTGTTGCGAGGAGGCTATTTCTGTTTTTATTCAGAGCAATGGAATAGGCCCTATCCAGGGTCCATCTCGGATAGCCCCTGGCCAGAAATCGTTTATACAATCGTACTGACTCTCTTTTAAATGTAGAAAGGTCACTACAAATTCTTCTTATACGAAGAAATTGACCTACTGGAATGCCTTTTAGTGTATGGAAAGGATGGCTAGAATCAGCATGTAACAGACTGTTACCAGCTGACGGTTTCCTAAAGAGGCTAGTGACCACCCGATTGTCCTGATGTTTCAAAGTCACATCTAGAAAATCAATTTTATCGGCATCAGACTGGCCTGTAAATACCAAATTTTGTTCGTTATCATTGAGATATGCCAAGAATGGATCAAGAGACAGACTTCGTCTGCCGACAAAAATCAGATCATCTATGTAGCGAAAAAACAAAACAATATGGTTTCTGAAGGGGTTCCTATCTCCAAAGATGTGGACCCTCTCCCACCAACCCATGTAGAGGTTGGCCAGGGAGGGTGAAAAAATAGCCCTAATGGCTGCCCCACACCTCTGGAGATAGAAAACCCCATCAAACATAAAATAATTATGTTTAAGAAGATATTCCAAAACTTCCAAAATGTAAGATATAACTACTTCAGTAAGATTGGTATAGTGAGTCAATGAGAAGTGTACAGCTTCTAAAGCTAAATTATGGGGGATCGAAGAGTATAAGCTGGTAACATCACATGTAATCCAGTGAAAATCAGGTTGCCAGACAACCTCATTGACTACACTTAAAAGGTGAGTAGTATCTTTTAGAAAACTAGGTAAATTGTGCACAATAGGTTGGAGCTGGCCATCCAGCCATTCACCCAAACGTTCATTGAGAGACCCAATGCCAGAGACAATGGGTCTCCCCTGAACTGGGCGCAACCCCTTGTGCACCTTTGGGAGGTGGTGAAAGATAGGAGTAATTGGAAAATCAGGTATTAGTTTTTCCGATTCCCTAGGTGTTAAAATACCAAGAGCCGCCCCTTTGTGAATAAGTGTACACAGGGAAGATCTAAATTTTCTCAATGGATCACAGTTCAACATTGTGTAGGTACATGTATCTGATAGTTGTCTGAGTGCTTCCGTTCTATATTCATCCTTATCGAGTATGACCACCGCACCCCCCTTATCTGCATTCCTGATAACTATGGACTCATCCTTCATGAGGCATTCTAAAGCTCTCCTTTCCTCAGTATTTAGATTGTCACTCTTAGCCTGTACTTTATAAGGAACCGATTGTTTGAGTTCAAAAATGTCATCTTCAATTAACTTCTGGAAAATATCCATCTGAGGAGCCCGCGATTGAACTGGATAAAAGAAAGAAGGTACCTTGACTGGAACTCTATTAACATTATTAACATGTTCATCTCTGGTGTGTATAGTGCCTTCGTTTTCTACCACTAGATCTTCCAAGTCGGTAACAGCACAGTGTTCGCGAAAAGATCTAGGCGATCCCAGAACGATGTCCATATCTTCGGTCCCAATCATATCCAATCCTGCATTTGTATCGCGTGATGCATCCAAATCGGTACTTTCAACCAAAAAATGTTTACGTAGAGTCAAGTTACGGACAAACCTGTTAATATCCATCACCGTAGAAAAAGGATTGAAATGTGAGTGGGGGCAAAAGTTTAATCCTTTCGATAGAAGGCTTATTTCTCCCAAGGTGAGTGTCCTCCGTGATAGGTTAATAACATTGTTGTTATCACTTTCATCCTTTTCTATTTCCTCTGCGTACGTAAAGAGTAGTGATGATCTCGTTGGTTTCCGGTGTTTCTTTCCTCCCCTCCTTGTTGTTTTTGCGATTTTTTCTTTTTTTGGAATTTCTTCTCTTTTTTCTGGCCGTTTTTTGAAAAAGGGGTGCTATTGAAAGTATTGCCCGATCTGGAGGTTTGTGGGTAATCTGGAGAGCTATCTGAGCCAATAGTTCCATTTGAACTCTCCAAAATGCTAGATTCTGGATCTGAAAAACTCACTCTTTTTTTGTATTGGTGTCGATTCCATCGGTGCGATTTCTTCCATGTATAGACGTTATCCATCTCGTAGTCAATCTTGTCACGTTGAAGTTTTTCCTTTTTGCCACTGATGATTTCTTTTTCAAATTTATCAATCCTGACACTCAGATTCTGGTCAAGTTCCGAAAAAGAGGAAAGATCCTTAGAGGCAGATAGTTCCTGCTGTAAAATCGATATTTCTTCCTGTAGCTTTTTCAATTCTAGAGTTCTAGATGAAATAATAATCCTCATGAGCTCATATGAACAGTTGGAAAGGGTATCCGTCCAGAGTTTCTTTAAATCTTGATTAAATAAATCAAATGTAGGGAATTTTTTAATTCTCAAACCCCGGGGAATGCGTTGGACATCCACATATTCCGTGAGTGTCACTTTCTCCCAGTAAGCTTTAATTTCCTTAATCATGAGTTTTTCAAGTTTCCTAAACGATGCATCCATAGGAGCAGAGGAATCTTCCGAATCCTGTCTGAGAAGAGCTTGTGCTCCTGCTCTAAGGGGGTTTGCATCGTGTTTTCTCAGAGACCGGCCATTAGAAGTCTCATCCATTGTCTCTGGCTGTGTGGGTGTATAGACAGAAATGGATCTGTTTGAAGCAAAAATGTATAAACGGGACTCACCGAGCTGGTATCCAAACGGAGACAGTGACAATTAATCGAAGAGAGCAAGAACCGCTCTGGTGAGGAGACAATCCCACAAAAACTCCAACACAGGTGCAGGCAAGGATCCGCAGTCCAGGAAATGATAGTAGAGAACAAACAAGGAGCCGCACTTCTGGTTGGAGTTATAGAGTATAAAATCCAGGTTTATTAAGTCCAAAGGATAAAAGCATATCAAAACATAACCACGACAGCCAGAGACATAAAGAAAGTCTTTCCCATTCTCGCACAGCTCTATCCTAACTTTCTGACATTTGTTGTTTACAAGTTAAAATCAGTATTTTTTTGCTAGAAAATTACTTAGAACCCCCAAACATTATATATATATTAGCAAGGACTCTAGAGAATAAAATGGCGGTCGTTGCAATATTTTATGTCACACTGTATTTGCTCAGCGGTCTTTCAAACGCGATTTTTATGGAAAAAATACACTTTAATTATTTTAAAAAAACAAACAGTATAATTAGTCAAATTTTTTGTATAATGTGAAAGATGATGTTACACTGAGTAAATAGATACCTAACATGTCACGCTTTAAAATTGCTCACAGTCGTGGAATGGCAACAAACTTTCGTACCTATAAATCTCCATAGGCGACGCTTTAAAAAATTTTAACGGACCTGTTTGGAGTTACAGAGGAGGTCTTGTGCGAGAATTACTGCTCTTGTTCTAATGATGCGTGATTTGAACACTGTTTATATTTGCAGGCGCGACGAGCACAATGGGATGGCGCGCTTTAATTTTTTTTTTTCTTATTCAGTTTGTTTTATCTTTTTTTTTTTCACTGTCCCTTTAAAAAAAAAAAAAAAAAAATCTGATCACTTTTGTTGCTGTCACAAGGAATCTAAAAATCCCTTGTGACAGTAATAGGCAATGACAGGTATTCTTTGAAGAATCTGGGGTCTAAAAGACCCCAAACTCCTCCTCTGATTTTAAACTTATTCAAAATGCCAAGATCGGCATTTTTGAATACTGTCATTTTTTCATTTTTTAAAACTAGCGCCGTTGGCTGCCGAGTAAACCGGAAGTGGCCTTGTGACGTCGCTTCCAGGTTTTACACCAGTGCCAGCTCGGATCTCCTGGTGGGATGGGAGACCTGGGAGGAGAGGTGGAAGGCGGCAGGAAGGGGGGGGGGATATCCCCTCTCGCTCCTTGTAAAAACAGCCGAGCGGCTGATTAGTCGCATCAGTTGTTATTACTAGAAAGCCGACCGTCAGCTCCAGGCTGCTGCAGGAATCACTCCGGTACAACCACTTTAGCAAAATGATGTACAGGTACT
This sequence comes from Pelophylax lessonae, assembly GCF_965119305.1. Taxonomy (NCBI): domain Eukaryota; kingdom Metazoa; phylum Chordata; class Amphibia; order Anura; family Ranidae; genus Pelophylax; species Pelophylax lessonae. The sequence goes on from NC_138770.1 coordinate 94,392,688, forward strand.
TGATTTTGTGGGAAGTGGTTAAAGGTGAGTATTACAGCCTGGAGTTCTTTTTTTAACAGCTGCTGGTGGTCTATTTTAATTTAAATAAAAAACATTTGGCATTGAAGAGAACATATTGAAAATAGCAAATTGAGATAGATCACGTACAGCGCATGCACAGGACCTTCCTGGAAGGCACTTGTAGGCGGGAGGGAGGCCAGGTGGTAGGCACCCACGAAGGAAGGAATTACATACACAGTGGTTGCAGGATTTCTATTGTCAGGAACAGGGCTATTTTTCTAAGAGAATAGTTGCAGGAACTCCCCCTTCCTTTGTGTCTCCGCCCTCTACCCACCTCTGAGCACTGACCCTTGATTCCACCCCTACTGAGATCTAAGCACCAATCCTTGGTTCCACCCCCTACCAAGCACTAAGCACTGACCTGTGGTTCCATCCTCTACCGAGCTCTAGGCACTGACCCTTGGTTCCACCCCTTACCGAGCGCTAAGCACTAACCCTTGGTTCCACCCTATACTGAGCTCTAATGACCGATCCTTGGTTCCACCCCCTACTGAGCTCTAAGTATCGACCCTTGGTTCCACCCTTACTGAGATCTAAGCACTGATCCTTGGTTCCACCCCCTACCAAGCTCTAAGCACTGACCCTTGGTTCCACCCCCTACCGAGCTCTAAGCACTGACCCGTGGTTTCACCCTCTATTGAGCTCTAAGCACCGACCCTTGGTTCCACCCCTACCGAGCTCTAAGCACCAACCTGTGGTTCCACCCTCTACCAAGCTCTAAGCACTGACCCTTGGTTCCACCCCCTACCCAGTTCTCCCTTTTAGAGAATATAGAGCCAAATATCATTTTGTAATGCTAAATAGTTTGTATAGAATTTGGTAATGATAACAAGAAAAGCAATAAAATAGATCCCCACAGCCAGCAGCAATAAACCCCCCCCCCAGCAACAATAGACCCCCAGCAGAAACAACAGATCTCCCAGCAGCCAACATTAATAGAATCTCCAGCAGCCAGCATCAATAGACCCTCCATCACATCCCAGCACTCCTTGCCATTGCATACATTCAGTGCTGGAGGTGCCAGAACTGCATTTCCCCACATTCCCATTGAAGAAAAGCTCTGATCAAGAACGTTCCATCACACAGTAACAGAGTCTGTGCAGAGACTTAGCATTGGAGGCAGCAGTCACAGATGATTATACAGTACATGCGAGGAGACCAACTGGAGACTGCTGGTAGGCAGTCGTAGCGAAGGGCTAGTAGCGGAAAGAGATTCCCAACAGCAGCACTATTGATTAGTCCCTATGCTGGCCCTCCTCTTCTGGAATCTCTTCCTCACTCTAGGCACATTCTCCCTGTCCAGTGGGTTCCTGTCCCTGATCTAGCCACACACAAAATGCGAGCCAAGTGCCTTTTATGGCACTATCTTCACTAAAGATGGCCAAAGGGGTCATCCGGGGCAGCAGCGTCCAGACAGTCACCTTAGTCACCTAATGACACTTATGGAGGCCTAAGAGGAATATACATTCCTCCTGCCCTCCACTCTACCTGCCAGGTGCTTGCGGCAGCACCACCTGTGTAGGGAGATCAACCAACACCTGCCTACATGCTACGGATGTGACCTTCCCATGGTGCAGCTGCATACCTCCCAACTTTTTGAGATGGGAACAAGGGACACTGTCAGGGCACAAACACCAGGAGAAGGGCTCTAGGACCCAGCAGCGCTATCAGCAACTTAGCAGGAGAAGGACTTTAGGACCAGGCAGCACTACCAGCAATTTACCTGGGCCTATATAAGGAAGCCTGCCAGTGATTTTAGTTGCTGGTTGATCTTCGGCTCCTCCAGTGTGCTATCCTTGTGATATTCCAGTTCCTGTTTCCTGTTACCAACCCGGCTTGTCCTTGACCTGTCTCCTGATTGCTTCCTGTGTTTGACCTCGGCTATCCACCTGACTATGCTTGCTCTGACATCCACCTGGCTCCTGATCTTGGCTATCCACCTGACCACGTTCCAGTTTCAGCATTATCCAAGTCCTGCAAACACCTCACGGGCGCCACCTGTCTGCTGATTCCATTCCAGAACTCCAGCTGTACTCTGGATCCTTCTGCACACAGTCCAGCAGGCGACCCATGCTACTTTGGGCCAGACCTCTCCTGTTCTCATCCTCAGGGGGGTCTGGAACTTAGCCGCAAGGGAAGCCCTCTCTCTCCATTGGCCTCCAGCACCAGGTACGTGATAGACACCTATTGTCAAAACTATGTAGGCATAGGACACAACCCTTGCCACGCCCTCTTAAAGGAGAATTATATAAAAAAATGATTGGTTAATCCCACAAGTGCTTTTTTTTACCATTACTATTCCTTTATACTGGCGTTTAAAATTTACAAATGCAGCAGTTTAGAACTTTTTGCACTTTTTAGCAAGGGAAACACCTTTGGATTGACAAATAGTGCATTTTATATACAACTTTATAGATCAGACCAAAAATAAGGGCAAATAAAGGGGAAAGAGGGACATTCCTCAAAATCTGGGACAGTTGGGAGCTATACAAATGCTATGTGACAAAAAAAGGTTAGTCTATAGAATTAAACAAGGGCATTAAGATGGGGTGACCAGACATCCTCGGTTTCCAGGGACAGTCCCCAGTTTCCGGGGACAGCCCTGGACTGAAGACACTGTCCCCGGACCAAGTTTGTCCCCGGTTTTGTCCCCGGATTCAGGGGATGCGACAAATAGAAGCTTGGGAGTGCTCAAGCACCCTCACATTTTATTGTGATTATTATGACTGGCCTGCACAGAGCTCTGACCTAACCCCGGTAGAACACCTTTGGGATAAATTAGAGCAGAGACTGCGAGCCAGACCTTCTCTCTAACATCAGTGCCTGACCTCACAAATGAGCTTCTGGAAAAATGCTCAAACATTCCCATAGACACACTCCTAAACCTTTTTGAAGCTGTTATAGCTGCAAAGGGTGGGCTAATTCAGTATTGAACCCTACGGACTAAGACTGGGATGCCATTAAAGTTCATGTGGACTTCCGGTTCCGGCGCCGAATGCGGTAGTCACCTTCACTATTGGCTCCCGCGATCGGACCACATATCTGCCTAAAAAGCCTGCCAACTCACCTCTCTCGGGTCCTCTGCTGGCTCATCCACCCTCGGGCGACCCCCTGGTGACATCCATCTGCCGCTATGGACAAATTCCTGGAAAAAGGCGGCCTGCGCATCCCGCCGGGCCAGCCGCAAATCGAGGCCCCGGTCTCGGCCCTCACCACGGATGAGGCAGACGCCTCCCGCATGGATACAGCAATGGATCCTGCAATGCCCTCTCTGGGTGACCCCCAGTCGGATCGCATTGCACAGACTGTGGTGGCACTATTATCCCCCACCATAACGGCAGCTGTGCAAACGGCAGTGGCAGCAGGCATGCAGGATATTAAAAAGCAGCTCACTGAACATTCCCACAGGCTGCAAGAGGTGGAAAACCGCGTGGCTAACGTGCAGGAGGAAATCTACAGCTCCCACGGTTTTGAGCAGGCTCAAGAAAAAACGAATCAATTCTTACTCCAAAAAGTGGAGGACTTAGAAAATAGGGCGCGCAGGAGCAATCTCCGCTTTATTGGGATACCGGAAACTGTGCCACCATCTGCGATCCCCGAACTGTGCTCCAAACGGATCCCGGAGGCCTTGGGACTGCAAGGAATCTGCGTGGTTGAACGGGCCCACCGTATGGGGATTCACTCCTCTGAACGCTCTTCGCCGCGTCCGATTATAGCCAAATACTTGAACTACGCCGATAAATCACGATTCTCCGAAAATTCAGGCAGTCCAAATCTTTCCAGATAGATGGTGCAAAAGTCCTGATTTTTGCGGATTACTCTGTTGAAGTGGCCAAGAAAAGAAAGGCATTCCAGGCTGTATGCTCACAACTGCATCAAGCCCAGATCAAATTTACTTTGGCATACCCAGCAATCCTTCGGCTGCGGGCACCTTCAGGTGAACAACTATCCTTCCAAGACCCCTCGGAGGTGGAAGGTTTCATACACTCACTCCGTACGGATGGGTCTGACCCCATGTCCACTAGGCCGGCCTCGGCCCAACACCCCCTGATCCCAAGGAGCCCGCGTAAAGAATCTCCTAAAAGGCAAAAATACTCTGAGGTAGTCAGCGGAAGTCATTTTCTTCCGCATCGCTGACATGCCATGGACCGCCATCTGTTACTTCCTCCCTCCTCCTAGGAGACCCTGTGGACACGTAAAGTATTCTTCCACTGCATTACTTCTGCGTATCTCAGGTTGCCACCTGAATACATTTGTCGTTTGAGATTGTTACCTCTGACCCACTTTTGATTGCACTGTTATGCTATGTTAGTCGGTGTTATGCACGATGGATTTAGATCTCATAGTTTCCTGTTATGGTTGATAAATTTTCATGCTGTTTCTGCTGTTACTGTGGAGGACCCAGGCAAATCCCTCCCCTATTGTGGGTCGGGGTTCAGGGTTCCTTGCCCCCCTCGATTTTATCTCTAGAGGTGATTTGGGTTGGTATTGTTTACAAGCCTCCTGGCGTCCGTATCAAGGGACTTGTCGCCTACCACAGTTACAGCATTCGGAAAAAAGTGAGGTCCTCAATGTATTTTTTTCCAAATGCCTTTCTGTTTCTCTTTTCCCTCTCCTTACATGTCTGGTACCCCCTCCCCCCCCTCCCTCTTCTTTGATTCCACGGTTGGAATCGGCTTCCTTGTGGTATCACTGTTCACCAAGTTGCAGACACCTGTCCACAGCACATATGACAATACATGCACTCATTCCTGCAGTCCACATTTGATATCAGCTGCTTTATCAGGCTCCATACCTTCATCTGACAGACCCTCCATGAAGATTCTGTCATGGAATGTCAGGGGCTTGCGGTCCCCAATTAAACGGATGAAGGTATTGAGATATCTTAAGAGGCTTAAAACGGACATAGCTCTGCTACAGGAATCCCATTTGTCATCTGATGACTTCTTCCAGATGAAGAAGTTGTGGGTGGGCACGGTGGTGGGATCGGCAGCTTCAGGCCGCAAGGCTGGAGTTCTGATCTTGATTCACAAGAGACTTTCCTGCAATATCCTCTCCCTCTCCACCTACACTAATGGTCGCTTTGTCTCGGCGCACATGAAGATTAACGATAGCGAAATACTACTGACAAATGTATATGCTCCCAACGCCCCTGATCAGTCCTTCTATAGAGACCTGTCCTCTCATCTGCTTAAATATCCTCACATTCCACACATCATAGGCGGTGATTTCAACTCCCTTATGGACCCCCCTCTCCTGGATAAGTCTCGGTCAAAACCTACTCATAATAAACCCAGTATGCCCACGTCTAGTCCTCTAGCTCAGGTAGTAGACTCCCTTCACCTGACAGACGTATGGCGACTACATCACCCCACCGACAGGGAATTTACTTTTTATTCTCACCCACATAATGTGTTCACTAGGATAGATTATTTCTTTGCCTCGGCCAATGTCTTAAGTAGAATCGAGGACCCAGAGATCCATGAGATTGTCATTTCCGACCATGCCCCTGTCTCCCTAACCTTAGATCCCCCCGACAAACGAGCGGATTCTAGTCTGTGGAGATTCCCGGGGTACTTACACAACAATTCGGACTTTCAGGCCTATTTGGCTAGGGCATGGGCAGAGTACTCAGAGGTGAATGTCTTGCATGCTTCACAGCCCAATTTGTTCTGGGAGGCAGGCAAAGCTTTTCTGCGTGGCAAAATTATATCATACGCCTCGGCTTATAGAAAAAATGCATCTAAAAGCTACTACCAGGCCAGTGAGCGTCTCCACCTGGCTCAAAGATTGTTATTGTCCGCAGACTCTCCCGCAAACCGACAGGAATGGACCCTAGCCAAGCAGGCCTTTGACACTTGAGCGGATAAGTTGGAAAATATTAAGAGGGCACGCTTCTCTGCCACGCTACATAAATTTGGGAACAAGGCAGGTAAATTACTGGCGAGGCTGTGTGGGGCACCTTACACTCCTACACACATTGCCTCACTCCGTGCCCCGTCGGGCAAGACTGTCTCTAACCCCCCTGAATTGAAAAGGACTATGAGAGACTTCTATGCATCCCTATATTCCCCAGACCCTTTTGACGTTCAACAGGCGCGTTTCTTCCTAGACAAAGTCACCCTCCCTAACCTTTCCCCTGCTCAACTGGACACTTTGAACGCACCGGTATCCCTTGAGGAGATCCGGGACACTATAAAACAGCTCGCTCCCAACAAAGCCCCGGGTCCAGATGGCCTTACGGGTGAATTTTACAAGACCGCCCTGGAGGCAATAGGACCTACCTTGCTAGAGGTATACTCGGCCATTTGGTCAGGTGGCCCATATCCCCCCACGGGCAATCAAGCCATAATTAAATTGCTGGCTAAGAAAGGGAAAGACCCCCTGGACCCCGGTTCCTACAGACCTATTTCCTTATTGAATTTGGATGTAAAGATCTTATCTAAAATTTTAGCATCCCGACTTGCCCTGATTATGCCATCCTTGATTCATCCGGCCCAGTCCAGCTTTACCAAGGGGAGATCGGCGGCATCTAACCTACGTAAGGTTCTTTTGGCTTTGGACCAGGCCAGGATTTCCTCGGGGCGGATCTGGCTATCGTCACCCTGGACGCGGAGAAGGCCTTTGACAATGTGAATTTCGATTGGCTCTCTATGGTTCTGGCCTCCTTTGGCTTCTTGGGACCTATTACACATGTTGTCAGAGCTATGTATGCCTCTCCCGCGGCCAGGCTGTGGGTGGCCGGGTCCCTCACTGACGAGTTCCACCTATACAAGGGCACGAGACAGGGCTGCCCCCTGTCTCCGCTGCTCTTCAATCTAGCTCTAGAGCCATTATCCAGATTCTTATTGGAAAAAGCGCCACTCCAGGGTATTCAAATCGGTTCACAGGAATTACGCATATCACTCTTTGCCGATGACGTTTTGATATTTACCAGAAACCCCTCAGCTGACATGCATACCATTATCTCTATCTTCGACAAATTTAAACTCTGTTCCGGTTTACGGATAAATTATGCTAAAAGTGAAATACTCCCCTTGGGTACCACATCCAAACCCACTTGGTCAGCCTCCTCTCCCTTCACTATAGCCACCGCACACATCACATATTTAGGAGTCAAGATAGGCAAGCTCCCGTCTTCCATCTATACTTGAGACTATCCCCCACTTTTTCAGAAGATCTCTCGTGGGTTGGATGGTTGGATGGATCTGCCGCTTTCACTCTTGGGGAGATGTCATCTGGTCAAAATGGTCAGCTTTGCACTGTTGCTGTACCCTCTGCAAACGCTCTGTAATGGTGCTGGTGGCTGAGCCTGACGTGCAGAGGTAGCCTCGTGGGATCTGGTACAACAGGAACACGGACGGGTCACACTGGTGGTAGACACGGGCTAGTCTGAGGTGCGGAGTCTAAGTGCTAGCTGGTTTTCACTAGAGCCCCTGGTGGTGGGGATAGACTGCGCTGCAAGCTAACACCAGGTCGCGGTCCCCAGGGTTGCCTCTTAACTGGCAGATTCATGACAGCACTTCAGTGTACACAGGGAGTGTTCCTAACATTGCCCCCCCCTTAAGGGCAACCTCCGGGTGCCCAATAGGTTTTTCTTTTGTGGGTGACTGCGAAAGAAAGCATAGATCAGTTCTTTAGCATGGATATTCCGTTCCGGTTCCCAGGAATTTTCTTCCAGGCCGTAACCTTTCCACTTTATGAGAAACTGTAATTGACCTCTCCTCCTCCTGCAATCCAAAATAGCTTCCACCTCATATTCTTCCTCCCCATCGACAATCACAGGTTCGGGTGGTTCCGAGCTTCTGCCCGGGAAGGAGTTAGGGACTGTAGGTTTTAACAAGGAGACATGAAACACCGGATGAATTCTAAGAGAATCAGGTAAGTGTAATTCATATGAGACCTCGTTGAGTTTCCTCTTGACCGGGAAGGGTCCAATAAACTTGGGTGCCAATTTCTTTGAGGGACAGGCTAGGCGGAGGTTGCATGTAGATAGCCATACCTGGTCACCTGGTTGAAGGATTAGTTCCCCTCTCCTCTTCCTGTCAAAAATCTTTTTAGAGGCTGCTTGTGCCCTTATTATAGCATCCTGCAGCAGTTTACAATTGCGGTTGAGGAAGCTAATGATATCCTGTACTGCTGGAACTGTGGGTTCAGCGGGAACGTCCGGTAAGAAGGACGGATGGAAACCGTAGTTTGCGAAGAATGGAGCTTGCCCTGTAGCAGAATGTTTAGCATTGTTGTATGCAAACTCTGCCAATGGTAGTAGGGCCACCCAGTCATCCTGGACAAATGTGGTGAAACAACGGATATACTGTTCCAACGTCTGGTTTGTCCTTTCGGTTTGTCCATTAGTCTGAGGATGGTAGGCGGAAGACAAGGACAGCTCAATCTTCAACGCGTCGCACAAGGCTTTCCAGAAGCGGGAGGTAAACTGGACCCCTCTATCTGAAACAATATTTGCAGGAACCCCATGAAGCCTAACGATCTCTTTAATAAAAACTTCTGCAGTCTCCTTGGCCGTGGGCGTATTCCTGAGTGGCAAGAAATGGGTCATCTTAGATAGGCGATCAACGACCACAAAAATGGCGGAACAGCCCTCTGAGGGGGGAAGCTCCACTATGAAGTCCATGGCGACCATCTTCCAAGGCCTGTCAGGGACTGGTAGTGGCCTGAGCAGGCCCCACGCCTTGTTTCTTACAGACTTGCTCCGGGTACAGACGGTACAAGACTTCACGTACTCCCTGCAACTCTGTTCCAGATCTGGCCACCAAAATGTTCGTTGTAATAGATCCAGGGTCTTATGAGTACCAAAATGGCCCGCCAGAGGGTGGTCATGGCATAACCCTAAAACCGTCACTCGGACCTCTTCAGGGACAAAGATCTTGTCTTCAAGCCATAATAACCCATCTCTGGGTACCAGGGACACCTCAGGGAGACAGAGATTCTTTGCAGAAGCTTGCTTTATTTGGGCCATCAGGTTGGTCTGTAATAACAAAAAATTACCTGCGGACAGGATGGTGTCGGGTACTGGCACTTCCTTTGGATCATCAAACATGCGGGAGAGCGCATCTGGCTTGACATTTTTAGATCCCGGCCGGTAGGTAATATGGAAGGAAAATCTTGAGAAAAACAATGCCCAACGTGCCTGACGTGGCCTCAGCCGTTTAGCAGCTCTTAAATACTCAAGATTCTTGTGATCTGTGAAGATGAGGATAGGATGCGTTGCCCCTTCCAACAAGTACCTCCACTCCTCAAGGGCAGCCTTAATGGCCAGAAGTTCTCGATCGCCAACGTCATAGTTCCTTTCTGCTGGGGAAAGTTTACGAGAGAAGAAGGCTATAGGATGTATGAGATCTTTAGTACCCTGCCTTTGCGAAATAACTGCCCCCACGGCCACTTCTGATGCATCTACTTCAAGAAGGTAAGGAAGGGCAGGATTCGGGTAACTCAGGATGGGAGCAGTTGTAAAGAGCCTTTTCAAGGTTCGAAAGGCAGTCTGGGCTTCAGGAGGCCAATTGAACCGGGTATTCTGCTTCGTGAGCTGTGTAATGGGGGAAATGATGTCAGAGAATCCCTTAATAAATCTCCTGTAAAAGTTGGCAAAACCTACGAAGCGCTGGACCCCCTTCTTGTCTGACGGGGGTGGCCAGTCCAAGATGGCTGAGACCTTTTGGGGATCCATCTTAATTCCTTCAGTGGAAATTATGAGACCTAGGAACTGAATACTCTGGCGTTCAAATTCGCACTTCTCCGGCTTGGCATATAATCCGTGTTGGCGGAGTCTGCCGAGGACATTTTTGACATGTCCCCGATGTTGATCCAGGGATGCAGAGAAAATCAAGATATCGTCCAGGTAGACAATAACAAAGATATCTAACCAGTCTCTGAAAATATCATTTACAAAATGTTGAAAGGTTGCTGGGGCGTTGCACAGGCCGAAGGGCATCACCAGATATTCAAAATGCCCAAACCTAGTGCGAAACGCTGTTTTCCACTCATCCCCCTCACGAATTCGGACCAAATTATAGGCCCCACGTAAGTCTAACTTAGTGAAAATGGAGGCTGACCTCAGTCTTTGGAAAAGTTCTGGTACCAGGGGAAGAGGGTAACGGTTCTTGACCGTGATCTTATTTAGTTCCCGATAGTCCACACAGGGGCGGAGAGAGTGGTCCTTTTTTTCCACGAAGAAGATTCCTGCCCCTGCTGGGGATGTCGATGGACGAATGAACCCCTTCTTTAGATTTTCATCCACGTATTCTTTCAGAGCCTCCAATTCCCGTTCTGACAAAGGGAAGATACGACCGAATGGAATCCCGGCCCCAGGAAGTAACTCGATCGGGCAGTCGTATGTGCGATGAGGAGGAAGGGTCTCGGCCCCCCGTTTACTAAAAACGTCCAGGTAGCCATGATAAGGCTTAGGCACAGCAGAAAGCAGATCTGTGTCGGAGTCCAAACAGAGCAGGGTACTGGCAGGGCTGAGAGAGACCGGTAAACAGGAGTTTATGCAGTAATCAGACTGAAATTTGATCGTTCTTGTCATCCAATCGATTTGCGGGTTGTGGGCCTGCAGCCACGGCAATCCCAGGATAACCGGAAATAAAGGGGAAGCAATAGCATCCAGGCTGAGTAGCTCTTTGTGACCTGAAGAAGTGACCATAGGAAGTGGAGGGGTCTCCTGAGTCACAGGTCCAGACTTAATATGAGACCCATCTGCAAGAAAAATGGAAAGTCCTTGAGTCTTGGTTTGAAGAGGGATGTGTTGTTGGATGGCGAACGTGAGATCAATGAAACAGCTGCACGCTCCAGAATCAATAATTGCGGTGACTGGTATTGTACCTCCCGGGAGTTGAAACGAAACAGGGAGCGCTAAGTGAGTAGCACTGGCATCGGATGCTGGATAACTTGAAGGAGAGATGGAGAGAAAATTACGTAACTTTGCTGGGCAAGAACGTACGTAATGGCCGGCTTCACCACAGTATAGGCAGAGGTTATTCTTTTGCCGGCGGTGTCGTTCTTCAGCGGTTAGGGTAGACCGCATATCGCCAACCTGCATGGGTTCTGGGGCATCTGGTGTGAAGTTAGCAGGAGCCAGGTTGGCCGGAATGGGCCTGGTGGAGGTGACATGAGCCGGAGTTGCGAACCGCGGCGTCATCCAGAACGGGCGTGGGTGCTGGGCAGACCTTTCCGCACGGCGCTCACGAAGCCGGCGATCTATCTGGATAGCCAATGAAATCAATGCCTCTAGGGAGTCTGGAATGCCAACTCGGGCTAGCTCGTCCTTCAGACCCTCAGATAGGCCTGAGCGGAACTGGTGACGTAGCGCTGCGTCGTTCCACTCGGTATCAGTACTCCACCGTCTAAAATCCGAGACGTACTCCTCTACTGCTCTGCGGCCTTGCTGGAGTGCATGAAGAGCAGCTTCCGCTGTGGAAGTGCGCTGTGGATCATCGTATAATTGAGCCATGGCACCAAAAAAGGAAGACAAGGAGTCTAGGTGTGGGCTGCACTTTTCAAGAAGTCGGTGTGCCCAGGACTGGGGTTCATCCAAGAGTAGGGAGATGACAAATCCAACCTTGGTGGCTTCCAAGGAGAAAGTCCGGGGCTGCAGTGAGAAATAAAGTTCGCATGCGTTACGGAACGCCCTAAATTTGTCCCGATCTCCTGAAAATCGCTCTGGTGTAGGAACCCTGGGTTCAGGTGGTAGCATCACCACTGTGGGTGCTGAGACCGAACCTGTTGGTGTCGTGGAAGTTGGGGGTACCAAAGAAACAGGAGGGATCCCCGGGTTAGTCACAGAGTGCATGCGTTCCTCCAAGTGCACATAGCTGTCCTGGAGCGACTTGACTGTTTGCGACAATGCTGCCAAGTGTTGGCAGATCTCGTCCAGAGGAGAGGCCCCTCTTGCAGGCTCCGACATGGCTGTCTTGTACTGTAATGGTGCTGGTGGCTGAGCCTGACGTGCAGAGGTAGCCTCGTGGGATCTGGTACAACAGGAACACGGACGGGTCACACTGGTGGTAGACACGGGCTAGTCTGAGGTGCGGAGTCTAAGTGCTAGCTGGTTTTCACTAGAGCCCCTGGTGGTGGGGATAGACTGCGCTGCAAGCTAACACCAGGTCGCGGTCCCCAGGGTTGCCCCACCAGGAGGTGAACACTTCCAGAATCAGAAGCAGATAAGCCGACAAGGATAAGGCAGGAGAGTGGTCACAGGAACGAGCCAAGGTCAGGGCGGGCAGCAAGCAGACGAAGTAGTGGACAAGCCGGGAGGTCGATCAGGAAGTCAACAGGAAACAGCAGGTTCAGGATCAGGAAGTACAGGTAAAGCTGCAGACAAGACAGCAATGGCTCAGTGCTGCTGTGGTGTTTAAATAGGCCAGCCTTTTGCCAATTAGTGCAATTAGTCTGCACTAAGTTAACTCTTAACTGGCAGATTCATGACAGCACTTCAGTGTACACAGGGAGTGTTCCTAACACGCTCCCTCTGCTGCTCAAACATAACGATATTAAACTGCTGAATCGCGCTATTTCTAGTTTTATATGGCGCGGTAAACGACCTTGCATTTCTTTAAAAAAACTATGCCTCCCCAGGAGCGAAGGGGGTATTGGCCTTCCCGATATTAGGTTATATAATCTGTCTTGCCTTCTCCGGATTTCACTTGACTGGCTCTCCAGTTCCTCTCACTACTCCAACTATGTCTTGGAAACGCACATGTCTGCTCCCTTTTCACTGGTCGCTCTGTTGCATGTTAAATGGAAAACTATGCCCCCAAAGCTTCAACACAACATCCTTTTGAGAGACACTGTGATCGCCTGGAGAGAATCCAGAAACGCTTAAAATTACCCTCGTCCATGTCTAAATACTTACCTATTAAGGACAACCCAGCCTTTATACCGGGACTACACTCGGACTACTTCAATGTGTGGCAAAGGTCAGGCCTGCTGAAATTTTCGGATCTTTGTGACCCCGTTACGGGCAAGCCTCGGGCTATACAAGACGTTTTGGACACCTATAGTCTGCCAGCCTCTCATGTTTTTCCAATACTGCAATGCCAAAGCTTTCTCCGCTCCCCAGGTGCCTCTACCACCAATGGACTTACGGATCCCTTATTGGACCCTCTAATTGACTCAGGGACTTACAGCATCTCCGACATTTACAAGCCTTTTCAAAAACTAACCTCCTATCTTTTCGCTAGTTCTTCAGCGGCAAACTGGGCCAAGGACTTCCCTCTGGAGAATATTGTCACTAAGTTGTTCCAGGGGTACAACCGAACACTTAGCTTGACTCCAAACGAGACTTGGAGAGAAACACAATTGAAAATCCTCCATAGGGCGTATATCCCGTTTACATCTAACAAAAATGATCCTCTCCCGAGCCTCTGCCCTCACTGTAAAACCAACCGACCAAACCTTCAGCACAGGTTCTGGTCTTGCTCTTTCATTGAGACATTCTGGGATCAAGTGCTCTCGCTCATCAAACGGGTTACGCTTTTGCAACTACCGAAAGACCCCCTCCTTCTCATTTTTGGACACTGGGACAAACAGCTCCAGGTATGGACTAACCGTCCACCACCGCACCCACGTAGGTGGATACTCAAATGCTTGTTGATAGCCCAGAGAGTTATACTCACCAAATGGATATCCACGGTGGGCCCCTCTGTAGCGCAAGTTCACCACGACCTCTTAAGTCTCATGATCAAAGATCGGCTCAATACGGACTTCAACCTTCCTTCCTCCGCAAACCGATTTTCGGATAACTGGCAGGACTTTCTGGACTCGCTACCTAAGGATGTGGTTGACACCTTGTCCTCCGATACTTTCTTGTATACTGTTCCTCGGTAGGATAACTAAGCTGTGGTTGGGATGTTCTCGACCTAATTCACTCACCCCCCCTCCCCTCCCCCCCTCTTCTCCTTCCCCTGTTTCGTCCCCTCTCTTTTCTCTTTCGGATACTCATCCCATGTTCTAAGAGTCTCTTTCAAAATAAAAAATATAAGTGCTATTCAGCACCCCACTCCTGCGCTCAGAACCTGGTCCTCAGGCTGCCTCAATCCCGGGCCTATAAACTCATACTTGGCATCCGTTTTGGCTAGGCTTTGCTGCCCCTTACGACCGGGGCGGTCGACCAGACACTATAGATACAAAACAAAGAAAGGGCGCACCAGCCTAGCGCATTATCCTCAGCGAGTTTATTGATAATAAAAAGATAAAAATCAGCTACTCACAAACATGCGTGAAAATCAAGCACATCAATTCCATAAAGCAGCCTCATTACAGGAGTCCGATATCTCATGAAAGCAGAGGGCTGACGCGTTTCGAGGCCGTGCCTCTTCCTCAGAGCTAAGAGTCTCTTGCGTGCCAAAAGATCCATCCAACTAGGGTTCTAGTGTTTTTATGTTTTGACCTTGGGTAATTTTGTCTGGCTGTTATATCACTTAGGTCAGTCACGAGTCTCTATGTTGTTGCTCGGCTTCTGACCCTATAAAATGTAAAATGTGTTGTTCATCATTATCCCGGCTTTCCTATGTATCGTAGCTCTTGTTTCAATAAAGTTTCTTACAAAAAAAAAAAAAGTTAATGTGGGTGTAAAGGCATGCGTCCCAATACTTTTTGTAATATAGTGTATTTGATTATTGTATTGCAGATTGATCATCTTTCTTTGAACTTTTGTTTCTTAATGCCCTTGTTTATGGGCTCCTATGGACTAACTTTTTTGTCACATATTAGCTTAGTGTGACTTTATATTTGTCACATAAAAAGTCTAGTGTCACTTTAAACACATATAATTTGTATTTGCTTTTATATTTTCAAATTTTGGTTCAGGCTTGAATTACCGTTTATTATTGTTTTAGTGCTGATTCCTTATATTACATGCCTTGTACAGCCACCAATACAAGTGAATAGCTGTGCGTGGCCGTGCCGTAAATGCCAATGGCTTCTGCTTTAGCGTTTGCTTGTGAGGCACTTTTCCAAAAACACAAAAGTGGCATAGAAGACTTCATTGTTTACCCAAATATGGCTATGTATTTGTTTTAGCAGCTGTACACGGCACATGCAGCTCCCCGGATGCCAGAAAGTGCCAGGGATTTTAGACCTCAGCACACAGAAACTGGTAAATGTCTGTGTGCATGAGGCCCAACAGGTGAAAACTTCCAGTTCCACTAATTTTTTTCTGGTGACATCAGCCTGTTACCAAAATGCCTTTATTAAAATTTTGCACAGCTTTCCTCTGATGAAAGAACGAGATGACTCATTTGTTATCTACCTATGAAACAACATCGTTCCCAGGAGGGAACAGTGCTGTGTTAAGCAGAGAACATTATAGACCAACTTGGGGTGCACATTTTGCACAAAATGGAAAGTCCCACATAGGACTGGATTAGAAAAGAAAATTATCAGAGGATACTATAATAAATGTCAAAGATAAGAACATCACCGGACGTTGTTTGTGAAGATAACACCCTAGAGATAATTTTGGGGAAGTACAAAGGATGCTTACTTGAATATTAGTACGTTGATGGGACAAAACAAGTATATTGCTCGGACAGTCTGGAATGACGGGAGAGTTCAGGGATTATAATGAGATGGAAACCACCACTGGAGGTACAGCTGGTATATATAGGGCAGATACCTGGTGGAGAAGACCAAGAAACCCTCCAGATCTCTAGTAACAGAGACAACGCTCTACAGAGACAGCAGAATGGCGATCGCAGACTCTGCCCTCATTTGTGTAAGTTATCTCGCTCTTCTTATGTCTATGCAGTAACTAAAAATATAGCCTTTTTTAAGAGTTTAATTTTAGAGTTTATACTAGACTGCTCTTCTGCTTTTCTCTAAAAATGTATCTTCTCTAATTAAACTTAAAGTGACTCTGTCATGAGAAAAATATGCTAGCTACCACTGATGGGCTTTCTATGAAAATTCTGTGTTTGAGTCTCAGATCTGAAATAAGCATACACGTGTTCCAGGTCAGGGACTCAAAAGCATTAAAGCCAAAGCATCTGCATGACAACCAGGGAACTAGCATTCTTAAAGGAGAGCTCAGCAATTGCATCCCCCACAATTTTTTCATAACTGGTTCACGTTATAGGAGGCCTGAACTTTTCCTATTCAAAGCAAAGTAACACGTTTACTAACTAGCAGGTACCATCTGTTGCAATGTAGAAACCTTTGGCTAGCTCCTTTGTCATCTTGATGGCCTGCTGGAAGGCCCCCAACCTAAAATGCTGTGTATTAACATGTTTTCTTTCCCCTTCCACCTACATTGCGCTGTTCTGTGCCTGAACCTCCAATTGCCAAGCCTCAACTGCTGTTAAATAGAGCCAATAGGAAGGTCTTTGGTATTGTGCAAGTGTATGGTCTGCATAAATGCCCACTTTAACAGACTGCAATTCATTGAAGCGAGCACTAAGAAAAGCAGACACAGAATGAACAGGATGCATGAACTTTATTCATGGGTGTTCACTGTAAGACTGACGTCTCCCCATGGACTAATGGAATGCCACGCATTTTGTAGCCTCCAAATAATTTCTATGCCTTGTTAAAATTATTATCCTAGCTTGTAGCAAGGATAACAGGATAGGAATTTAACAATTAACAGGAAGTGGGGATTTGTGTAAATTGTAAATGCATGCTTTACAAAAAATAAAAGACTACTTTGATGTATTTTCAAGCCTGGTAAAATAACATTATCATCAGAGATCCTTATGTTCAATTAGGGCATAGAATTATGATACTTCTTCATTTATATTCATATTCTATATGCCAGTGGTTGGGTAAATCTAGTATAGTGTTTAGTTTCTTTTTTCTTTTTTAGTGTATTTGTAAAGATTAAAATCATTTTGTGGTCCCACTTTAAAATCCTGTAGGCAGCTGCAGGCATCCCCCCCGGTACCATTTTTTAGAGACGGCGGTCGGCTTTCAGGAGATAACAGCCAATGCGGCTCAGCATCCGCTCGGCCGTTATCCCAACGAGCAGGGGTGTCCCCCCCCCTCATCCGCCGGCTGGTTGGAGTCCCGAACAAAGCCGTAATTGGTTCGATCGGGTCTCCAATCATGTAACCCGGAAACGACGTCACAACGTCACTTTCGGTTTACTCGGTTGCCAATGGCGCTGATTTAAAAAAAATTGCCAGTATTCAAAAATGCAGTTTTCGGCATTTTGAATACTTTGAAGTGCAGTGGAGGGGTCTGGGGTCTTTTAGACCCCGGATCCCTCCATAAAGAATACCTGTCACTGCCTATTACTGTCACAAGGGATGTTTACATTCCTTGCGATAGCAATAAAAGTGATCCATTTTTTTTTATTTTAAAAACAGTGTTAAAAACAAAAAATAAAATAAAATAAATAGGAATTTCTTTTTAAAGCGCCCAGTGAGCTCGCGTACGAAAGAAAACGCATACCTAAGTCACGCCCACGAATGAAAACGGTGTTCAAATCACACATGTGAGGTATCACTGTGATCATAAGAGCGAGAGAAAAAATTCTAGCAAAAGACCTCCTCGGTAACCATTAAAAATTTTTAAAACATCGCCTATGGAGATTTTAAGTACTGTCGCTTTTTTGCCATTCCACGAATGTGCGCAATTTTAAACCGTAACATGTTAGGTATCTATTTACTCGATGTGACATCTTTCACAATATACAAAAAAATTTAGTTAACTTTACTGTTTAGTTTTTTTTAATTCAGTGAAGTGTATTTTTTTACCAAAAAATTGCATTTGAAAGACAGCTGCACAAATACCGCGTGACAAAAAATATTGCAACAGCCATTTTATTCTCCAGAGCCTTTTCTAAAAAAAGAAATATATAAATATAAATATATTTTTATATATATATATATATATATATATATATACATATATACATATATATATATATATATATATATATATATATATATATATATATATAAATGTTTGGGAGTTCTAAGTAATTTATTAGCAAAAAATACTGATTTTAACTTGTAAACAACATGTATCAGAAATAGGATTGGTCCCTAAGTTGTTAAAATACAGGTGCCAACCCCAACTTTCTTTTTAACAGACAACTTCCCATAGAATTATGCTCAGCTTCAAAATTTGTATTGGCAAATGCTGCAGACCTGATTCAAATCCTTAGATTGTATGTCAGAACTTGGAATTTTCAGGTAAGTATTTTAGCAGCCAGTGCTCATATATAGCCTTAGAGACGCTTGAGAAGTTGCATTCTGGGAAATGGCTGTTTTTGCATAAATGTTATTACTATTTAAAAGAAAAAACGGTTAATGTCATATTTGATTAAGTGTCCCTTTGATCATATTGCACAGGTGGTGGTCTTGGCTTCAGTCTGCTATTCAGCCTTCCTACCAGAGGGTTACCTGTCACATGTCAGCATTCACGAAGAGCCCAGAGATGACCACTTCCCACTGGAGCCCACAAAGAGGTGTGCTGGGAGGAAGAATTGGCATCTGCGAACCAGTATGACCCTGGATACCAGCATAATCGACACCGATTACATGGACAGTGTGTTTGAAGTTACAGATATTAACAGCCGCTCTCTGTCACCCTGGGCATTTAGGTAACATTTCTTCTAGAGAATGATCATAGGCTCTAGGCCCACACTGGTCACCACAACTCTGATATATGCCCCATAGACTGATTCTTCCAAGATCCAAGAAAAGACCGTGCTTTAAGGCCCATGTAAATCTAAGCGTGTGTGCTTAATGTGCTGACCCAACATGTTTTGCTTTTGTCTACTTCATTCCTATGGCCCTTATCAAGCCTATTATACCATAATCTGAGTTACTTTATATATATATATATATATATATATATATATATATATATATATATATATATACTCCATTGCAGCACGATTCATCAAGCCTTCCCATATTTGCTTCTGAGTTGCATTGCAACTTCCCATCACATAATTATATGCCAGGCAACCTCCCCCTTATGCTCCTAGCTTTGAGAGTAAGGCTCAAAGTGAGGTAAGTAGTTGAACCAATAGACACACTAACCTGAATTTTCACATTTTTTCAGACTCAACACAGATGCTGACAGATTCCCATCTGAGATCTCAGAAGCGGACTGCTTAACCTTTACCTGTATAGACTCAGAAGGTAATGAAGACCCGGATCTGATCTCCTATCCCATCCAGCAGGAAATTATAGTTCTTCGTCGGCAGCAGAGAGACTGTGACTATACCTACTCACTGGAGACAGAACTTATCACAATGGGCTGTACTTGTGTCCGCTCCATGTACATCTACTACTAATCATCTGCTCATCTTCCTTTACATCTGCTACTCATCAACTCTTCCAATCCTATGTACATCTACAACTAATCATCTGCTCCTCCCTGTATCTTTACTACTATTCATTTGCTCCTCTTCCTTTACATCTAGTACTAAGCACCTGCTCTGCTCTACTCCCTGTACATCTACTGCTAATCATCTGCTCTACTCCCTGTACATCTACTGCTAATCATCTGCTCTACTCCCTGTACATCTACTACTCATCATCTGCTCCACTCACTTTACATCTACTACTCATCATCTGCTCCGCTCCCTGTACATCTACTACTCATCATCTGCTCCGCTCCCAGTACATCTACTACTCATCATCTGCTCCGCTCCCTGTACATCTACTACTCATCATCTGCTCTGCTCCCAGTACATCTAATACTCATCATCTGCTCCGCTCACTGTACATCTACTACTCATCATCTGCTCCGCTCCCTGTACATCTACTACTAATCATCTGCTCCGCTCCCTGTACATCTACTACTCATCATCTGCTCCGCTCCCTGTACATCTACTACTAATCATCTGCTCTACTCCCTGTACATCTACTACTCATCATCTGCTCTGCTCCCTGTACATCTACTACTCATCATCTGCTCCGCTCCCTGTACATCTACTACTCATCATCTGCTCTGCTCCCTGTACATCTACTACTCATCATCTGCTCCGCTTCTTGTACATCTACTACTCATCATCTGCTCTGCTCCCTGTACATCTACTACTCATCATCTGCTCTGCTCCCTGTACATCTACTACTCATCATCTGCTCCGCTCCCAGTACATCTAATACTCATCATCTGCTCCGCTCCCAGTACATCTAATACTCATCATCTGCTCCGCTCACTGTACATCTACTACTCATCATCTGCTCCGCTCCCTGTACATCTACCACTAATCATCTGCTCCGCTCCCTGTACATCTACTACTCATCATCTGCTCCGCTCCCTGTACATCTACTACTAATCATCTGCTCTACTCCCTGTACATCTACTACTCATCATCTGCTCTGCTCCCTGTACATCTACTACTCATCATCTGCTCCGCTCCCTGTACATCTACTACTCATCATCTGCTCTGCTCCCTGTACATCTACTACTCATCATCTGCTCCGCTCCTTGTACATCTACTACTCATCATCTGCTCTGCTCCCTGTACATCTACTACTCATCATCTGCTCTGCTCCCTGTACATCTACTACTCATCATCTGCTCCGCTCCCTGTACATCTACTACTCATCATCTGCTCTACTCCCTGTACATCTACTACTCATCATCTGCTCTACTCCCTGTACATCTACTGCTAATCATCTGCTCTGCTCCCTGTACATCTACTACTCATCATCTGCTCTGCTCCCTGTACTTCTACTACTCATCATCTGCTCCGCTCCCTGTACATCTACTACTCATCATCTGCTCTACTCCCTGTACATCTACTGCTAATCATCTGCTCTGCTCCCTGTATATCTACTACTCATCATCTGCTCTGCTCCCTGTACATCTACTACTCATCATCTGCTCTACTCCCTGTACATCTACTACTCATCATCTGCTCTGCTCCCTGTACATCTACTACTGATTATCTGCTCCGCTCCCTATACATCTACTACTCATCATCTGCTCGGCTCCCTGTACATCTACTACTCATCATCTGCTCCGCTCCCTGTACATCTACTGCTAATCATCTGCTCCGCTCCCTGTACATCTACTACTCATCATCTGCTTGGCTCCCTGTACATCTACTAATCATCATCTGCTCCACTCACTGTACTCCTACTACTCATCATCATCTGCTCCGCTCCCTGTACATGTACTACTCATCATCTGCTTCGCTCTCTGTACATGTACTACTCATCATCTTCTCTGCTCCCCGTACATCTACTACTCATCATCTGCTCTGCTCCCTGTACATCTACTACTCATCATCTGCTCTGCTCTCTGTACATCTACTACTCATCATCTGCTCTACTCCCTATACATCTACTGCTAATCATCAGCTCCACTCCCTGTACATCTACTACTCCTCATCTGCTTCGCTCCCTGTACATGTACTACTCATCATCTGCTCCGCTCTCTGTACATGTACTACTCATCATCTGCTCCGCTCCCTGTACATCTACTACTCATCATCATCTGCTCTGCTCCCTGTACATCTATTACTCATCATCTGCTCTGCTCCCTGTACATCTACTACTCATCATCTGCTCTGCTCCCTGTACATCTACTACTCATCATCTGCTCTGCTCCCTGTAGACACACTACTGCTAATCATCTGCTCTGCTCCCTGTACACCGACTACTAATCAACAATCTGTTGGACATATGTGATAAAAGACAATGTTCACAAGGCATTACTTTTTACCCACCAATCATAACACCACTCTTCCATCCTGTTGTATCCAATAGAACATAGACAAGAACAAATAAAGAAACTGGTAGCCTGTGGCAGGGTTTTTAACCATCACCTATTCCGCGGTCAGCAACCTAAGATGCCGTGCCTTTTTCAGTGGCACCTGGAAAATCAAATGTCACAAGTCTACATAATGATTTCATATTGTTCACTGGCATGGCAGCTTTCTAATGCAAATTGGCACTTAATGTGGAAAAGGTTACCAACCCCTGCCCTATAAAATGAAAAAAAAAAGAATTTGGGTATACTCGCACTTTAATTCATATAGTACAGTGCAGTTTACAAAGTGCAAATTAATAGTGTTGTAACATTGAAATTATCAATAATATTATAATATGCTAAAAATATTATATATACTATATGATTATTTATGCATTTATATTTATACTAAATATTATTTATAATTTTTAATTTTTTTATTTTATTATTTATAAAATTTATATTTAAAATGTGACATTGTATTTTAAAATAAATAACTTTAGAGTATATTATACTTTGTATCATTTTCTCTGACTTCACACACATTTATTAAATGCGACATGACTCTTGATAACCAAGAAGATTTAAAGGTTTAGTTCACCCTTAGCAGAAAATACCTCATGCAGTCCCTAAAG
The DNA here is from genome assembly GCF_965119305.1 of Pelophylax lessonae. Lineage (NCBI taxonomy): Eukaryota > Metazoa > Chordata > Amphibia > Anura > Ranidae > Pelophylax > Pelophylax lessonae. The sequence continues at coordinate 94,415,055 of NC_138770.1, forward strand.
ACTGTATACTGTATAATATATATATATATATATATATATATATATATATATATATACAGTATCTCACAAAAGTGAGTACAACCCTCACATTTTTGTAAATATTTTGTTATATCTTTTCATGTGACAACACTGAAGAAATGACACCCCGCTACAATGTAAAGTAGTGAGTGTACAGCTTGTATAACAGTGTAAATTTGCTGTCCCTTCAAAATAACTCCCCAGTGTCATGTGACTAGTTAGTGTTACAAGGTCTCAGGTGTGAATGGGGAGCAGGTGTGTAAAATTTGGTGTTATCGCTCTCACTCTATAATACTGGTCAATGGATGTTCAACATGGCACCTCATGGCAAAGAACTCTCTGAGAATCTGAAAAAAAGAATTGTTGCTCTACATAAAGATGGCCTAGGCTATAAGAAGATTTTCAAGACACTGAAACAGAGCTGCAGCATGATGGCATGAGACCATACAGCAGTTTAACAGGACAGGTTCCACTCAGAACAGGCCTCGCCATGGTTGACCAAAGAAGTTGACCAGAGGTTGTCTTTGGGAAATAGACATTTGAGTATTGCCAGCATTGCTGCAGAGGTTAAAGGGGTGGGGGGGTCAGCCTGTCAGTGCTCAGAACATACGCCGCACACTGCATCAAATTCATCTGCTGTCATCCCAGAAGAAAGCCTCTTCTAAAGATGATGCACAAGAAAGCCCGCAAACAGTTTGCTGAAGACAAGCAGACTAAGGACATGGATTACTGGAACTATGTCCTCCTGTGGTCTGATGAGACCAAGATAAACTTATTTGATTCAGATGGTGTCAAGCGTGTGTGGCAGCAACCAGGTGAGGAGTACAAAGATAAGTGTATCTTGCCTATAGTCAAGCATGGTGGTGGAAGTGTCATGGTCTGGGGCTGCATGAGTGCTGCCATCACTGGAGAACTACAGTTCATTGAGGAAACCATGAATACCAACATGTACTGTGACATACTGAAGCAGAGCATGATCCCCTCCCTTCGGAGACTGGGCCTCAGGGCAGTATTTCAACATGACAATGACCCCAAACACACCTCCAAGAGGACCACTGCCTTGCTAAAGAAGCTGGGGGTAAAGGGGATGGACTGGCCAAGCATGTCTCCAAACTTAAACCCTATTGCGCATCTGTGGGACATCTTCAAACGGAAGGTTGAGGAGCGCAAGGTCTCTAACATCCACCAGCTCCATGATGTCATCATGGAGGAATGGAAGAGGACTCTAGTGTCAAGCTGCGAAGCTCTGGTGAACTCCATGCCCAAGAGGGTTAAGGAAATGCTGCAAAATAATGGTGGCCACACAAAATATTGACACTTTTGGGCCCAATTTGGATATTTTAACTTAGGGGTGTACTCACTTTTGTTGCCAGCAGTTTAGACATTATTGGCTGTGTGTTGAGTTATTTTGCGGGGACAGAAAATTTACACTGTTATACAAGCTGTACACTCACTACTTTACATTGTAGCAAAGTGTCATTTCTTCAGTGTTGTCACATGAAAATATATAATAAAATATTTACAAAAATGTGAGGGGTGTACTGTGATACATACATACACACACACACAGATACTGTATGTATGTATATACTATATATATATATATATATATATATATATATATATATACTGTATATATGTATGTATATATATATATTTATACTGCTCAAAAAAATGAAAGGAACACATTGAAAACACATCAGATCTCAATGGGAAAAGATATCATGCTGGATATCTATACTGATATGGACTGGGTAATGTGTTAGGAATGAAAGGATGCCACATCATTTGATGGAAATTAAAATGATCAACCTACAGAGGGCTGAATTCAAAGACACCTTGAAAATCAAAGTGAAAAAATGATGCAGCAGGCTAGTCCATTTTGCTGAAAATTTTATTGCAGCAACTCAAAATAGTTGTCAGTAGTTTGCATTGCCCCGACGTGCTTGTATGCATGTCTGACACAACATTGGGGCATGCTCCAAATGAGACGGTGGATGGTGTCCTGTGGTATTTGCTTCCAGATCTTGACCAGGACGTCACTAAGCTCCTGAACAGACTGAGGTGCAACCTGGCGGTGTCAGATGGACCGAAACATAATGTCCCAGAGGTATTCTATTGGATTTAGGTCAGGCGAACATGGGGGCCATTCAATGGTATAAATTCCTTCATCCTCCAGGAACTGGCTGCATACTCTCACCACATGAGGCCGGGCATTGTCGAGCACCAGCAGGAACTCAGGGCCCACTGCACCAGTGTAGGGTCTGACATTGGGTCCAAGGATTTAAGCCTCATACCTAATGACAGTCAGGGTGCCATTGTCTAGCCTGTAGAGGTCTGTGTGTCCCTTCATGAATAAGCCTCCCCAGACCAACACTTACCCATCACCAAACCGGTCATGCTGAATGATGGTACAGGCAGCATAACATTCTCCACGGCTTTTCCAGACCTGCTCTCATTTGTGAAAAGCACAGGGCACCAGTGGCGGACCTGCCAATTCTGGTTTCAATGGCAAATGCCAATCGAGCTCCACAGTGCTGGGAATTGAGCACAGGGACCACTAGAGGACTTCAGGCTCTCAGGTTACCCTCATGAAATCTGTTTCTGATTGTTTGGTCAGAGACATTCATACCAGTGGCCTGCTGGAGGTTATTTTGTAGGGCTCATCCTGTTCCTCCTTGCACAAAAGAGCAGATACCGGTCCTGCTGATGGGTTAAGGACCTTCTATGGCCCTGCCCAGCTCTCCTAGAGTAACTGCCTATCTCCTGGAATCTCCTCCATGCTCTTGAGACTGTGCTGGGAGATACAGCAAACCTTCTGGCAATGGCACATATTAATGTGCTATCCTGGAGGAGTTGGACTGCCTGTGCAACCTCTATAGGGTCCAGGTTTTGCCTCATGTTACCAGTAGTGACGCTGACCCTAGCCAAATTCAAAACTAGTGAAAAAAAGTCAGAAAAGACCAGTATGTCAGTGGCCTCCACCTGTAAAACCATTCCTGTTTTGGAGGTAGTCTCATTGTTGCCTATCTAGTACACCTGTTGTTAATATCATAAACACCAAAGCAGTTGAAACTGATTAACAACCCCCTCTGCTACTTAACTGATCAGCTCAATATCCCAGAAGTTTCATTGACATGATGCTATACTCTGATTAAAAAGTGTTCCTTTTTTTTTTTTTCTTTGAGCAGTGCATACTGTATACAGTATATAGAGGTGCATCTCATAAAATAAGAATATCATCAAAAAGTTAATTTATTTTAGTTATTCAATTCAATAGATGCGTTACACACAGAGTGATATATTTCAAGCTATTCTTTCCTTTATTTTGATGATTATGGCTTACAGCTAGTAAAAATCCAAAATTCAGTATCTCAAAAAAATAGAATATTACATAACACCAATAAAAAAAGGATTTTTAATACAGAAATGTTGTCTTACTGAAAAGTATGTCCATATACAGTATAGTATGCTCTCAATACTTGGTCTGGGCTCCTTTTGCATGAATTACTGCATCGATGTGGCATGGCATGGAGGCAATCAGCCTGTGGCACTGCTGAGGTGTTATGGAAGCCCAGGATGCTTTGATTGCGGCCTTGAGCTTATCCAAGGTGTTGGGTCTTGCGTCTCTCAACCTTCTCTTCACAACATCCCACAGATTCTCTATGGGGTTCAGGTCAGGAGAGTTGGCAGGCCAATTGAACACAGTAATACCATGGTCAGTAAACCAGGTATTGGTACTTTTGGCAGTGAGGGCAGGTGCCAAGTCCTGCTGGAAAATGAAATCAGCATCTCCATAAAGCTGGTCAGCAGAGGGAAGCATGAAGTGCTCTAGAATTTCCTGGTAGAGGGCTGCACTGACTTTGGACTTGATAAAACACAGTGGACCAAAACCAGCAGATGACATGGCTCCCCCAATCATTATGGACTGTGGACAATTTTGCATTTAGTTTGGAAATCAAGGATCCAGAGTCTGAAGGAAGAGTGGAGAGGCACAGAATCTGAGTTGTATGAGGTCCAGTGTGATTTGGGAAGCCATGTCATTCTGCCACTGCCAGAACTACCAGGGTCGCAGCAGTAACACTTGCGACTGAGCCCTGGAGCACTGCCACTGTGGGGGGGGGCCTGCCGTTTTGCCGCTGTGGGGGGGTCACTGCGAGAGGAGGGGGCTCGCCCGTTCCGTCACTGCGAGAAGATGGGGTGGTCACTGCGATAGGAGGGGGCCTGCCCCTGCCCGCCCGTTCTGTCAGTGGTTCCGAGTTCCGAGCCTGTACTGACTGTCCCACCTACCTCGCACGGATAGGAGACAGCCGATCTTCTCCTCCCGCCCCTCTCCTGTGTGCACCATGGGAAGTGTGAATGATCACATTCAGCTGCTGAGCTTAACTCTTCCTGCTGTGCAGACAGGAGAGGGGCGAGAGGAGCAGATCGGCTGTCTCCTATTTGTGCGAGGTAAGAGGGACTGTCAACCCAGGTTCTGAGTCTGAGCTGTATGAGAGAGACACTCTCAGCTCAGAGTACTGCTGATGGGCACTGATAGGCAGCATTGATGAGCATTGATAGGTGGCAATAATAGGCAGCACTGATGGGCACTGATAGGTGGCATTGATGAGCACTGATAAGTGGCACTGATAGGCAGCATTGATGAGTACTGATAAGTGACACTAATAGGTGGCATTAATGAGCACTGAAAAGTGGCACTGATAGGCAATACTGATGAGAACTGATAGACAGCATTGATGAACACTGATAGGTGGCATTGACAAGCACTGATAGGCAGCATTGATTAGCACTAATAGGTGGCACTGATAGGCAGCTCTGATGGGCACTGATAGGCAGCATTGATGGTCACTAATAGGCAGCACTGATGGGGATTGATGAGCACTGATAGGGGGCACTGATAAGCGGTATTGATGAGCACTAATTGGTGGCACTGATAAGCGGCACTAGTGAGCACTGATAGGAGGCATTTATGAGCACTGATAGGTGGCACTGATAGGCAGCACTAATGGGCACCGATAGGCGGCATTCATTAGCACTGATAGGTAGCACTGATAGGCAGCACTGATGGGGCTGCACTGATAATCAGGACACTGGTGATCAGAACCCTGATTATCAGTGTTAACAATGTACTGACAGTCTTGCTGGATAACGGCTCTCCTTTCCTCACACAGACACAACGTGGGAAGAAAGGAGTGCCGATAACCGACAAGTCTGTTTACATGTGATCAGCTGATCACATTGTAAAGGGCCACTGTGATTGTCAGAAGAACACAGCAGTCACAGAGCATGCTTGATGCACGCCCCAGGGGGCATGTGGGAGGCAGAATTCTGGGGGGATGTCCATGGGTTCCCTCCCAGAACTGGAAGCCCAGAGATCGAACGGAAGGGGAGGGGGTCTGGGGGGGCCCTTCATGGTTTCTTGCACCGGGGCCCTGAAGGTTCTAGTTATGCCTCTGTCTGCTGGTGTTGGTCCACAGTGTTGTATCAAGTCAAAAGTCAGCACAGCCCTCTACCAGGAAATTCTACAGCACCTCATGCTTCCCTCTGCTGACCAGCTTTATGGAGATGCTGATTTCATTTTCCAGCAGGACTTGGCCCTGCCCATACTGTTAAAAGTACCAATACATGGTTTAATGATCATGGTATCACTGTGCTTGATTGGCCAACAAACTCGCCTGACCTAAACCCCATGTCTGTTCAGTTTAAATATTCACTAGATATTTCAGTGACTGTCCAGTATACCTTTATTATGAATTTTGTTGTTCCCACATTTGATACACCTTTGTACAACTGTAAGTGGAGATGCAATTTCATTGAAAGTGGTTGTAGAGGCTAAAGTTTTTTTTACCTTAATGCATTCTCTGCAGGGGGCTGAGCCTTTATGTGTCAATAGAAACGTACAGCGTGGGGTTGGGATCGAGCCAACACAAGTGCCCCTAAAGCACATTTGTCAAACACAAGGCCCGGGGGCAGAATGCGGCCCAGAAGGGCCTTGTCATGTGGCCCTCACACTCAATTTTGCAACTGGAATGAGTTGGAACTCTATTTCGCCACCTCAGGTTCTCATCCTCCGCCTACACTTTTAAACACAGAAGCCTTCCATGTTTACACGGAGCAGCTTTGCTCTCAGCAGTTCCTGGATCTAACAGAGGGGCCAGATCTCTAGAATCTGAGAGAGCGAACAGGAAGCTCTGGGGGGGTTGGAGTTGCATACTGTGCATAGCGCACCCCTAAACCCTGCACTCTACACAACGCACTGTTGGCGGTATAAAAACAGCTTTATTCAAAGTTCTACTTACATGGCAGTAGATCAACACAAGCGAATAACATGTAAAAAGCGGCGTCCCGCTATAGTCAGTACAAAGCCGGCGTCTTGGGAGGTTCCGGACATCGCGCTTGCCACGCCCCCAAGACTCCGGCTTTGTACTGACTATAGCGGGACGCCGCTTTTTACATGTTATTCGCTTGTGTTGATCTACTGCCATGTAAGTAGAACTTTGAATAAAGCTGTTTTTATACCGCCAAACGGGATTACGCTATGAATGCTTTTATCCTCTACATATTGCCATACATATCGGAGTCGTGTCTGGATCTATGAGCGAGTGAGGGTTTGATGCAGTCTAGTGATACTTGGTCCGTTCATGCAGAGGAGAGAACCCAGTCCATAGGAGTTATTACTTTATGCTCTTAGTGGCCCATCCATTAATTTGGAGGCCCACTCATTGCGGTAAGCTGCCATCTTGCCTATCCGCACGGGTGACTGTTTTATTTCCATTGCTTTTCACATCTTGGGATCTTCACCCTTTAGTGGACTCTCCACCATCTATACATGCCGAATGGACTTATGACTTAGCGCAATTGATTCATTTTATTATATTGCATCGTTATCAATTGTATATCAATTTATCAACTTTTTAAGCACAATTAATTTTGTTGTTCATAAGGTGCAGTAATGACAGGCATTGTTCGTTGGACGTGCAATTTGTTTTTTCAATAAATGTACTAAAATTTTGTTTCTGGTACAAAGAAAGTTGAATTATTTATTGGAATGTTTTTTATTTTTTTTTAATTAAAATTACAAATATTTTTGATGTCACAGGAATCCACTGGTTGCAAAGCATCTGAACAAGAGGTTGCTGTGCACACAGGACTGGTGAGCAACCACTGGCTGATGATGTCACAGTACAGCTGCTAGCAGAGTGAGCCTGACTGTCAGAGGCGTAACTAGAACCTTCAGGGCCCTGATGCAAGAAACCATGAAGGGCCCCCCGGACCCCTGGTTAGAGCCCTTCCCTTCAAGCCTGGGGCTCTTCCCATTGATCCTGGGACCCTTTACTCTCATTGCGGGGCCCTTTATTACGATCTCGCAGTGGGACCCTTTCACAAGTTCTGCAGTGGGCCCCATTCCTGCCATCTTGGGGCCTCCCCACGGTGGTGGAATGTCAGGGCCCGCTCGCAAGTGTGACCTTTGCAATCCAGGAAGTTCACCCACTGGTGTCAGTAGTTTTTATTTTTTGACAATTTAATTGTATTATTTTTTTATCATTTTATTTTATTTTTTTACAACGTCACTGACTATGACTCTGTCCATTCAGAAAAGGAAGGAGCTGGTAAATTTAATATTTACCGACCCCTTCATGGTTCTCTATTGTGACACATCTCCTGCAGCAGCTGGCAGGAGAGGGGGGGAGCACAGTGGGGGGGGGGGGGCAAGGGAGGACACAGGGGCCCAGAGACAGCAGAACACAAGTGATCTGGATAGGAGGAGTGGCGGGGGCAGCATACAGAGGAACCAATCTCCTCCATGTTCCTCCTGCAGCTACAGGAGGAAAAAGGAGGACAGTGATTTCTCTACATGCTGCCCCCACCGCCCCTCCTATCCAGGTGTACAGGGGAGCCTCACAGGCCCCCTGGAGCATAGGGCCTGGTTGCAATTGCAACCCCTGCAATCCCTGTAGTTACGCCCCTGACTGTCATTTAGGAGCACTGTACCATTGCCAGGGCCGGACTGGCCTACCGGGATACCGGGAAATTTCCCGGTGGGCCGCCGGCCCTGGGGTAGATTTAAGATTGTGGCCGCTTTAAGATTGTGGCCGCTTTAAGTCGCAGCTGCTATTGGGACCGTGCCGCGGCCGCTGCAGCCCTGGTGAAGTCTTTCCTACGTCAGCCGCTATGAGCGGCATGACGTCAGATCTGGCGGGAACGGCTGCGCGGCGCCGGCCGGCGGTGGATCATGTGACTGTCAGCAAGACGGACGGTCACGGTGATGGCGCCGAGAGTCCCACTACACAGACGCCAGCCCAGCAGCCCACCACCGATCCCACCCCCTCACCACCACCGCTGCCACCGATCCCGCCCCCCTCATCACCACCACCGATCCCACCCCCTCACCACCACCGCTGGCACTGATCCCACCCCCCTTATCAACACCACCGCTGCCACCGACTCCACCCCCCTCATCACCGCCACCGACCCCACCCCCCTCATCACCACCACCGCTGCCACCGATCCCACCCCCCTCATCACCACCACCGCTGCCACCGATCCCACCCCCCTCATCACCACCCCTGCTGCCACCGACCCCAACCCCCTCACCACCACCCCTGATGCCACTGATCCCACCCCCTCACCATCACCGCTGCCACTGATCCCACCCCCCTCACCACCACCGCTGCCACCGATCCCACCACCCCTGCTGCCACTTATCCCACCCTCCTCACCATCACCACCGCTTCCACTGATTCCACCCTCCTCACCACCACCCCTGCTGCCACTCATCCCACCCCCTCATCATGTCTGCAACCTCTGACATCTCCTGTACCATGTCCGCACAGCCTATGACATCACCTGTACCATGTCCGCACAGCGCCTGACATCTCCTGTACCATGTCCACACAGTTTCTGACCTCTCCTGTACCATGTCCACACAGCCTCTGACATCTCCTGTACCATGTCCGCACAGCCTCTGACATCTCCTGTACCATGTCCACACAGCCTCTGACATCTCCTGTACCATGTCTACACAGCCTCTGACATCTCCTGTACCATGTCCGCACAGCCTCTGACATGTCCTGTATCATGTCCGCACAGCCTCTGACATCTCCTGTACCATGTCCACACAGCCCCTGACATGTCCTGTACCATGTCCACACAGCCTCTGACCTCTCCTGTACCATGTCCGCACAGCCTCTGACCTCTCCTGTACCATGTCCGCACAGCCCCTGACATCTCCTGTACCATGTCCGCACAGCCCCTGACATCTCCTGTACCATGTCCGCACAGCCTCTGACCTCTCCTGTACCATATCTGCACAGCCTCTGACCTCTCCTGTACCATGTCCACACGGCCCCTGACATCTCCTGTACCATGTTCGCACAGCCTCTGACCTCTCCTGTACCATGTCCACACAGCCCCTGACATCTCCTGTAACATGTCCGCACAGCCTATGACATCTCCTATACCATGTCCACACAGCCCCAGACATCTCCTGTAACATGTCCACACAGCCTATGACATCTCCTATACCATGTCCACACAGCCCCTGACATGTCCTGTACCATGTCCGCACAGCCCCTGACATGTCCTGTACCATGTCCACACAGCCCCTGACATCTCCTGTACCATGTCCGCACAGCCCCTGACATCTCCTGTACCATGTCCACACAGCCCCTGACATGTCCTGTACCATGTCCGCACAGCCCCTGACATCTCCTATACCATGTCCGCACAGCCTATGACATCTCCTGTAACATGTCCGCACAGCCTATGACATCTCCTGTACCATGTCCACACAGCCCCTGACATGTCCTGTACCATGTCCGCACAGCCCCTGACATCTCCTGTACCATGTCCGCACAGCCTATGACATCTCCTGTAACATGTCCGCACAGCCTATGACATCTCCTGTACCATGTCCCCACAGCCCCTGACATGTCCTGTACCATGTCCGCACAGCCTCTGACATCTCCTGTACCATGTCCGCACAGCCTATGACATCTCCTGTAACATGTCCGCACAGCCTATGACATCTCCTGTACCATGTCCGCACAGCCTATGACCTCTCCTGTACCATGTCCGCACAGCCCCTGACATCTCCTGTACCATGTCCGCACAGCCTATGACATCTCCTGTACCATGTCCACACAGCCCCTGACATGTCCTGTACCATGTCCGCACAGCCTATGACCTCTCCTGTACCATGTCCACACAGCCTATGACCTCTCCTGTACCATGTCCACACAGCCCCTGACATGTCCTGTACCATGTCCGCACAGCCTATGACCTCTCCTGTACCATGTCCACACAGCCTATGACCTCTCCTGTACCATGTCCACACAGCCCCTGACATATCCTGTACCATGTCCGCACAGCCTCTGACATCTCCTGTACCATGTCCGCACAGCCCCTGATATGTCCTGTACCATGTCCACACAGCCCCTGTCATGTCCTGTACCATGTCCACACAGCCTCTGACCTCTCCTGTACCATGTCCGCACAGCCTCTGACCTCTCCTGTACCATGTCCGCACAGCCTATGACATCTCCTGTACCATCTCTGCACAGCCTATGACATCTCCTGTACCATGTCCGCTCAGCCTATGACATCTCCTTTACCATGTCCGCACTTTTACCACTTTTAACTAGAATTTGCTCTTTTATATATAAAGCCCTATATGTTTCATATCTATCTTATCTGTATATAATACACTCTTCAAATTTGCTTTAAAATGCATGGTTTTCCCTTTTATGAACAAGGCAATAGTGGCGTTATGCTGTTGGGACGGTATAATAATGCTATGGGGCTGGTATGACATTTTTTCCAGGGCTGAATTTTATTCCCAGTCCGGCCCTGACCATTGCATGCAGAATCCTCAAAAATACAGTCGTTTTGGACCTCTAAAAAAAAGCCGGCAAAAAGTAGAGAGAAAGGAGTCTGTCACTTACTGACTGCTGTCACAGTGATCACTTACAGGCCCTTTCCACTTGTTTGGGACACCCACTGCAAAAGTACAGAAGAACACATTTGGATTTTTTACTTTTTGCTGTCAGGGAGTCCAATTGCCAAGCTAGTGTCTGATAATCATCTGATGCTGCTTATTACTACCGTTATTCTTTATTTGATGTAATGTTGTGGTATTTCTTGTCAATTGTGAGTTATTTTAGCCTGATGCTTTCTAATTGCTTAACAATTAAGTGTGTCCTGTGAGCTGCTATAATGTGTTGGTATATATGCTGCAACCACTCTGTGCTTTCTCTATACACATACAAACAATATTATATAATTATAGTGCTGCGCATACACAAAAGTGACTGATGGGTGAATAACGGTGATATTAACCCATCAGTCACATTTGTGTATGCACAGCACTATAATTATATAGGCTTTCTAATTGCTGATTTATACAGAGTAATAGTTCTCTCACTCTTCATCTGTTACAATATACAGTATACAATTTGATATGATATGGGGTATGGGACTTTCAAGATGCTTGACCAAGTAATAACACAAATTATTTTAATAAAAATATAAATATTTTACATAAACCAAAAAGGTATATGTATAGTTAATCTAAAAATATTTATACACCCATGTATTGACCACTCCTCAAAAAAGTGATATCCACTGGGCTTTTGTTTCCAACAAATTTTGCTGTTTCGGCTTCTTCAGGGAAACGCTTGAAGAGTTTTACTATTTGATAGATAAAAATACAATGAAAATCAAATTTAATGCAAACAAAACTACACTAATCAACCATGCAAGGGTTCATGTGATGGCTCCATATCAGTTGATTTGTACAGGGTGCTGAGGCAAAAAAGTACAGAATAATGGTAGAAGGGAATCTGTCACCCAGGGCTGCGCACATCTGTGGGCTAGGGGATCCGTCCACAAGTGGATTTCCCGCCAAAGGGGATAATAGACCATCAGTCTCTAAATTGAACCTGCGTTAACAGAGACGCATCAAATAAATCCTAAAGAAATTTTAATGGCTTTGACTAACGACTCATATGTTACAAAGGTAAACTTCTATTGATTACTTGCTTATCCGAAAACAGATGAAGACAAAGGGAGTATACAACCTCCACTAGATGGCACTTTATTAGCTGCAACGATGGCACTTTATTAGCTGCAACAATATATTTGGAATATCCAATCAACAGAATGTTCAAAACAATTAGAAATAGATATTGAAAGGCTTATATTGGGTCTGATAGCAAATTAAATGCATCATATAGTGAGCTGGAATGTACCTGCTCAGTTAACACGGGATGCGGCCGCCAGATGAGGATTGCGCATTTGCAGTGCGGGACCCGTCTGTCACAAATGATCACAGCACCGCCCATCCCCTGGGTGGCAAATGGGCAGGTTGAAGGGGAAATATTTCCATCAGGGTGGAATGCACACTCGGTGCGTGCAAGCACTCGGGAAGCCGAAAAGGTCATGCCTCCCACATATGTCACACCCCCCCCCCCCCAAGACAATGGCGCACAAGTCGCCACCACCGAGGCACACACAGGTCATGTTCAGGCCTGGAGACCAGCAAGAACGTGTAACACCCCAACCAGGTGACTTCCACAAGCATCCATACAGGAGCCCATGGTGACGCAGGCAGTCTGCGGCACCACGCGCCTAGTCCCTGTGACAGATTCTCACCAAAAAAAAAACTATTATAAATTTTAGTGTTGAGCGAACACGGACTGTATTATTCGTGTTCGTACCGAATAATTGGATTTTTTTTACCCGGTCGTTTTATTTCCGGGTTTTGCATGCTTTGGCGCTCTTTTCATGGCGGGCTTTCAACAGCCAATCAACAATCGTTTAACTGGTGTGCCTTAAGCCATCCCAGCCATGCCTGCAAATGTCTTAGTAGCTGTGATTGGCCGTCTGAAGCATGTGACCAAGTCTTTATAAGTTCGAGGCAGCCGCCGCAGCAGCGTCATTCTGCTGCTTAGCTAAGGGACAGAGCACACATCAATGTGCTGGCTGCTGATTAGGGAAAGATAGGCAGGAAAAAACCATTTGTGTCCGGATAGAATTGAGGGACAGGTCGGAGTGTTTAGGCAGGGCGAGTTGTAGGCATTTTAGGGATAGAGTCTGCTGAATTATAGGGTCAGTGTCTTCTACAAACTACAATCGATATTGCTGTGTGGGGGGTGGGGTGAATCTGCACTCAATCCTGATCTACGATCTCTTCTCAATCCTGTTAGGGACAGAGTCTGCTGAATTTTAGGGAAACTGTGTTCTACAAACTACAATCGATATTGCTGTGTGGTGTGGGATTGGAGATAGGCAGGTGTCAGTGATCCACATCCATTTTTCTGTGTGTGAGCTGCAGTGAACACAATCTTTTTGGGCTGCAGTGAACACAATCTTTTTGGGCTGCAGTGAACACAATCTTTTTGGGCTGCAGTGAACACAATCTTTTTGGGCTGCAGTGAACACAATCTTTTTGGGGTGCAGTGAACAAAATCTTTTTGGGGTGCAGTGAACACAATCCTTTTTGGTGTGCAGTGAACACAATCTTTGTGGGGTGCAGTGAACAAAATCCTTTGTGGGGTGCAGTGAACACAATCTTTTTGGGGTGCAGTGAACACAATCTTTTTGGGGTGGAGTGAACAACATCCTTTTTGGGGTGCAGTGAACAAAATCCTTTTTGGGGTGCAGTGAACAAAATCATTTTTGGGGTGCAGTGAACACAATCTTTTTGGGGTGCAGTGAACACAATCTTTGTGGGGTGCAGTGAACACAATCTTTTTGGGGTGGAGTGAACAACATCCTTTTTGGGGTGCAGTGAACACAATCTTTTTGGGGTGCAGTGAACACAATCTTTGTGGGGTACAGTGAACAGAATCTTTGTGGGGTGCAGTGAACACAATCTTTGGGGGGTACAGTGAACACAATCTTTGTGGGGTGCAGTGAACACAATCTTTGTGGGGTGCAGTGAACACAATCTTTTTGGGGTGGAGTGAACAAAATCATTTTTGGGGTGCAGTGAACAACATCCTTTTTGGGGTGCAGTGATCAAAATCCTTTTTGGGGTGCAGTGAACACAATCTTTTTGGGGTGCAGTGAACAAAATCCTTTGTGGGGTGCAGTGAACAGAATCTTTGTGGGGTGCAGTGAACACAATCTTTGGGGGGGGTACAGTGAACACAATCTTTTTGGGGTGCAGTGAACACAATCTTTGTGGGGTACAGTGAACAGAATCTTTGTGGGGTGCAGTGAACACAATCTTTGGGGGGTACAGTGAACACAATCTTTTTGGGGTGCAGTGAACACAATCTTTGGGGGGTACAGTGAACACAATCTTTTTGGGGTGCAGTGAACACAATCTTTGTGGGGTGCAGTGAACACAATCTTTGGGGGGGGTACAGTGAACACAATCTTTTTGGGGTGCAGTGAACAACATCCTTTTAGGGTGCAGTGAACACAATCTTTGTGGGGTGCAGTGAACAACATCCTTTTAGGGTGCAGTGAACACAATCTTTGTGGGGTACAGTGAACAGAATCTTTGTGGGGTGCAGTGAACACAATCTTTGGGGGGTACAGTGAACACAATCTTTGTGAGGTGCAGTGAACACAATCTTTGTGGGGTGCAGTGAACACAATCATTGTGGGGTACAGTGAACACAATCTCATACTTCTGAAGATTTGAGGGTGCTGCCTGTTCCATACTCCCCCTACTCCTCATCTAGCCTTTTAGGGGTACAAACAATAGTAATTGGGGCCTAGTGTGGTTGTGTACGTGTGATATACATACACTTTTTTTGGATCATATTTTCTATTCCGCTATTTAATCAAAAACCTTTGGGGATCAGTTAAATTGGGGGATAGTCTGTGTTGGTACGTGTGAGAGAGATCCACCTTTCCAAGTTGTTGGGGTTCATCTCATACTTCTGAAGGTTTGAGGGTGCTGCCTGTTCCATACTCCCCCTACTCCTAGCCTTTTAGGGGTACAAACAATAGTAATTGGGGCCTAGTGTGGTTGTGTACGTGTGATATACATACACTTTTTTTGGATCATATTTTCTATTCCGCTATTTAATCAAAAACCTTTGGGGATCAGTTAAATTGGGGGATAGTCTGTGTTGGTACGTGTGAGAGAGATCCACCTTTCCAAGTTGTTGGGGTTCATCTCATACTTCTGAAGGTTTGAGGGTGCTGCCTGTTCCATACCCCCCCTACTCCTCATCTAGCCTTTTAGGGGTACAAACAATAGTAATTGGGGCCTAGTGTGGTTGTGTACGTGTGATATACATACACTTTTTTTGGATCATATTTTCTATTCCGCTATTTAATCAAAAACCTTTGGGGATCAGTTAAATTGGGGGATAGTCTGTGTTGGTACGTGTGAGAGAGATCCACCTTTCCAAGTTGTTGGGGTTCATCTCATACTTCTGAAGGTTTGAGGGTGCTGCCTGTTCCATACTCCCCCTACTCCTAGCCTTTTAGGGGTACAAACAATAGTAATTGGGGCCTAGTGTGGTTGTGTACGTGTGATATACATACACTTTTTTTGGATCATATTTTCTATTCCGCTATTTAATCAAAAACCTTTGGGGATCAGTTAAATTGGGGGATAGTCTGTGTTGGTACGTGTGAGAGAGATCCACCTTTCCAAGTTGTTGGGGTTCATCTCATACTTCTGAAGGTTTGAGGGTGCTGCCTGTTCCATACTCCCCCTACTCCTAGCCTTTTAGGGGTACAAACAATAGTAATTGGGGCCTAGTGTGGTTGTGTACGTGTGATATACATACACTTTTTTTGGATCATATTTTCTATTCCGCTATTTAATCAAAAACCTTTGGGGATCAGTTAAATTGGGGGATAGTCTGTGTTGGTACGTGTGAGAGAGATCCACCTTTCCAAGTTGTTGGGGTTCATCTCATACTTCTGAAGGTTTGAGGGTGCTGCCTGTTCCATACTCCCCCTACTCCTCATCTAGCCTTTTAGGGGTACAAACAATAGTAATTGGGGCCCAGTGTGGTTGTGTACGTGTGATATACATACACTTTTTTTGGATCATATTTTCTATTCCGCTATTTAATCAAAAACCTTTGGGGATCAGTTAAATTGGGGGATAGTCTGTGTTGGTACGTGTGAGAGAGATCCACCTTTCCAAGTTGTTGGGGTTCATCTCATACTTCTGAAGGTTTGAGGGTGCTGCCTGTTCCATACTCCCCCTACTCCTAGCCTTTTAGGGGTACAAACAATAGTAATTGGGGCCTAGTGTGGTTGTGTACGTGTGATATACATACACTTTTTTTGGATCATATTTTCTATTCCGCTATTTAATCAAAAACCTTTGGGGATCAGTTAAATTGGGGGATAGTCTGTGTTGGTACGTGTGAGAGAGATCCACCTTTCCAAGTTGTTGGGGTTCATCTCATACTTCTGAAGGTTTGAGGGTGCTGCCTGTTCCATACTCCCCCTACTCCTAGCCTTTTAGGGGTACAAACAATAGTAATTGGGGCCTAGTGTGGTTGTGTACGTGTGATATACATACACTTTTTTTGATCATATTTCCTATTCCGCTATTCAATAAAAACCTTTGAGGATCAATTGAATTGCGGGATAGTCTGTGTCGGTACGTGTGAGATCCACCTTTCCAAGTTTTTGGGGTTCATCTCATACTTCTGAAGATTTGAGGGTGCTGTCTGTTCCATACTCCTCCTAC
The DNA here is from genome assembly GCF_965119305.1 of Pelophylax lessonae. NCBI lineage: Eukaryota > Metazoa > Chordata > Amphibia > Anura > Ranidae > Pelophylax > Pelophylax lessonae. The sequence goes on from NC_138770.1 coordinate 94,431,751, forward strand.
TCCTCATCCATCCTTTTAGGGGTAGAAACAATAGTAATTGGGGCCTAGTGTGGTTTTGTACGTGCGAGATACATACACTTTTTTTGATCATATTTCCTATTCCGCTATTCAATAAAAACCTTTGAGGATCAATTGAATTGCGGGATAGTCTGTGTCGGTACGTGTGAGATCCACCTTTCCAAGTTTTTGGGGTTCATCTCATACTTCTGAAGATTTGAGGGTGCTGCCTGTTCCATACTCCTCCTACTCCTCATCCATCCTTTTAGGGGTACAAACAATAGTAATTGGGGCCTAGTGTGGTTGTGTACGTGCGAGATACATACACTTTTTTTGATCATATTTCCTATTCCGCTATTCAATAAAAACCTTTGAGGATCAATTGAATTGCGGGATAGTCTGTGTCGGTACGTGTGAGATCCACCTTTCCAAGTTTTTGGGGTTCATCTCATACTTCTGAAGATTTGAGGGTGCTGTCTGTTCCATACTCCTCCTACTCCTCATTCATCCTTTTAGGGGTAGAAACAATAGTAATTGGGGCCTAGTGTGGTTTTGTACGTGCGAGATACATACACTTTTTTGGATCATATTTCCTATTCCGCTATTCAATAAAAACCTTTCTAGGGCAAGATCTTAAATTACAGAAATATGAGGAGACCGTCAAATAAGGGCCGTGGCCTATGTCGTGGTGCTGCTGGTAGAGCTCCTGTTGCAAGGAGAGGACGTGGTCGATCTGTGCCAGCTACACGCACAAGTGAAACACCTTCCTCAAGTGTGAGTAGGCGACAGAACCTGCATCAGTATTTGGTAGGGCATCAAACGCCCCTAGAAGTGATGAGGCCAGAACAAGTTGAGGCGATAGTAGATTGGTTTGCTGCTGACAGTGCCTCCAGTTCCTTCACATTGTCTCCCACCCAGTCTACTGCAGAAAGGTCAGAGTTGGCACCTGCAGCCAATGTCCAACCGTCTTTCACCTCACCCCCTTGCAAATCAGGCCAGCAGTCTGAGCCCCAAGCCATACAGCAGTCTCTTATTCTTTTTGAGGACTCTGTCAGCAGGGTTTCCCAGGGCCATCCACCTAGCCCTGCCCCAGAAGTGGAAGAGATTGAGTGCAGCGATGCCCAACCACTTATTTCTCAAGATGAGTACATGCAAGGATCATCGCAGCACGTCTCCGATGATGACGAAACGCAGGTGCCAACTGCTGCGGCGTTCAGCATTGTGGAGACCGACAAGGAGGGCAGGGGTGAAGACTGGGTGGAAGATGATGTGGAGGACGATGAGGTCCTCGACCCCACATGGAATGAACGTCATGCAGGTGACCTGAGTAGTTTGGAGGAAGAGGCGGTGGTCGCACAGAGCCACCAGCACAGCAGAAGAGGGAGCAGGGTGCAGAAGCGGAGCGGCCGTGCCCTAGACACTACGCCCGCTACTGCCCAACGCAGCAAGGGAACGAGCGCACCAAAGTCAGCTCAAAGGAGTTCTCTAGCGTGGAAGTTCTTTAGAAAATGTGCTGATGACAGGACACGAGTGGTTTGCACCCTGTGCAATCAGAGCTTGAAGCGAGGCATAAACCTTCTCAACCTGAGCACAACCTGCATGATCAGGCATCTAAGTGCAAAGCACGAGCTGCAGTGGAGTACACACCTTCAAAACCAAGAAACGTCTCTGGCTCATCCTGCTTCCTCTTCTGCTGCAGTCTCGGCCGCTCCAGCCACATCTGTAGTGATACCGGCACCTGCCACCCCGCAAACAGACGATCTGTCAGCAACACCACCACCTGGGTCACCAACAACCATCTCCACAATGTCCCGTGGAAGCGTTCAGCTTTCCATCTCCCAAACACTTGAGAGGAAGAGGAAGTACCCCCCTACCCACCCGCGATCCCTGGCCCTGAATGCCAGCATTTCAAAATTATTGGCCTTTGAAATGCTGTCATTCCGTCTGGTGGAGACGCACAGTTTTAAAAACCTTATGTCGGTGGCTGTCCCACAGTACGTCGTGCCCAGCCGCCACTACTTTTCCAGGCAAGCCATCCCTTCCCTGCACAACCAAGTGGGGGAAAATATCAGGTGTGCACTGCGCAACGCCATCTGTGCCAAGGTCCACCTAACTACGGATACGTGGACCAGTAAGCACGGTCAGGGGCGTTATATCTCCCTAACGGCACACTGGGTAAATGCAGTGGCGGATGGGCCTGAGGCGGATAGCAATTTGGCGCATGTCCTTCCACCACCGAGGATTGCAGGGCGCTTCAGTTTGCCTCCTGTTCCTAACTCCTCCTACTCCGCTTCCTCATCCTCTACCGCCTCCTCATCCGGACAGCGTAACACCTTCACCACCAACTTCAGCACGGCCAGGGGTAAACGACAGCAGGCAGTTTTACAACTTGCCTGTTTGGGGGACAAACCACACACCGCGCAGGAGTTGTGGAGGAGCATGGAACAGCAGACAAATGAGTGGTTGCTGCCAGCGAGCCTCAAGCCCGGCCTGGTGGTGTGAGATAACGGGCGAAATCTCATAGCAGCTCTGGGCCTAGCCGGTTTGACGCACATCCCTTGCCTGGCGCATGTGCTGAATTTGGTGGTGCAGAGGTTCCTTAAAAACTACCCCGATATGTCAGAGCTGCTGCAGAAAGTGCGGGCCGTTTGTGCGCACTTTCGGCGTTCTCACCCTGCTGCTGCTCGCCTGGCAGCGCTGCAGCGTAACTTCGGCCTTCCCGCTCACCGCCTCATATGTGACGTGCCCACAAGGTGGAACTCCACCTTGCACATGCTGGAAAGACTGTGCGAGCAGCAGCAGGCCATAGTGGAGTTTCAGCTGCAGCACGCACGCGTGAGTCGCTCTGCGGAACAGCACCACTTCACCACCAATAACTGGGCCTCCATGCGAGACCTGTGTGCCTTGTTGCGCTGTTTTGAGTACTCCACCAACATGGCCAGTGGCAATGACGCCGTTCTCAGCTTAACTATCCCACTTCTATGCCTCCTTGAAAAAACAATTCGGGCGATGATGGAAGAGGATGTGGCACAGGATGAGGAGGAGGAGGAGGATGAAGAGGTAACATTTCCAAGGCTTTCAGGGCAGTCATTCGCAAGGGGCTCCGAGGGTGGGTTCCTGCACACGCAAACGCCAGGGACGCAATTGTCCAGCAGGGGCACAGTTCTGGAGGATGAGGAGGATGAGGAGGAGGAGGAGCTGGAGGAGGAGATGGAACCATGTTCACAGCAGGGTGGCACCCAGGCCAGCTCATGGCCATCACTGGTGCGTGGCTGGGGGGATACAGAGGACACGGACGATACACCTCCCACAGAGGACAGCCTTTCGTTGCCTCTGGGCAGCCTGGCACACATGAGCGATTACATGCTGCAGTGTCTCCACAACGACCGCCGAGTTGCCCACATTCTAACTTGTGCTGATTACTGGGTGGCCACGCTGCTGGATCCCCGTTACAAGGACAACGTACCGTCCTTAATTCACTCACTGGAGCGCGATCGCAAGATGCGCGAGTACAAGCGCACGCTGGTAGACGCCATGCTGCTGGCATTCCCATCTGACAGCGGGGCCACAGTGGAAGCACAAGGCAGAGGAGGAGGAGGAGGAGGTCGCCAACGCAACCAGGGCACCGCCAGCACCTCAGAAGGCAGGGTTAGCATGGCCGAAATGTGGAAAAGCTTTGTCAGCACGCCACAACAAACAGCAGCACCAGCAGCTCAGATGGAACGTCTTAGCAGGAGGCAGCATTTTACCAACATGGTGGAGCAGTATGTGTGCACACGCCTACATGTAGTGAATGACAGGTCTGCCCCCTTCAACTTCTGGGTCTCCAAATTGGGCACATGGCCTGAGCTTGCCCTTTACGCCTTGGAGGTGCTGGCGTGCCCTGCAGCCAGTGTATTATCTGAACGGGTATTTAGCACGGCTGGGGGCGTTATAACAGACAAGCGCAGCCGCCTGTCCAGAGACAATGTGGACAAGCTCACGTTCATTAAAATGAACCAGGCATGGATCCCACGGGACTTTTCCGTACCTTATGCAGAATAGCAATGGATACCGACCTTACCCACCCATTGTTCCATTTTTGCTCTTTCTCACTCTTTTGGGGTGTACCCTCATTTAAAATTTTTGAAAAGAAGCAGTGTTGGCTACCTCGTCCTCCTCCTCAGGGCCAGATTAATGTAGGGGCTATTGGAGCTGCAGCTCCAGGCCCCTACCTTTTATATAGGCCCCGGGTTGGCCATATTCACTGTTACCGCTCTTCTGTCACTTGTAAACACAGAAGTCTGGCTTCTATGCTCGCTTCCCCAGGCAGCACCCTCAGAACCTCCCCACACAGCGTGAAGGCCGGACAAGGAGGGACAGTTGGCGATGCATGGATGTGTTTATGGGCTTCAGAGACAGCATCCCATGTTGAATTAGGCATGCATGGCTGCACCCTTTCTCCTCTGGGTGCATGGCAAGGCACGGCCCTTAAGGCCCTTCAAAATCCTCAGCACCAAGCCCATGATGCTGTTAATCCGGCCCTGGTCCTCCTCCACCGCCGCTTCCACCTACACCGCCCATAGGTGTGCGCAGCCTATTGCATTAAGGTGTGCACCCCAAAGTTGAAATACACATGCATGTGTTTGCCAGCAGGGAGAGTAATGTATCGGGGCCATGTACCTGTAGGCAAGGAGAAATAGAGCAGAGCAGGTCCCAGGGAGATCTTTCCCATCTCCTCACTGGCAATGCTATGTGCCCTAGGTGATTAGGGTGTGCCCAGGCACACCCAGCACACCCTGTGCGCACGCCTATGTCACCGCCACATCCACCACCACCTCAACCTCCCTCCTACTCCATATGGGCCTCGTCCTTCAGAGATGAAGAAGAACATTGTTTTATTTTTCTGTTTTTTTTTGTTGTTTTAAGTTATTTCCCTATCCACATTTGTTTGCAGAGCACTTGCCATGCTCTTAATTACGTTTTGCTGCCATTTGCAGCACTCTAGCCCTTTCCTTTGGTGTTTTAGAGCCATTTTAGTGCCTTAAAGTTCGGGTCCCCATTGACTTCAATGGGGTTCGGTGTCCGGGAAAAGTTCGGTAAAAGTCCGGGACACGGACCCGGACTTTTTTTTAAAGTTCGGCCGAACCCGTCGAACACGGACATCTAGGTGTCCGCTCAACCCTAATTATAATTAAAGCAAAGGATGGCTATTGAAGTAGTGTACTAGTTGTTGCTGGAACCTTACATGGGGAATTTGCGTAGTTTGACCATACCTATGAAAACATACATCAAAATGTAAATAAGGCATTCAAATATTCCATGAACCAGGTGAAATACATATATGTGTATTGTACAACATAAGTCAATCATTCAACAAAGGATATATAAAAAAAACACATTTCATAAATAAACAAAATTTAGCAGGGATACCTAGCGCATATTGTACAATATATACTCCAAAAGATAGGGGAGAGAGGTGATAATATTTGAAAATAGAGCATGGGGGTCGAAGCTAACAGGAAAGATTTAAAACAAATTACTTCATTTAGTCCAGGATATTTAGTAGCCTGTAGGGAATATATCCATTGGGTCTCGATTTGTAACAATTTCCTATTTATATCGCCTCCCTGCTCATGTGCAGGGACATGTTCCAATTCAAAAAAGTAAATAGATCTAATATTGAAATGGTGGTAAAGTCCCACATGCCTACTGATGGGTGTCTCCATCTTTTTGTTATTGATCAAGGACACATGGTCCCTGATTCTTTTGAAAAACTACGCTTGGTTTTGCCTATATAGAACGCATTACACTTGCATTTCATGATGTACACCACACATTGTTTGACAAGTAGTCCTATATTTTGGTGCCCATGTCATGGTATTAGGGAGCAGGACATCTTTGCCTCTCAGGATGAGGGAACAGTAATTATATCTCCTACACGGGAACGAACTCGGGGCATCAATTGAGTGATGACTTGTTACTAGACTGTCCCTAGGTGACCTGGAACGTCTTTAGGTCTCTTCTGGGTATGGTTTGATGTATTTCTGGATCCTTTGATCCGAGGTCAAAAGGTACCAGAATTTACCGTATATAGCTTTAACTTTTTTCTATACCTCTAAAATATACTTTATATACTTCTTTATGGTATAGAAAGGATGCAAAATAGTGTAGCACCAGCCCTGTCTATATGTGATGTGTGTTGCCCCATCATTGAACTGACCTGAGCCGCGTTGCTGGACAAAGTGATGAGCACTTGGCTGGAGTACCTGGTCTGTCCATTCCTGTTCAGTCCTACCACCCATCTCAGTACTTCTACAGTTACATCTTGCAGCTGAGTTTATCCACCTGCTTCCACAGCCTCAGGTTCTCTCATTTCAGGTCGCTGATGGACTGGAAGTGGGCCCCCCCAGGTGCAACATTCCTTATGGCCGCCTCTCCACCCTGCATCTGAACTCCTCAATCTTGGCTTGCAGCCCCATGATGGTCCCCCATGGCGTACATTCACTCTCCCCCTCTGGTACATTCCTGCAGACCGACCACACTGACATCTCCACCCCCGGCACCTTGCTGATGGGCGATGACAGGCAGCTATCAGGGCTTTGGGCTGATTCAGCTGCAGCGAGCAGCGATCACCATTGTCCAGTGAATGACCTTGTCTGGTGCCACTCCACCAACTAATATCTCCCCCACTACTAGACCCCCCACTTCCCCCAACTACTGCCCCCCCACTCCCCACTGACAGACCCCCCACCCCACCAACTAACACCCTCCAGTTGCTAACAGTAACCCAAAGGGATCTGAAAGTGTAATATCCAGCAGTCCTCAAGGGGGCAGTGCTCCGGGATACAGCCCTGGGTTACCGCAACGGTTGCCAATGGCAACGGCTGGAAGATCTTGCAAAGTAACATCATACTTTTTCAAGAAATGTACTGGAGTGTCAGCAAAGAGAGTGATGTCTGCTCTAAAGAGACTAGGGAGATTTGGATGAAGAGTCAAGTTTGCAACGATGGTTGCCAGTGGCAACGGATGGACTTTTGTCAGAAAAACAGTGTGTCCATACAAGTGAAGTGCAGAAGAGTTGATGAAGAGGAAGCGCACTGTATTGTACAATAAAGACTGTGTCTGCTTTACAGTAATCAGTGCAAGTGTGGAGGAAGAAAGTAGCGACCCGGGACATAGGGATTGGTGTGTCGGGGGGTGTGTTGGGGGTCATATTTGTACATGCATTATGAAGAAAAATGTTGACAGTGCAATGTCTGACAGCGGGACAATTTTCACAAACAGCAAGGGAGGTCAGTTGGCTCGGCAGGATGGAAGTGCAACTGAGGCCCAGGTACAGACCGCAATGGTGGATGCGTGTGGATTGGGGAACACAATCTGCTCTACAGTGATCTTCATGCTGGCTGAGCAGAGTTGGAGCAGCAGTGAAGAGGTTACTGTACCCCGTGCGAAAAACGTGCGCTGAAGAGATCTGCCTAACAGGAGGAGCCACCGCCGGAGAGTCACCACCAACAGACTGCCTATCTGAAAGGGGGAAGGGAGCCGAGACACTACTTCCACCTTCGGGAGTAGCTGAGATGGAGATAGTGTGTGGAGGAGCAAGATGGCAAGTGCCGGAGTGAGCCGGAGTGCAGGGGCTATCACACATGTTGGCGAGTGACTGAGAAATCAGTAGAATCATCGGAGTCGGGCCTGTGGAACACCGAAGTGCGGATGGTGCCCAAGGGAGATTTGGCGTTGTGCAGCGAGAAGGACAAGGAGCGTTTTGGCCTGGTACGTTTCCGATGTCTGAATGTATCCTTGCGGTTGCATGCCTGGAGTCCCCACCTCGTAGCTACACCCGGGCTTGGGATCGAAATGAGGCCTACGCTAAACTCATCAAAAGAGAAGAGACCCTATATTCCCCACCTGGGAGAGGAAACAGACAGATCCTCCCCAGGTTCTCCAGATGTGAACGCCTTATCCAGAGGAAGGTGGCCTTGGAGTATGGGTATAATTACCCCTATGCTCCCCGGGAGATTATGCTGGAAATTGGGGCGAGAAGAGAGGAGTGATGCAACAATGCGATTTTGGAGTTCCTCTACATCCCCAAGCCATATTGGCACAAAGAAAGGCCTGAGATATGGGACACCTTCTGTTCAATAAAGGCAAATTGGAACTTGGGAGGGGCCATCTATCTGGATCGAGTGGAGGTCCGCCGCCCAAACGGATCTGGCCAGTCTTGGTCTGTCCGTGTTCGAGATCCCAAGGGTAGTCCGTTCGGATCCCTCACTCTGATCACTACAACTAAGGATGTGGAATCCCACCCCTGTAGGAGTACAATTACAGTGTTAACTGTAAAATGTAGGAACAAATGTACTTAGTGAACAACTCCAAGAATTTGCGAAAGAGTATTTAAACTAGGAAGGGGGGGCAAAAGAGTGAAAATACAAGAGTCCAATTGCCCCCCCGAAACAATGCCAGAACAGGTCAGAAGCACAGAGGTTAAGAAATGATAAGCTCAGAGTCCTGTCTACAAATGCTCGCAGTTTAGGTAAAAAAATCAATGAACTTGGGTCAATAATGGCATCTGAGAATGTAGATTTAGTGGCTGTTACGGAGACATGGTTTAATGAAAGAAATGACTGGGACATAACCATACCAGGATACTCTTTATACAGAAGAGACAGAGAAGGCAAGAAAGGAGGAGGAGTGGCCCTGTATGTGAAAGATAGCATTAAATCTAACCTAATACAAGTTGGTGAGGACAACATAGAGTCAGTTTGGGTTACGTTGCAGTTTGCTAATCATGCAGTAACTCGTGTAGGTGTGATATATAGACCACCGGGTCAAGTTAAAGAACTAGATGATCTACTAGTTGAAGAAATAGCTAAAATGACAATGAAAGGAGAAGTTATCATTATGGGAGATTTCAATCTTCCAGATATAAACTGGAAAACCAAAATAGCAAGTTCTACCAGGAGTACAGATATTCTAAATTCCCCACTGGGGTTGTCTCTGCAACAAGTGGTTGAGGAGCCAACCTGGAGGGAGGCCATTTTGGATTTGGTATTCACAAATGGGGATTCGGTATATGATGTCATTGTAGGCGAAACCTTGGGATCTAGTGATCACCAGTCAGTGTGGTTTAATATAAGAACTGTGAAAGAGTCACACCACACAAAAACAAAAGTTTTAGATTTTAGAAAAACAGACTTTTCAAAAATGAAATTAGTCATAAATGAGTCCTTATCAGACTGGAACGGATTACATGGAGTCCAGGAGAAATGGGACTACTTAAAAGGTGCATTATTGAAGGCAACAGAAAATTGCATTAGACTTGTCAGTAAAAGCAAAAAAAGGAAGAGACCACTGTGGTACTCAGCAGAAGTGGCCCAAATCATTAAAAATAAAAAGCTAGCATTTTGTAATTATAAAAAAACCCAGAGCAATGAAGATAAGGAAATCTACAAGATTAGGCAGAAAGAGGCCAAGCAAGTTATAAGAACTTCTAAAGCGCAGGCAGAAGAAAAACTAGCTCAGTCTATGAAAAAGGGGGATAAGACATTCTTCAGATATATAAATGAAAAAAGGAAATTAAAACAAGGAATAACTAAATTAAAAACAAAGGACGGAAGGTATGTAGAAGAGAATAAAGGGCTAGCCGACTGCCTTAATGAATACTTCTGTTCAGTTTTTACAGAAGAAAAAGAAGGAAAAGGACCTCCACTTGAAAGGATGACTAATGAATCGTTTGATGCATGTGTCTTTACAGAGGAAGACGTTCTAAGATTGCTGTCTAAAGTGAAGACAAATAAGGGTTGTAGTCAATGGAGAACATTCAGAACAAGGTCATGTTACCAGTGGGGTACCTCAGGGATCTGTACTGGGACCAATTTTGTTTAATATCTTCATAAGTGATATTGCAAAAGGCCTCGATGGTAAGGTTTGTCTTTTTGCTGATGACACAAAAATATGTAACAGGGTTGATGTTCCTGGAGGGAAACGCCAAATGGAAAAGGATTTAGGAAAACTAGAAGAATGGTCAGAACTCTGGCAACTGAAATTTAATGTGGATAAGTGCAAGATAATGCACCTGGGGCGTAAAAACCCAAGGGCAGAATATAGAATATTTGACACAGTCCTGACCTCAGTATCTGAGGAAAGGGATTTAGGAGTAATTATTTCAGAAGACTTAAAGGTGGGAGGACAATGTAATAGAGCAGCACGAAATGCCAGCAGAATGCTTGGATGTATAGGGAGAGGTATAAGCAGTAGAAAGAGAGAAGTGCTTATGCCGCTGTACAGAACATTGGTGAGACCTCACTTGGAGTATTGTGCGCAGTACTGGAGGCCATATCTCCAGAAGGATATAGATACTCTAGAGAGAGTTCAGAGAAAAGCTACTAAACTATTACATGGATTGCAGGAAAAAACTTACCAGGAAAGGTTAAAGGACCTTAACATGTATAGCTTGGAAGAAAGAAGAGACAGAGGGGATATGATAGAAACTTTTAAATACATAAAGGGAATCAACTCGGTAAAGGAGGAGAGCATATTTAAAAGAAGAAAAACTACCACAAGAGGACACCGTTTTAAACTAGAGGGGCAAAGGTTTAAAAGTAATATGAGGAAGTATTACTTTACTGAGAGAGTAGTGGATGCATGGAATAACCTTCCTGCGGAAGTGGTAGCTGCAAATACAGTGAAGGAGTTTAAGCATGCATGGGATAGGCATAAGGCTATCCTTCATATAAGATAGGGCCAGGGACTATTCATAGGATTCAGATATATTGGGCAGACTAGATGGGCCAAATGGTTCTTATCTGCCGACACATTCTATGTTTCTATGTTTCTATGTTAAGGCTGGCTAGCCTGAGTATCCTTTGAAGAAGAAGAGGGGGCTGGAGAGCCTAAAGTTCAAGTACAATTTTAAGTACAAGTTTAAGTATAAGCTCAAGTTGTTATTGATAGTGCCAAAGCCCTATTCCCAATACCCCTTTCCCTTCTATCCTTGCAATAAGGATCAGGAAATCAGCAAAACTGCTACCACTGGGTAGTATCATCAAGGAGGGCCGACCCTCTAACTACAAAAGAGACTCTTTATTCAAAAAAATTCAGTAGTTGCTCAGTTCTATGCCTCAGTGGCTATCAGAAGTTGTTCTCATTGAACTTTCTTTTGAGATCCTTCAGACTAATGGGCCAGGGCCATTATTTACCTCAAAGTTAAAGGGGACATTCTACAAGGAAACTTGGGCCATTGGGCCAATGGAAAAGAGTAGCAGAAGAAGAGGATTTCTTCACAAAGATAGTTTGTTCAAAGGACACTTTGCGAAGATCCTGTTGGGCCAGCGGGCCAGTTGAAGAAACTTTCTGCAAGTTGCTACCGCAGGAGAGCAGGTGGTGACTTGGTGTCTCTTCATAGAAGGGGTTGACCTGAGACAGGGTTCCCTTTGAAGAGAATTAGAACACTCATACTTTGGACAGGGCTGCTCAGGCTCCAACAAATAGCCTGTCACAGAAGAAGACGTGTTGCCTTCTGCAGAAGGAGAGGACACTGTGGGCACCAGTGTAACGCTCCTGCGTTTTATGTATAATGTGGATTTACAGCTGCAGAAATATTCCACTTCAGTAGTCATGTAGAGAAACGCTGAGACACCAATCCCAACTCCCAAGACTCATCATGTGTGGATAGTCTCAATTCAGCAAGTAGATACACACACTCAATAAGATGTTCCTAGAGTGACTTATATGTATAGTAATATAGTGATGATAGGCTGAAGAGACAGGTTGGGTAGAGATGGTAGATGACAGACACTTGAAAGGAATGTTCTTGAAAGTAAGATAGTAGCAGATGGGATGCAGATAGGTTAAGCAATCATGTATGGTAGCAGATGATAGAGTAGCAGGTGAACATACAGGATAGACCAACCCAGTGCAAGAGCAGATGGTATTAGGCTCAAGAGCTAGCAATCTTAGTTAATGCAGATGTAGTAATAGTCCTTAGTATGCAGAGCTAGATAGTGTAAGCTTTAGTATGAAGGTTATAGTTACCCCTGTGGGGTACTTATCACTAGTAGCAATGTAGTAGAGGAGAGGTTCGGCAAGAGCGGATGATCCGGTAGCGGGATACAGGGATCAGCAGCGTGGTTCCGATAGCGAGGTATGCTTGCAAGCATGAGAGCTTCAAGTCAGATTATGCGGCGTTGAACGAACATGTGAGTGAGACCGCCGGAGGTTGAAATAGCCGCTCCAGCGGAGCTAAGTGATGACAGCATCGGTCTTAAAGGTGTATGCGCACCTTACCAAAAGAGAATGGTGGGGCGCATACACTTAGGAAAAGTGGAATTAGGGTACCAAAGGTACCAGAACATTACAGTACCCCCCCTTAAGGCCTGCTCCTGAAGGCCTCTGGAGCTGGTTTGTCTGGGTACTTCGCATGAAAGTTGCGGATTAATCTAGGGGCATGTATGTCAGAGGTGTTTAGCCAGGTGTCGTCTTGGGGCCCATAGTTCTTCCATCGAACTAAGTATTGAAGTTTTCTTCTGTGGATACGAGAATCCAGAATCTCTTTTATCTCATATTCTTCTCCACCTTCAACTTGTACAGGAGGAGGAAGTGGGATAGTAGGCCTTATTCCTTGGTCAGGAACATGGGGCTTCAGTAGCGACACATGGAAAATGGGATGTATTTTGAGGTCTATTGGCAATGTAAGCTGTACTGCAGCTTTTCCAATAAGTTTCTTGATTGGGAAAGGTAACAAGAAGAGAGGTCCAAGCTTTTTGCTAGGGATTTTCAGTCTTAAATTTTTTGTTGAGAGCCAAACGAGGTCCCCAATAGCATACTGAGGAGAAGGTCTTCTGCGAAGATCATAGTACTTCTTTTGTTGACTATGAGCGTGTGCAATGGTAGTATTAAGCAAACCCAGAGAGTCCTTTATTTGGGTAAGATAGTCTGAGGCTACTGGGTTATTTGAAGGAAGGATGCGTGGTGGAAGAATAGAGGGATGAAACCCATAGTTCAAGTAGAACGGACTCTGCTTGGTCGTACTGTGGGTTGCGTTGTTGTAGGCAAATTCTGCCAGAGGGAGAAGATCCACCCAATCATCCTGTTGGTAAGAAGTGTAACAACGTAAATATTGCTCGATGCATTGGTTGACTCTTTCAGTCTGTCCGTTGGTCTGCGGATGGTAAGGAGAAGTGAGCTTCCGCTCAATTCGTAGTATGTGACATAGTTCTTGCCAGAACTTGGAAATAAATTGTGATCCACGGTCAGACAGAAGAGTTTTTGGGATACCATGTAACTTAAAGACATGTTTCATCAGGAGTTCTGCCGTTTGTTTGGACGAAGGTAGTCTGCGAATAGCAATGAAATGTGCCATCTTTGTCAGATGGTCCACTGACACCAAGATGGTATTAAATCCTTTGGAAGGAGGTAGTTCTACTATAAAGTCCAAGGACACAACTTCCCATGGAGTTTGGGGTATTGGTAGACTGCATAGTAGACTGGATGGTCTCGTAGTGTCAATTTTGGACCTGGCACAGACATTGCATGAAGAGATGAATTTTTGTATAGATGTTTTCATGTCAGGCCACCAGAATTGTCTGGTAATCAGATTAAGAGTCTTTGTCATACCCATATGTCCTGCCATAGGCACATCATGCGATAATTCCAAGATCTTGGTGCGCATGGTAGGTGGTATGTAAAGTTTGTCGTTGTAGTAGAGGAAGCCTTCTGCATCGGTATTTAGTTGTGGTGGGGGTGAATCCAAACTTATACCATGCAAAACCTCTTCCTTCAAAGAACGGACAACTCCAATAATACGCTTGTGAGGTATTATAGGAACGGAAGGGATTTCGAAGTAGTTTTCTTCAGTTAGTCGTGATAGTGCATCCGCCTTTTTGTTCTTATCTGCAGGTGTGTAGGTCACTAGGAAGTTAAACCTTAGAAAGAATAGTGACCATCGTACCTGTCGGTGAGAGAGAGTTTTGTTAGTCTGAAGATATTGAAGATTTTTATGGTCCGTGTATATAAGTATTGGTAATCGGGTGCCTTCGAGTAGATGTCGCCAATTCTCCAGAGCCAATTTTATAGCAAGCAGTTCCTTTTCACCCACGGGGTAATTTACCTCTGGACTGCTTAAGGATTTAGAAAAGAAGGCGACTGGATGGAGTGGTGAAGTGTTAGTTGGTCGTTGGGAGAGTATTGCTCCTACTGCCATGTTTGACGCATCTACTTCCAGAATGTATTGGAGGGATGGGTCTGGATGGCGTAGTATGGGAGCAGAAGTAAACCTTGTCTTTAACAGGTGAAAAGCTTTATTTGCTTCATCTGACCATTTGAATGGTCTCTTAATGCTAGTGAGCTGTGTGAGGGGTCTCACAATGGCAGAGAAGTTCCTGATGAATTTCCTGTAGAAATTAGAAAATCCAAGGAATCGCTGTAGCGCCTTGCGGGTGGTTGGTGTAGGCCAATCCTGAATGCAGGATATCTTACTCATGTCCATCTTGATTCCTGTTTTGGATATGATGTAGCCTAGAAACAGTACCTCTTCTTTATGAAACAAGCATTTTTTCAGTTTCACGTACAGGTTGTGTGCAAGCAATCTCGATAATACTAGTCTTACATGTCTTATGTGTTCAGACAAGGATCGTGAATATATAAGTATATCGTCCAGATATACCACAACACAGACATCTAGTAAGTCTCTGAAAATATTGTTTATAAATCGTTGAAATGCTGCAGGGGCGTTGCATAGCCCGAATGGCATTACAAGATATTCGAACAATCCGTATCTGGTTCTGAATGCAGTCTTCCACTCGTGTCCATCACGGATTCGAATGAGATTGTATGCCCCTTTCAGGTCCAATTTTGAAAAATAGGTAGCTCCACGCACCTGCTCAATGAGTTCAGGGATAAGCGGTAGAGGATAGCGATCTTTTATTGTAATAGCATTCAATTGCCTATAGTCGATGATAGGCCTGAGACTTGAGTCCTTATTGCGGACAAAAAAGAGTCCTGCTGCTGTGGAAGAAGTGGAAGGTCTAATAAAACCTTTTTTCAAATTCTCATCCAAATATTCTTTGAGATGGGAAAGTTCATCCTGTGAAAGAGGATAAACATGACCGAACGGCAATTTGCTATTTGGGAGTAGATCAATACTACAATCATAGTCTCGATGGGGAGGTAGTGCTTGAGCATTTTTCTCAAGAAAAACCTCAGAGAGATCCTGATAACATAGTGGTGCAATCTCATCTGTCACCACAGACAGGATCTTCCCGGAAGACGGGAGGTTACACGTACCCTCGCAATAGCAAGAGAGGAAGGCCAGGGTCCGTTCCTTCCAATCTATGGTTGGTTGATGTGTGTGTAACCAGGGAAGTCCCAAAACAATGGGAAAGTGGGGTGAAGGTATTAGATCGAAGGTAGTGGTCTCCATATGAGACCCGTTAGTAGTGACTAGGAGTGCCTGTGTCTGATCAGTGATCGGACCAGAGGATAAAGGAACACCGTTAATAAGACCCACTGAGACAGGTTTAGGTTTAGAAATAATAAGGACTTTATTTAAAGCAGCAAAACGTATGTCAATATAATTTCCACAAGATCCTGTGTCAATCATGGCCTTAGTAGTAATCCTGTTCTGGTCCCACTGTAATGTTAAGCAAACAAAAAGGTAAGGGTTAGTAATTGAAGTTGTCAATCCCCCTAGGAGGACATGTGAACACTCACCCTTCTTTTTGTAGACTAGGGAACAGACGTTTATCTTGTGATCCGGGGATGCACAGTACAAGCAGAGATTACCAGATCGTCTTCTGGCTCTTTCCATAGTTGATAGAGGTGGGCGTATGGTTCCTACCACCATAGGAGTGGGGTCATCGGCCGAAATCCGAGAAGAACTGGATAATGGCATTCCCATTTTTTCAGCCTTTCTTTCTCGTAGTCTTCTATCTATGGTGATACTGAGTTGTATCAATGCATCCAGGGTTTTTGGCAAGAAAAGTAACTCACATGCGTTTTTAAATTCGCTAATTTTTTTGCGATCGCCTGTAAATACCAAAGGAGGATTTATTTTGGGTTCAGGGGACTGAGCAGTGGTAAGTTGTTTCAGTCTGGTTACCTGCTGCGTCAGAGCCTGATTTTCTTCTCTTAATTCAGCAAGTGCGTGTATTAACGCAGTTACTTGCTGTTTTAATTGTGTCACCTGAGTGGTTATTTCTGCTGAATCCATTTGAGGTTCGTTCAATCTGTAACGCTCCTGCGTTTTATGTAAAATGTGGATTTACAGCTGCAGAAATATTCCACTTCAGTAGTCATGTAGAGAAACGCTGAGACACAAATCCCAACTCCCAAGACTCATCATGTGTGGATAGTCTCAATTCAGCAAGTAGATACACACACTCAATAAGATGTTCCTAGAGTGACTTATATGTATAGTAATATAGTGATGATAGGCTGAAGAGACAGGTTGGGTAGAGATGGTAGATGACAGACACTTGAAAGGAATGTTCTTGAAAGTAAGATAGTAGCAGATGGGATGCAGATAGGTTAAGCAATCATGTATGGTAGCAGATGATAGAGTAGCAGGTGAACATACAGGATAGACCAACCCAGTGCAAGAGCAGATGGTATTAGGCTCAAGAGCTAGCAATCTTAGCTAATGCAGATGTAGTAATAGTCCTTAGTATGCAGAGCTAGATAGTGTAAGCTTTAGTATGAAGGTTATAGAGGTTTCCCCTGTGGGGTACTTATCACTAGTAGCAATGTAGTAGAGGAGAGGTTCGGCAAGAGCGGATGATCCGGTAGCGGGATACAGGGATCAACAGCGTGGTTTCCGATAGCGAGGTATGCTTGCAAGCATGAGAGCTTCAAGGCAGATTATGCGGCGTTGAACGAACATGTGAGTGAGACCGCCGGAGGTTGAAATAGCCGCTCCAGCGGCGCTCAGTGATGACAGCATCGGTCTTAAAGGTGTATGCGCACCTTACCAAAAGAGAAGGGTGGGGCGCATACACTTAGGAAAAGTGGAATTAGGGTACCAAAGGTACCAGAACATTACAACCAGTCAGGTGGACTCCGCATGTCTTCACTCTGAACTTGTGAAACTTACTGTGATGGGAGGAGAGCCAGTGCCCAGTGCTGAGAAGGGACTGTGCCTATCATTTAGTCACCAAAAGTGGTTCACAGAGATTAGCTAGTTAGTTAGCTTGGCAGGGTTTAATTGTTACCTGTTTCAGAAGTAACAGTGAGACGCCGAGTCAAGTATGACAAGGGGGCAGAGGATCTCTATGTGAATGTACAATTGATGTTGATGTGGTGAGAAAGTCACCTCTAAGGAGAGGACAGTCTCACTGGTGTAGATAGCCCTGTGTTGATATATGTCTAACTTAAATTTCCTTTGCAGGCTTGCTTTGGATTTCCGGGTCTGGCTAGGACCTCCATCATCTAATGCAATGTACAGTATATATTGTATCTAGTTAGCTAGACAGGATAATGTCTATTACCTGCTTAAGCAGATTTTTGTTTGGCGGGGGGGGTGCATTGATTTAAAAGCACTTTCTGTGTCTATATAGCCTTGTGGATATTTGTACAGCAGATATATATTTTTTTTCACATCATTTATTATATCTACCAGTCACATATGGGGTATGCCCCATGGCCTTGTACATTTGTAAATTCCCTTTTCCCCCTTTGCAGGTTTGTGGAATACTCTGTAAAAATTAAAAAAAATAATTGTTGTAGGGGCGCCTGCCCCAAAGCCAGTGAGGACATGGTTCAGTTTGGCGGGGGTGAGTGTAGCACATTCCTAGGTAGGTGCTAGAGAGTGAGTATTGTTTTGGCTCGCTCAGCCTATCAGAGGAGCAGCAGGCAAATTCTATATTGCTTTCTGCTTAACAGAGAGCAGGATCTGTGAGTTAGGTCTGCTAATGGTGCTCAGTGTGTGATTCATCTGGCCGAGGGGAGTGTTTCAAACTGGTCCAATAGGGAGGCATATTGGACAGTGGAGGAAACCTGACCAATTGGTACACAGGCTTTGATACAGCCCCAGTGTGTAATGTTCTGGTACCTCTGGTACCCTTATTTCCACATTTCTCTCTTAATATTGCGTCCCATCTTGCTATCCAAATGGGACGCATACACCTTTAAGGGCAATGACATCATCGCCGAGCGCCGCTATGAGCGGCTATTTCAATCGCCGGCTTTCTCTCACTCATTGCTCGTTCAAACCGCATGTTCACCGCACCTTCTCTTGTGAAGCTGGAGCTGCTGGCTATTCCCTTTGCCTGAACTGAACCGGAACCTCGCTGCCGATCCGTATCTCGCTACTGGATCACCTCTCACTACTGAACTTTGTTACTACTACCTATCTAGTGATAAGTACCCCACAGGGGATTCCTTACTAACCTGCACTTCTACTGTCATCTACTGCATATACCAGGACTATCTCTATCTAAGCTATTTCCTATCATCTGCATAGACTGTTAGCTCTTGGGACTACCATCAACTATCCTTGCACTAGGTTACTCTGTCTTGTATACTCCATCTGCTGTCCCCTACCATCTGCACTATACTTGACATTAGAACCTATCTGCTTACTACCATCACCTAAACACTCTCCTAATACTACTCCTAGGTACTCACCATACGATAGCCTGTCTCTCACCTATATACTCTCACATATTCTATCCCTCCATTAACATCAGATTGAGTGTATGTATATTGCATAAACAGGCTGTGCACAGTGATGAAGTCCTGAGAGTTGGATATGTTTGTTCAACAGAATCTCTACACGACTACTGAGTGTGACAATTCTGCAGCTGCAAATCCATCCACTAACAAAAACGCATGAGCGTTACAGATTGAACGAGCCTTAAAAAAATTATGGATTCAGCAGAATTACCCACTCAGGTACTACAATTAAAACAGCAAGTAGATGCATTGATCCTTGCTCTTACAGAGGTAAAAAACGAAAATCAGGCTTTAAGACAGCAGGTTGGCCGTCTCACGCAGCTTTCTGTTGCTCAGCCCCGTGAGCCTAAGATAAACCCTCCTCTAGTGTTTACTGGTGATCGGAGTAAATTTCGTGAATTTAGAAACGCATGTCGATTGCTTTTCTTGTTAAAACCTCTGACCTACACCACTGACCAAATTAAAGTCTGTACCATTATCTCCTATCTGACGGGTGAACCCCGGGCCTGGGCAGACGCTCTCTTTGAAAAAGATGACCCACTCCTTAACTCCTATCCTTTATTCCTAGCGCAACTCGCTAGTTTATATGAAGACCCCAATAGGCAGAGTACTGCTGATACCCAATTGAGGGCTTTAAAACAAGGAAGGAGACCTGTTGAAGATTTCGTGGCAAATTTCAAAAGATGGTCCCCTGATTCAGGGTGGAACGACACATCTTTGCGAACGCAGTTCAGACTCGGCCTATCAGAGGCCGTTAAAGACGAGCTCGCCCGAGCGGATTTACCTGGCACTTTGGATGGCCTGATGCAGACCAGTATCAATATTGACAGACGACTGCGAGAAAGAAAGGCTGAGAAGATGGGCTTACCATTTTCCAGTCCTTCTCGGATGTCGCCTGCTGACCCTACTCCTATGGAGGTAGGAATGATACGCCCACCTTTGACCCTTTCCGAACGTGCCAGGAGGAAAACCGAACATCTCTGCATGTACTGCGCATCCTCGGATCATTTGATAAGCGGCTGTCCCCTTGTCCGCAAAAAAGAGGGTGAGTGTTCAAATGTCTTGCTAGGGGGACTAACAACTTCCTTTTCTAATCCTTATCTTTTTGTTCAATTGACATTGCAGTGGGACCAAACTAGGATCACCACCAAGGCTATGATCGACACTGGATCTTGTGGAAACTACATTGATACTTGTTTTGTCTCCTTAAATAAAATACCTATTGTTCCAAAACCCAAACCTGTCTCTGTTAGTTTTATTAACGGTACCCCTTTATCCTCCGGTCCCATCACCAATCAGACACAGGCACTCCTTGTAACTGCTGACAAGTCTCATGTGGAGACCACCACCTTTGATGTATTAACCTCACCACATTTTCCCATTATTTTGGGACTTCCCTGGTTACACATACATCAACCAATCATCGATTGGAAAACAAGAACGCTAGCCTTCTCTTCTCACTATTGCGAAACTACGTGTAATCTCCCCCCATATGGTAGGATCCTGTCTGTGGTGTCGGATGACATTATACCAAAATGTTATCAGGATTTATCGGAGGTTTTCCTTGAGAAAAACGCTCAAGTGTTGCCTCCCCATAGGGACTATGATTGTTGTATCGATCTACTCCCTAATAGTAAGTTGCCTTTCGGTCACGTCTATCCTCTTTCACAAGATGAACTCTCTCATCTCAAGGAATATCTGGATGAAAACTTGGCAAAAGGATTCATCCGACCTTCTACTTTCTCCACTGCTGCTGGACTCTTCTTTGTCCGCAATAAGGATTCTAGTCTTAGGCCTATCATTGATTTCAGACAATTAAATACCATTACAATAAAGGATCGTTATCCTTTACCTCTTATTCCTGAACTTATCGAACAGGTGCGTGGAGCTTCCTACTTTTCAAAATTGGACTTAAAAGGGGCATACAATTTAATTTGAATCCGTGAGGGGGATGAATGGAAGACAGCATTCAGAACCAGATACGGACTGTTTGAGTACTTCGTGATGCCATTTGGGTTGTGTAATGCTCCCGCAGCCTTCCAACGTTTTATAAATGAGATATTCAGAGACTTGCTTGATGTTTGTGTTGTAGTATATTTGGACGATATACTTATTTATTCTCATTCCTTACCTGAGAACATAAAACATGTAAGACTTGTGTTGTCAAGACTACTTGCACATAACTTATATGTTAAATCAAAAAAATGTTTATTCCATAAAGAGGAAGTACTATTCTTAGGATACATTATATCTAAAAATGGAATCAAAATGGACATGAGCAAAATATCCTGCATTCTGGATTGGCCTGTGCCAACCACTCGCAAAGCATTACAAAGGTTCCTCGGATTCTCTAACTACTATAGGAAGTTCATTAAGAACTTCTCTGCGATTGTGAAACCTCTCACACAACTCACAAGTAGGGTTGAGCGGACACCTAGATGTCCATGTTCGACGGGTTCGGCCGAACTTTAAAAAAAAGTCCGGGTCCGTGTCCCGGACTTTTACCGAACTTTTCCCGGACACCGAACCCCATTGAAGTCAATGGGGACCCGAACTTTAAGGCACTAAAATGGCTCTAAAACACCAATGGAAAGGGCTAGAGTGCTGCAAATGGCAGCAAAACGTAGTTAAGAGCATGGCAAGTGCTCTACAAACAAATGTGGATAGGGAAATAACTTAAAACAACAAAAAAAAAAACAGAAAAATAAAACAATGTTCTTCATCTCTGAAGGACGAGGCCCATAAGGAGTAGGAGGGAGGTTGAGGTGGTGGTGGATGTGGCGGTGTCATAGGCGTGCGCACAGGGTGTGCCTGGTGTACCTGGGCACACCCTAATCACCTAGGGCACATAGCATTATCGCTCTGTTTGCCAGTGAGGAGATGGGAAAGATCTCCCTCGCACCTGCTCTGCTCTATTTCTCTTTGCCAGCAGGGAGAGTAATGTATCGGGGCCATGTACATGTAGGCAAACACATGCATGTGTATTTCAACTTTGGGGTGCACACCCTAATGCAATAGGCTGCGCACACCTATGGGCGGTGTAGGTGGAAGCGGCGGTGGAGGAGGACCAGGGCCGGATTAAGAGCATCATGG
Source organism: Pelophylax lessonae (assembly GCF_965119305.1). Classification (NCBI taxonomy): domain Eukaryota; kingdom Metazoa; phylum Chordata; class Amphibia; order Anura; family Ranidae; genus Pelophylax; species Pelophylax lessonae. Next base: position 94,453,489 of record NC_138770.1, read on the forward strand.
TCTTGGTGCTGAGGATTTTGAAGGGCCTTAAGGGTCGTGCCTTGGCATGCACCCAGAGGAGGAAGGGTGCAGCCATGCATGCCTAATTCAACATGGGATGCTGTCTCTGAAGCCCATAAACACATCCATGCATCGGCAACTGTCCCTCCTTGTCAGGCCTTCGCGCTGTGTGGGGAGGTTCTGAGGGTGCTGCCTGGGGAAGCGAGCATAGAAGCCAGACTTCTGTATTTACAAGTGACAGAAGAGCGGTCACAGTGAATATGGCCAACCCGGGGCCTATATAAAAGGTAGGGGCCTGGAGCTGCAGCTCCAATAGCCCCTACGTTAATCTGGCCCTGAGGAGGAGGACGAGGTAGCCAACACTGCTTCTTTTCACAAATTTTAAATGAGGGTACACCCCAAAAGAGTGAGAAAGAGCAAAAATGGAACAATGGCTGGGTAAGGTCGGTATCCATTGCTATTCTGCACAAGGTACGGAAAAGTCCCGTGGGATCCATGCCTGGTTCATTTTAATGAACGTGAGCTTGTCCACATTGTCTCTGGACAGGCGGCTGCGCTTGTCTGTTATAACACCCCCAGCCGTGCTAAATACCCGTTCAGATAATACACTGGCTGCAGGGCACGCCAGCACCTCCAAGGCGTAAAGGGAAAGCTCAGGCCATGTGCCCAATTTGGAGACCCAGAAGTTGAAGGGGGCAGACCCCTCATTCACTACATGTAGGCGTGTGCACACATACTGCTCCACCATGTTGGTAAAATGCTGCCTCCTGCTAAGACGTTCCATCTGAGCTGCTGGTGCTGCTGTTTGTTGTGGCGTGCTGACAAAGCTTTTCCACATTTCGGCCATGCTAACCCTGCCTTCTGAGGTGCTGGCGGTGCCCTGGTTGAGTTGGCGACCTCCTCCTCCTCCTCCTCTGCCTTGTGCTTCCACTGTGGCCCCGCTGTCAGATGGGAATGCCAGCAGCATCGCGTCTACCAGCGTGCGCTTGTACTCGCGCATCTTGCGATCGCGCTCCAGTGAGTGAATTAAGGACGGTACGTTGTCCTTGTAACGGGGATCCAGCAGCGTGGCCACCCAGTAATCAGCACAAGTTAGAATGTGGACAACTCGGCGGTCGTTGTGGAGACACTGCAGCATGTAATCGCTCATGTGTGCCAGGTTGCCCAGAGGCGACGAAAGGCTGTCCTCTGTGGGAGGTGTATCGTCCGTGTCCTCTGTATCCCCCCAGCCACGCACCAGTGATGGCCATGAGCTGGCCTGGGTGCCACCCTGCTGTGAACATGGTTCCATCTCCTCCTCCAGCTCCTCCTCCTCCTCATCCTCCTCATCCTCCAGAACTGTGCCCCTGCTGGACAATTGTGTCCCTGGCGTTTGTGTGTGCAGGAACCCACCCTCGGAGCCCCTTGCGAATGACTGCCCTGAAAGCCTTTGAAATGTTACCTCTTCATCCTCCTCCTCCTCCTCCTCATCCTGTGCCACATCCTCTTCCATCATCGCCCGAATTGTTTTTTCAAGGAGGCATAGAAGTGGGATAGTTAAGCTGAGAACGGCGTCATTGCCACTGGCCATGTTGGTGGAGTACTCAAAACAGCGCAACAAGGCACACAGGTCTCGCATGGAGGCCCAGTTATTGGTGGTGAAGTGGTGCTGTTCCGCAGAGCGACTCACGCGTGCGTGCTGCAGCTGAAACGCCACTATGGCCTGCTGCTGCTCGCACAGTCTTTCCAGCATGTGCAAGGTGGAGTTCCACCTTGTGGGCACGTCACATATGAGGCGGTGAGCGGGAAGGCCGAAGTTACGCTGCAGCGCTGCCAGGCGAGCAGCAGCAGGGTGAGAACGCCGAAAGTGCGCACAAACGGCCCGCACTTTCTGCAGCAGCTCTGACATATCGGGGTAGTTTTTAAGGAACCTCTGCACCACCAAATTCAGCACATGCGCCAGGCAAGGGATGTGCGTCAAACCGGCTAGGCCCAGAGCTGCTATGAGATTTCTCCCGTTATCGCACACCACCAGGCCGGGCTTGAGGCTCGCTGGCAGAAACCACTCATTTGTTTGCTGTTCCATGCTCCTCCACAACTCCTGCACGGTGTGTGGTTTGTCCCCCAAACAGGCAAGTTGTAAAACTGCCTGCTGTCGTTTACCCCTGGCCGTGCTGAAGTTGGTGGTGAAGGTGTTACGCTGTCCGGATGAGGAGGCGGTAGAGGATGAGGAAGCGGAGTAGGAGGCGTTAGGAACAGGAGGCAAACTGAAGCGCCCTGCAATCCTCGGTGGTGGAAGGACATGCGCCAAATTGCTATCCGCCTCAGGCCCATCCGCCACTGCATTTACCCAGTGTGCCGTTAGGGAGATATAACGCCCCTGACCGTGCTTACTGGTCCACGTATCGGTAGTTAGGTGGACCTTGGCATAGATGGCGTTGCGCAGTGCACACCTGATTTTTTCCCCCACTTGGTTGTGTAGGGAAGGGATGGCTTGCCTGGAAAAGTAGTGGCGGCTGGGCACGACGCACTGTGGGACAGCCACCGACATAAGGTTTTTAAAACTGTGCGTCTCCACCAGACGGAATGACAGCATTTCAAAGGCCAATAATTTTGAAATGCTGGCATTCAGGGCCAGGGATCGCGGGTGGGTAGGGGGGTACTTCCTCTTCCTCTCAAGTGTTTGGGAGATGGAAATCTGAACGCTTCCACGGGACATTGTGGAGATGGTTGTTGGTGACCCAGGTGGTGGTGTTGCTGACAGATCGTCTGTTTGCGGGGTGGCAGGTGCCGGTATCACTACAGATGTGGCTGGAGCGGCCGAGACTGCAGCAGAAGAGGAAGCAGGATGAGCCAGAGACGTTTCTTGGTTTTGAAGGTGTGTACTCCACTGCAGCTCGTGCTTTGCACTTAGATGCCTGATCATGCAGGTTGTGCTCAGGTTGAGAAGGTTTATGCCTCGCTTCAAGCTCTGATTGCACAGGGTGCAAACCACTCGTGTCCTGTCATCAGCACATTTTCTAAAGAACTTCCACGCTAGAGAACTCCTTTGAGCTGACTTTGGTGCGCTCGTTCCCTTGCTGCGTTGGGCAGTAGCGGGCGTAGTGTCTAGGGCACGGCCGCTCCGCTTCTGCACCCTGCTCCCTCTTCTGCTGTGCTGGTGGCTCTGTGCGACCACCGCCTCTTCCTCCAAACTACTCAGGTCACCTGCATGACGTTCATTCCATGTGGGGTCGAGGACCTCATCGTCCTCCACATCATCTTCCACCCAGTCTTCACCCCTGCCCTCCTTGTCGGTCTCCACAATGCTGAACGCCGCAGCAGTTGGCACCTGCGTTTCGTCATCATCGGAGACGTGCTGCGATGATCCTTGCATGTACTCATCTTGAGAAATAAGTGGTTGGGCATCGCTGCACTCAATCTCTTCCACTTCTGGGGCAGGGCTAGGTGGATGGCCCTGGGAAACCCTGCTGACAGAGTCATCAAAAAGAAGAAGAGACTGCTGTATGGCTTGGGGCTCAGACTGCTTGCCTGATTTGCAAGGGGGTGAGGTGAAAGACGGTTGGACATCGGCTGCAGGTGCCAACTGTGACCTTTCTGCAGTAGACTGGGTGGGAGACAATGTGAAGGAACTGGAGGCACTGTCAGCAGCAAACCAATCTACTATCGCCTCCACTTGTTCTGGCCTCATCACTTCTAGGGGCGTATGATGCCCTACCAAATACTAATGCAGGTTCTGTCGCCTACTCACACTTGAGGAAGGTGTTTCACTTGTGCGTGTAGCTGGCACAGATCGACCACGTCCTCTCCTTGCAACAGGAGCTCTAGCAGCAGCACCACCAGGACCCAGGCCACGGCCCCTATTTGACGCTCTCCTCATATTTCTGAAATTTAAGATCTTGCCCTAGAAAGGTCTTTATTGAATAGCGGAACAAAAGAACAACAGTATCGCACGGGTGTATCTCACAGTCAAATATGAAAACTATGCCGCAATTTAATGTTTTTTACACCAAAAGGGTGTGTATTGAATAGCGGAATAGGATAAAAAACTGTGTATCTCACACGTACAAACACAGACTAGGCCCGATTAAATTTTTTCCTACCCTAAAGGGAGGATGAGGAAGAGGAGTATGGAACAGGCAGCACCCTCAAATCTTTAGAAGTATGAGATGAACCCCAAAAACTTGGAAAGGTGGATCTCACACGTACTGACACAGACTATTCCGCAATTTAATTGAGCCCCAAAGGTTTTTATTGAATAGCGGAATAGGAAATATGATAAAAAAAAAGTGTATGTTTTTCACACGTACAGAAGCACACTAGGCCCCAATTACTATTGTTTGTACACCTAAAAGGATGGATGAGGAAGAGGAGGAGGAGGAGTATAGAACAGGCAGCACCCTCAAAGCTTCAGAAGTATGAGATGAACCCCAAAAACTTGGAAAGGTGGATCTCACACGTACCGACACAGACTATTCCGCAATATAATTGAGCCCCAAAGGTTTTTATTGAATAGCGGAATAGGAAATATGATCAAAAAAAAGTGTATGTTTTTCACACGTACAGAAGCACACTAGGCCCCAATTACTATTGTTTGTACACCTAAAAGGATGGAGGAGGAGGAGGAGTATGGAACAGGCAGCACCCTCAAATCTTCAGAAGTATGAGATGAACCCCAAAAACTTGGAAAGGTGAATCTCACACGTACCGACACAGACTATTCCGCAATTTAATTGAGCCCCAAAGGTTTTTATTGAATAGCGGAATAGGAAATATGATCAAAAAAAAGTGTATGTTTTTCACACGTACAGAAGCACACTAGGCCCCAATTACTATTGTTTGTACACCTAAAAGGATGGATGAGGAAGAGGAGGAGGAGGAGTATAGAACAGGCAGCACCCTCAAAGCTTCAGAAGTATGAGATGAACCCCAAAAACTTGGAAAGGTGGATCTCACACGTACCGACACAGACTATTCCGCAATTTAATTGAGCCCCAAAGGTTTTTATTGAATAGCGGAATAGGAAATATGATCAAAAAAAAGTGTATGTTTTTCACACGTACAGAAGCACACTAGGCCCCAATTACTATTGTTTGTACACCTAAAAGGATGGAGGAGGAGGAGGAGGAGTATGGAACAGGCAGCACCCTCAAATCTTCAGAAGTATGAGATGAACCCCAAAAACTTGGAAAGGTGGATCTCACACGTACCGACACAGACTATTCCGCAATTTAATTGAGCCCCAAAGGTTTTTATTGAATAGCGGAATAGGAAATATGATCTAAAAAAAGTGTATGTTTTTCACACGTACAGAAGCACACTAGGCCCCAATTACTATTGTTTGTACACCTAAAAGGATGGATGAGGAAGAGGAGGAGGAGGAGTATAGAACAGGCAGCACCCTCAAAGCTTCAGAAGTATGAGATGAACCCCAAAAACTTGGAAAGGTGGATCTCACACGTACCGACACAGACTATTCCGCAATTTAATTGAGCCCCAAAGGTTTTTATTGAATAGCGGAATAGGAAATATGATCAAAAAAAAGTGTATGTTTTTCACACGTACAGAAGCACACTAGGCCCCAATTACTATTGTTTGTACACCTAAAAGGATGGATGAGGAGGAGGAGGAGTATAGAACAGGCAGCACCCTCAAAGCTTCAGAAGTATGAGATTGTGTTCACTGTACCCCACAAAGATTGTGTTCACTGTACCCCACAAAGATTGTGTTCACTGTACCCCACAAAGGTTTTGTTCACTGCACCCCACAAAGATTGTGTTCACTGCACTCCAAAAGGATTGTCTTCACTGCACCCACAAAGATTGTGTTCACTGTACCCCACAAAGGTTTTGTTCACTGCACCCCACAAAGATTGTGTTCACTGTACCCCCCAAAGATTTTGTTCACTGCACCCCACAAGGATTGTCTTCACTGCACCCCACAAGGATTGTCTTCACTGCACCCCACAAAGATTGTGTTCACTGTACCCCACAAAGGTTTTGTTCACTGCACCCCACAAAGATTGTGTTCACTGTACCCCACAAAGGTTTTGTTCACTGCACCCCACAAAGATTGTGTTCACTGTACCCCACAAAGATTGTGTTCACTGTACCCCACAAAGGTTTTGTTCACTGCACCCCACAAAGATTGTGTTCACTGTACCCCACAAAGGTTGTGTTCACTGCACCCCACAAAGGTTTTGTTCACTGCACCCCACAAAGATTGTGTTCACTGTACCCCCCAAAGATTTTGTTCACTGCACCCCACAAGGATTGTCTTCACTGCACCCCACAAAGATTGTGTTCACTGTACCCCACAAAGATTTTGTTCACTGCACCCCACAAAGATTGTGTTCACTGTACCCCAAAAAGATTTTGTTCACTGCACTCCAAAAGGATTGTCTTCACTGCACCCCACAAAGATTGTCTTCACTGTACCCCATAAAGGTTTTGTTCACTGCACCCCACAAAGATTGTGTTCACTGTACCCCACAAAGGTTTTGTTCACTGCACCCCACAAAGATTGTGTTCACTGTACCCCACAAAGATTGTGTTCACTGTACCCCACAAAGGTTTTGTTCACTGCACCCCACAAGGATTGTCTTCACTGCACCCCACAAGGATTGTCTTCACTGCACCCCACAAAGATTGTGTTCACTGTACCCCACAAAGATTTTGTTCACTGCACCCCACAAAGATTGTGTTCACTGTACCCCACAAAGATTTTGTTCACTGCACTCCAAAAGGATTGTCTTCACTGCACCCCACAAAGATTGTGTTCACTGTACCCCACAAAGGTTTCGTTCACTGCACCCCACAAAGATTGTGTTCACTGTACCCCACAAAGGTTTTGTTCACTGCACCCCACAAAGATTGTGTTCACTGTACCCCACAAAGATTGTGTTCACTGTACCCCACAAAGGTTTTGTTCACTGCACCCCACAAAGATTGTGTTCACTGTACCCCACAAAGGTTGTGTTCACTACACCACACAAAGGTTTTGTTCACTGCACCCCACAAAGATTGTGTTCACTGTACCCCACAAAGATTGTGTTCACTGTAGCCCACAAAGGTTTTGTTCACTGCACCCCACAAAGATTGTGTTCACTGTACCCCACAAAGGTTGTGTTCACTGCACCCCACAAAGGTTTTGTTCACTGCACCCCACAAATATTGTGTTCACTGCACCCCACAAAGATTGTGTTCACTGTACCCCACAAATGTTTTGTTCACTGCACCCCACAAGGATTGTCTTCACTGCACCCCACAAGGATTGTTTTCACTGCACCCCACAAAGATTGTGTTCACTGTACCCCACAAAGATTTTGTTCACTGCACCCCACAAAGATTGTGTTCACTGTACCCCACAAAGATTTTGTTCACTGCACTCCAAAAGGATTGTCTTCACTGCACCCCACAAAGATTGTGTTCACTGTACCCCACAAAGGTTTTGTTCACTGCACCCCACAAAGATTGTGTTCACTGTACCCCACAAAGGTTTTGTTCACTGCACCCCACAAAGATTGTGTACACTGTACCCCACAAAGGTTTTGTTCACTGCACCCCACAAAGATTGTGTTCACTGTACCCCACAAAGATTGTGTTCACTGTACCCCACAAAGGTTTTGTTCACTGCACCCCACAAAGATTGTGTTCACTGTACCCCACAAAGGTTGTGTTCACTGCACCCCACAAAGGTTTTGTTCACTGCACCCCACAAAGATTGTGTTCACTGCACCCCACAAAGATTGTGTTCACTGTACCCCACAAAGGTTTTGTTCACTGCACCCCACAAAGATTGTGTTCACTGTACCCCACAAAGATTGTGTTCACTGTACCCCACAAAGGTTTTGTTCACTGCACCCCACAAAGATTGTGTTCACTGTACCCCACAAAGGTTGTGTTCACTGCACCCCACAAAGGTTTTGTTCACTGCACCCCACAAAGATTGTGTTCACTGTACCCCACAAAGGTTGTGTTCACTGCACCCCACAAAGGTTTTGTTCACTGCACCCCACAAAGATTGTGTTCACTGCACCCCACAAAGATTGTGTTCACTGTACCCCACAAAGGTTTTGTTCACTGCACCCCACAAAGATTGTGTTCACTGTACCCACAAAGATTGTGTTCACTGTACCCCACAAAGGTTTTGTTCACTGCACCCCACAAAGATTGTGTTCACTGTACCCCACAAAGGTTGTGTTCACTGCACCCCACAAAGGTTTTGTTCACTGCACCCCACAAAGATTGTGTTCACTGCACCCCACAAAGATTGTGTTCACTGTACCCCACAAAGGTTTTGTTCACTGCACCCCACAAAGATTGTGTTCACTGTACCCCACAAAGGTTTTGTTCACTACACCCCACAAAGATTGTGTTCACTGTACCCCCCAAAGATTTTGTTCACTGCACCCCACAAGGATTGTCTTCACTGCACCCCACAAGGATTGTCTTCACTGCACCCCACAAAGATTGTGTTCACTGCACCCCACAAAGGTTTTGTTCACTGCACCCCACAAAGATTGTGTTCACTGTACCCCCCCAAAGATTTTGTTCACTGCACCCCACAAGGATTGTCTTCTCTGCACCCCACAAAGATTGTGTTCACTGCACCCCAAAAAGATTGTGTTCACTGCAGCCCACACACAGAAAAATGGATGTGGATCACTGACACCTGCCTATCTCCTATCCCACACCACACAGCAATATCGATTGTAGTTTGTAGAACACAGTTTCCCTAAAATTCAGCAGACTCTGTCCCTAACAGGATTGAGAAGAGATCGTAGATCAGGAGAACTAAGTGCAGACCCCACCCCACACAGCAATATCGATTGTAGTTTGTAGAACACTCTGACCCTAAAATTCAGCAGCAGCCTCTCCCTAACAGGATTGAGAAGAAATCGTAGATCAGGATTGAGTGCAGACCCCACCCCCCACACAGCAATATCGATTGTAGTTTGCAGAAGACACTGACCCTATAATTCAGCAGACTCTATCCCTAAAATGCCTACAACTCGCCCTGCCTAAACACTCCGACCTGTCCCTCAATTCTATCCGGACACAAATGTTTTTTTCCTGCCTATCTTTCCCTAATCAGCAGCCAGCACGTTGATGTGTGATCTGTCCCTGATCTAAGCAGCATAATGACGCCGCTGCGGCTGCCTCGAACTTATAAAGACTTGGTCACATGCTTCAGGCGGCCAATCACAGCTACTGAGACATTTGCAGGCATGGCTGGGATGGCTTAAGGCACACCAGTTAAACGATTGTTGATTGGCTGTTGAAAGCCCGCCATGAAAAGAGCGCCAAAGCATGCAAAACCCGGAAATAAAACGACCGAACACGGATTTTTACCCGAATATACAGTAAAGTGTCCGTGTTCGTGTTCGGGTAACAAAAATCCAATTATTCGGTACGAACACCAATAATACAGTCCGTGTTCGCTCAACACTACTCACAAGCACAAAAAAATCATTCAAATGGTCAGAAGAAGCAAATGGAGCTTTCTGTCTGTTGAAATCAAGCTTTACTTCTGCTCCCATACTACGCCATCCAGACCCAACCCTTCAATACATCTTGGAGGTAGATGCGTCAAATATGGCAGTAGGAGCAGTTCTCTCACAACGACCAACAAACACCTCACCTCTTCACCCAGTTGCTTTCTTCTCAAAGTCATTAAGCAGCCCCGAGGTGAATTACCCAGTAGGTGAGAAAGAGTTGCTAGCCATAAAACTGGCACTAGAGAATTGGCGACATCTACTTGAGGGTACTCAATTGCCAATCCTTATATATACTGATCACAAAAACCTTCAATACCTTCAGACTAATAGAACTCTTTCCCACCGGCAGGTACGGTGGTCGTTATTCTTTTTGAGATTTAATTTTTTAGTAACCTACACACCTGTAGACAAAAATAAAAAAGCGGATGCGCTTTCACGATTAGCCGAGAATGATTGCACCGAGGTTTTACTCAGTTCCTATAATACCACATGAACGTATTGTCGGCGTCGTTCGTTCCCTGAAGGAGGAGATTTTGCACAGCATAGGACTGGATTCACCTCCACCACAACTAAATGCTGAAGCAGAAGGCTTCCTTTACTACAACGATAAATTATACATACCCCCTACTATGCGAACCAAGATCTTGGAATTGTCGCATGATGTACCTATGGCAGGACATTTGGGTATGACTAAAACTTTTAATCTACTTACTAGGCAGTTTTGGTGGCCAGACATGAAGACAACCGTAAAAAAGTTCGTTTCATCTTGCAATATCTGTGCAAGGTCTAAAATTGACAATACGAAACCATCGGGTCTACTTTGTAGTTTACCAATACCCCAGGTTCCGTGGGAAGTGGTATCCTTAGACTTCATAGTGGAACTACCACCTTCCAAAGGATTCAACACCATCTTAGTGTTAGTGGACCATCTGACCAAGATGGCACATTTCACTCCTATCCGAAGACTACCTTCATCCAAACAAACAGCGGAATTACTTGTGAAACATGTCTTTAAGTTACATGGTATTCCAAAAACACTGCTGTCTGACCGTGGTTCACAATTCATCTCAAAGTTTTGGCTAGCTCTATGTCAGATACTACGAATAGAGCGTAAACTTACTTCTCCTTACCACCCTCAGACCAACGGACAGACAGAGAGAGTTAACCAGTGCATTGAGCAATATCTACGTTGCTATACTTCATATCTACAGGACGATTGGGTGGATCTCCTCCCGCTGGCGGAATTCGCCTATAACAACGCGACCCACAGCACTACTAAACAAAGTCCATTCTACTTAAATTATGGGTTTCATCCCACACTCCTTCCACCACGTATTTTGCCATCAAGTAATCCAGTGGCATCTGATTATCTTGCCCAGATAAAGGATTCCCTGGGATTACTCAACAATACCATCTCACATGCTCATAGCCAACAAAAGAGGTACTACGACCTCCGTAGGAAAACCTCTCCCCAATATGCCATTGGGGATCTTGTCTGGCTTTCTACAAAAAATCTGAGATTAAAGATCCCTAGTAAAAAACTTGGACCTCTATTCTTGGGACCTTTCCCAATAAAGAAGCTTATTGGAAAAGCTGCAGTACAACTCACATTACCAACAGACCTCAAGATACATCCCATCTTCCATGTGTCGCTACTAAAGCCCCATGTTCCTAACCAAGGAATAAGGCCTACCATATCACCTCCACCTCCTGTACAAGTTGAAGGTGGAGAAGAATTTGAGATAAAGGAGATTCTGGATTCCCGTATCCATAGAAGAAGACTCCAATATCTAGTACGATGGAAGAACTATGGGCCCAAAGATGACACCTGGCTGGATACCTCCGATATACATGCCCCTAGACTGATTCGCAATTTCCACTCGAAATACCCGGAAAAAACAGTTCTAGAGGCCTTCCGGAGCCGGCCTTAAGGGGGGGGTACTGTAATGTTCTGGTACTTCTGGTACCCTTATTTCCACATTTCTCTCTTAATATTGCGTCCCATCTTGCTATCTAAATGGGACGCATACACCTTTAAGGGCAATGACATCATCGCCGAGCGCCACTATGAGCGGCTATTTCAATCGCCGGCTTTCTCTCACTCATTGCTCGTTCAAACCGCATGTTCACCGCACCTTCTCTTGTGAAGCTGGAGCTGCTGGCTATTCCCTTTGCCTGAACTGAACCGGAACCTCGCTGCCGATCCGTATCTCGCTACTGGATCACCTCTCACTACTGAACTTTGTTACTACTACCTATCTAGTGATAAGTACCCCACAGGGGATTCCTTACTAACCTGCACTTCTACTGTCATCTACTGCATATACCAGGACTATCTCTATCTAAGCTATTTCCTATCATCTGCATAGACTGTTAGCTCTTGGGACTACCATCAACTATCCTTGCACTAGGTTACTCTGTCTTGTATATTCCATCTGCTGTCCCCTACCATCTGCACTATAATTGACATTAGAACCTATCTGCTTACTACCATCACCTAAACACTCTCCTAATACTACTCCTAGGTGCTCACCATACGATAGCCTGTCTCTCACCTATATACTCTCACATATTCTATCCCTCCATTAACATCAGATTGAGTGTATGTATATTGCATAAACAGGCTGTGCACAGTGATGAAGTCCTGAGAGTTGGATATGTTTGTTCAACAGAATCTCTACACGACTACTGAGTGTGACAATTCTGCAGCTGCAAATCCATCCACTAACAAAAACGCATGAGCGTTACACAGTGATAGGCACAAACTGCTTGCCTCGGTGCATTGTGGGGTGTGGTATAAAAGCCAGGAGCACATGTGCTTGGGGTCTTTGGCTGGTGAGCAGAGACCCTGAGGGAGGGTAACGGCTGTCTCCTTCTCTGTAGCAGTGGTATGCAGTCACAGGCAGTCTGCCTGAGGACCAGGAAGGAAGGAGCTGAACCCAGAGGCTCATGAGAGCTGACTGGAAGGGTTGAGACACTGGAGACATTTGAAAAACAGTATAGTGAATACAGGGGGTCGTGTCTAGGGACCTGACCTAAGGGGGGCCACCCAGGTGTAGGATAGTCAGAGGATGGGTGTCAGCAGGTGGAGTGAAAGCGGGTACTAGGAGTGTATCCCAAAGATATATAATCCTAAATTCATCTAAGTGGGAAGGTGAATCAGCAGCCTGGCTGCATCTTCAGACAAGAGTCCTCGTCTATTGTGAATAGTTCAAGTTAGAGTATCCCACTCTTCCCTTCTCCCATCCCTAATTTAAATAAAACCACAAAAACAACTACATCCCCTAGACTGTTCATTGACTGAGCCAGAGAGTAGAGAGTTAAATTGTGCATGCCGCAGTTGCTAACGGTAACCCAGGGGGACCTGAAAGTGTAATATCCAGCAGTCCTCAAGGGGGCAGTGCTACATCAGTAAGCTGCCTGATCAGACTGAAGCATTTCAGTGCTCGGCATGTTTAGCCTGAAACCGGACCTGCAGTCCCAGCAGGGGATACTTTCTTTCAGGGGATACTGATCTTGCTGTACTCCGGGAGCTCATTTCAGCTGTGTGCAGGTGCACCGGTGTGTGCAGAGTAGGGATAGCCACTCCAGAGGCGACATTTACTGGGGATGAAGAGGTGGCAGGCCATAGCTTTGCTCTAGGTGGCAGTGCGCCCTAGACCACTGCCTAGATTGCCTAGTGGTAGCATTGGCCCTGGTAGTAGTTCATATTGGCGTTCTCCAGGTGCGTGCTGGTAGATCTCTGGACCTCCAGTGCCTCTGACAGACTGCAAGGTGCAGCAATCCTACTCCACAGCAGTCACATCATCTCCTGCTCGATTTGCTTTACCCCTGCCTCTCACAGAACCCAGCCTTCCCCCAAATGTATACCACTGGTGGGTAGGTTGGATCTCAAAAGACCGGGAACTGCAGCACACACATTAACTCTTTCCCCCCAGCCTTGACCAGCCACTAGCCAAAAGCAGCATCCATGTAGGCAGCCTTCCTACACAAAAATGTAAAGAATGTACCACTTGATATGGGAAAGAGAGACTCCTTTTAGTACAAAGTATGCAGGCAAAGGGTACACCCCCTGCCACAAACCTATTTACATGGACCACAAAGAAGTAATTACACAAAAATGGTTAAACACATAAATATTTTTTTCACCACTGCTTTTCCTACATTTTAGTTTTTCAAAACGATTTTGAATGCAAACATTTTAGAGGTTACTAGTTACAGTATATTTTTAAAAGATGTCTTCATTTAAGATGACATTGGGGGACAACGAAGGAATAAGAAGGACAATTGGAAGCTGTGTGAAGGGAAAAACGCCATGATCAATATTTCACATGAAAAATGACATAGTTTTGATTTTATCTTTTTAATAATATTCTAGGTCTCCCAACCTACCATAACTCTGTTTTCTTGTTGGAAGGCACAAACATACAAATCTTCTCACTATCCTCATTCACTTTGGGGATTTTTGATCCCTTTGCTCAGTCTTGGTCATCTAGAAACACACATAATCTTTTATCCAGTTTCTATAGAACTAATGCTGCTTTTCTTTTTTTTTTTTTGACCTTCATCCACTTACTGGTTCGCTATACACAGGCTTCTGCAATCTGCTAGCTAGGGGATCCCCTCATTACTAATTAACTTGGAAGTTAAGATTGCTGGACACACTACAGCAACTATCTGTGTTACCAGAGTCAGGCAATAATACAATAATACACAATGACAAATCAGAAATCCCTTAAACAGGTGCAAATTTTTGAAATTCTTACAAACACGAAGTAGTATTGTACCTGTGAGGACTTAGGCTGACCATACATAATTCATTTATTTTCATTCAACCAACGAGTTGAACACAAAATAACGACTTATTTCCCCCATCCGCACACTTCTTGTGGATGGGGAAATCCTCGGAATGTGCCTTTGTATTCTTACAGCGGGGAGGCCTCCCTGCCATCAGAATACATGGATCAGTACTAAAAAAAAAGAGTTATGTTTGTATTAAACTTTAGAAAAGGGTACCGCATCCCTGGGGATGTATATATTATGAAATCAGGAATGATCCCAAAGTACGTCCACAGCGGCGCCTAAGGTGTGAAGGCTCCGCCCTGGATGAAGAAGAAATAGGAGCAAAGAAAGAAAAAGTAGGAAAAAAAGAAAGGGAGAAGGGAAAGAAACAAGAAAAAAGGAAAGGGGGGAAGAGAATAAGTAGAAGGGAAAATGAAGCAAGGAAGGATAGGGAAGGGGGGGGGGAAGGGGGGGAAGAAAGGGGGAAAAAAAAAGGGTCGAAAAAGGGGAAGGAACAGGAGAAGAGGGATGGGAAGCAGAAGAAAAAGAAAGGGGAGACGGGGAGAAAGAAGGAAATAAACAAAAAAGTAGAATGAACAGTCAGAGAAAATGTTAAGGGCTAGTGGGATTTTTTAGGTACCATGTTGGAAGGTAAATAACCAAAATGTATAAAACATAAATATTTATTAATACACGTTAAAAACAGGGTAGATATACAAAGAAAAGGTCATCATATTACAAATGACACATGTAAGGAAGTAAATATATACGAGACATATAGGCATAAGGCAATAATATAGAATTAATTCAGGTCCAATGAAGAACATCAGACAAATCCCGACATGTTTCGCGGGCACAAAAGGTCCGCTTCTTCAGGGGTATGGAGCACGTTATGCACAGGATATGCCTTAATTAACCTTGTTAGAAAGTTCTATATGGGAACTCTCATATCTCATATAAAAAGGGAGACCAAAATAATAATCATATGCAGCATCAACTGAGGTCCAAAGGCCCAAGAAGTCCTGTTCAGAACTGTTACATAGGGACAGGAAGATATTTGATCGACATTTTGGCTATAAGATATTTATAGCAAAGGGCCATTGTGATGACTGGCAATATACACCAGGCAAAAAGTGTCTGCCTGTGCCTCGAACAATCCTCTATATGCTGCAATGGCGCTGAACGCCGTCTCCTAGAGGGATGGATCAGTACTGATCATCTGGGAAAACCCCAACAGGCTGGTTGTACACAAGCTGAAGCTAGTGTACAACCAGCCTGCCTATACATTGGATGAAATTCAGCCGATCCCTGTTGAACTGGCTGAATTTCAATCTATACATGGCTGGCCTAAAGCCTGGTACACACGAGGATAATATCATACAAATTGATTGTCTGTTTTTTTTTTTTGCATGCTAGTCTCATATCATAATGAAGAGCTTACTCCACTTCCGAAAATTCTCATACGACAGAATACAACTTCAGAAGTGATGTCGTGTATTCTTTTTTATTATTTCGTTTCCGAGCATGCACAGTCTTGCTCTTCTGATTTTTTTCAGACAAAAACTGTATTAATTAAATGAGAATCGAACGTTGTGTTCACGTACAATAAAAATATTTTCTAGCCTGCACCTTTAGTTTTTGTTGTCCAAAAAGTCGGAATCGGCTGTCGAAAGCACCATACTAACGATTAGATATTCAGTCAGTCGTTCGCCGTACAAAAATGTATTTTTCCAAGCTTATTATTTTGTCTGAACTGAGATTTACACTCGATCAGTTAATCCATGGTAAAAGCATGTTTGACATGAATCACAGTTGTTTTCCAATACAGATATTTTGCTGGATTTACCTACAAATAGGTGAAAGTGACCATACAAAAAGTAAAGAATATAGAAAGCACAAGTTTGTACATTTTGTTGTTTGGTGGTGTCTCCTGATACCCAGGACATAGGATTACATATGCCTTGTTGGCAGCTCAAGGTATCTGTATTTTATTCTTTGGTTAAGATAACGTTTTTGGAGTACAGGTAGACTTTTTTATGTACCTTCAAAATGTATACCCTTCAATAATACACAGGTGATTGGGAACCTGTAGTGTCATGATATGGAGTCAAGCTCGAAGGTATAGCAGTAGTTTGGCACCCACCAACCAGCAGGACAGGTATACAAGCAGGTCACCATAGCGAATGACGCATGCCCACCGAAGGTGACGACTCCGAGTGTAAGTGCTAACTGGTGTTCAACAGGGCTGATAATCTCTTGATGGTCAGCCTCACCCTGGAGTATCAGAAGAACAGTTTCATGGGTAACAGGTCCTGATGATAAAGGTGAACCATCAACCATCTCCATCTCAGTAGGAGCAGATCTATTTCTTGTTTAAATAATATTGCATTGGGAAAACTCTATCTCCATATGGTTTCCCCCAGCCCTGGTGCCTAGCATAGCAGAGCAAGGAATTTTGCAACCTTCAGTGATAAGTTGGATAGGGATGATAAAATGAGACAGTAGAGAATTAACATTATTTTCTTCGGGGATCAATATGGAGATAGACTAAGTAATAAAATTAATTTGGTTTCCCGCACTTTTAAGGAGTTTTCCGCACTTCTGGAATTATTTCCTCACCAGCACTTTCGCTATGAACTTTTGATATTTATGGATTGATGAACTTGTTCTTTGCATGTTTTATCTGTGTATTTATTTACCTCTCACTATGCACTATATCACTTTATGATATTCTATACGTTTTATCCTTTGCATTATTTGCACAATATTACCTATATCTTTGAATATTACCATCATATTTTTGCAGTTGCTGTGCTTGGTTTTAAAGTTTTTAGTATTTATTATTTATTCTTGTTATTTTCCATATGGGGGGTGATTAAGCGCCGATTCATTTTACCCTATTTATCTTGATATATGTATGTGGAGACACTGCTAAGAATTGGCTGCTAACCCTTTTGCTCCCCCTTCCTCATCTCTATCCTAATATCTCTCATTTCTTATTACATCTGGTTGATGGTCAGCGCGTAGGCATATTTTACCTTCTAGAGAATTAACATTATTTTCTTCGGGGATGAATATGGAGATAGACTAAGTAATAAAATTAATTTGTTCAGGCACTATAACATCATTTGCAGCAATTGTTCTTTTTACTTTGTTGGGACAATTAAAGTGGTTGTAAAGGCTCAAGGTTTTTACTTATGCATTATATGCATGAAAGTTAAAAACCTTCTGTGTTCAGCAGCAGCACACCCCAGCCTCCCATAGAACTTACCTGAGCTCCATCCCAATTCAGCGATGTGCACAAGATCTCCCAGGTCTCTCCCTCCTTATTGGGTGAGGCAGCAGCGATAGCCATTGGCTCCCACTACTCTCAATCACAGCCAGTGAGCCAATGATAAGAGATCGGGGGCAGGCTAAACCGCGCTCCATGTGTAAATGGACACACGGAGCAGAGACTCGGTAGCGAGCCTGCTCGGGTGCCCCCATAGCATGCTGCTTGTTGTGGGGACACCTGACAGGAGGGAAAAGCCAGGAGAGCAGGCAGGGGACCCAAGAAGAAGCTGATCAGCTGTCTAAGGACTCTCCCCCCATAGCAAGCTGTTTTCTGTGGGGGCACTTGGCAGGAGGGAGAAGCCAGGAGATGAGCAGGGGACCCAAGAAGAGGAAGACCAGCTGCCTGGGGACTCTTTCTCATTGGCTGAGACAGCAGTGAGCACCATTGGCTCCCGCCGCTGTCAATGTCAGTGAGCCAATGAGGAGAGAGAAGGGGTAGGGTCAATCCATGGCTTTGTGTCTAAATGGACACACAGAGCAGGGGCTTGGCTCAGGTGCCTCCATAGCAAGCTGCTTGCTGTGGGGGCACTTGGCAGGAGGGAGGAGCCAGGAGAGCAGGCATGGGACCCAAGAAGAAGCAGATCAGCTGCCTGGGGACTCTCCCCCCATAACAAGCAGTTTTCTGTGGGGGCACTTGGCAGGAAGGAGGAGCCAGGAGAGCAGCAGGGGACCCAAGAATAGGTGGACCAGCTGTCGGGGACTCTCCCTCATTGGCTGAGACTGCAGTGGGCATCATTGGCTCCCATTGCTGTCAAAGTCCATGAGCCAATGAGGAGAGAGAGAGGACGGGGTCAATACGTGGCTCTGTGTCTGAATGGACAGAGCACGGGCTTGGCTCAGGTGCCTCAATAGCAAGCTGCTTGCTGTGGGGGCACTTGGCAGGAGGGAGGAACCAGGAGAGCAGGCAGGGGACCCAAGAAGAGGCAGACTGGGGCTGCTCTGTGCAAAACCATTGCACAGAACAGGTAAGTAGAACATGTTTGTTATTTAAAAAAAAGCAAAAAAGCCTTTAATATCACTTTAACTGCGTAATGCCTACAGTCCCCACAATACAGACATAAGTTCCCTGAGCATCTTCTCTCTTTCTCCTGAGGAGAAATGGATTTCTTAATAGCATCAACCTGCATAGATTACAGGAGCGTTAGTATCCAGAGACATTTTTGGAACCTTCTGAACAAACTGACTAGCACAGAAACACATAGCTACATAGTTGATAAGGTTGAATAAAGACACCATTCCATCCAGTTCAACCTGTGGTATGTGTGACAATAATAAATACAATATCTCTGTATGCTGCAATTTTTAAGATGCCAATCTATTCGTTTTTTTAAACTATTGACACTCCCTGCTGATACCAAGCTTGTGGAAGGGAGGTAGGTCCACATCCTTACCACTCTGACAGTAAAGAACCCTCTACGCAGTTTAAAGCGAATCTTCACTGTACTTGAACACCACAAACCAAAAAGGCTATTTAATTCATTTTTTTTATTCAAAGCAAACTCCCCTATCCATCCATGTCTCTATGATTTATTTTGGTGAGAAATCACTTTAAAAACATCCCCCCTAGCATTTCTGGCTGTGGTCATCTTGAGTAAGGGCAAATAATTAATGTAGCAGGTGTGTGCTTAGCTAAGAAAACCCCTCCTCCTCTCCTCCCCTCCAGAAGACTCCTGGGATGTATGACATCATTTGCCTAGGCAGGAAACCAGGAAGTAACTGAAGAAATGTAAAAAAAAAAAAAAGTTTGAAACAAGTAAATATGATATACTTTCCTATCTAACTACTAATGCTAGCAGCATGAGGATTAAAAATAATCATTGTTGATTGGGAGAGTGAAATCTCACTTTAAGGTTAAACCTCTTCTCTTCCAGTTAAAATGAATGGCCGCGTGTCTTTTTCAACTCCCTGTTACTGGAAGAGTTTGTTTCCCTATGCTAGGGTCACCTCACCAGTTTGGTATTTGTACATTGCTATCATATCTCCTCTCAAGCGTCTCTTCTCCGGAGAGAATAGGTTTAATGCTTGTAGTCTTTTATCATCATAGGTGAGGTCCTCTAGTCCCTTTATTAGCTTTGTTGCCCTTCTCTGGACTTTCTCCAATTCTTGCACATCCTTCTTGAGGACTGGTGCCCAAAACTCGAAGGCATACTCAAGTCTGCTTGCAACCATTACTTCCAAACATTCCCAGTCTCTCCCTCCTTTCTGTAAGTCTCTGATCAATTTGAATATATAATTGGATGAATGCCTCAGGATCATCAGGAGTCTCTACCCTGGTGAGCTCATCTTTTACCTCAGCCCTCAAAATTTCCACCCGTCTGCTCACATTTGGCGAGTGTGGAGCAGGGGCGGACTGGGCTCACAGTTTCTTGGCTGATTGTTTCTGGCAGAGGCGGTCAGGGGAGGACTGGGCCAGGGAGCAGGGGGGCAATTGCCCCCTTGGCCACTCTGATGCCCCTTAAAAAGGCTGCACTGCGTCTGCCACAGACATGCTTCAGCCTGGAATGGGGGTCAAGGGGAGGACAGAAAGAGGGTGAGTGGGAGGGGGGCTGACTGCACCATGGGCCTCTAGCTTGTACCTGCCCCCTGGGTTGAAAGTTGCCAGTCTGCCCCTGTAGGCACTGATGGGGCTGCACTGATGGGCACTGGTGGGGCTGCACTGATGAGCACTGATGAGGCTTCACCCATGGGTACTGATATGCTTTATGTTAATTTTGTTGTTGTTAATATTTATTTTTGTCACCTTATTCTGCCTTATTCTGCATAAAACATTTAACAGATAATATAGAAAGGCGTGTTTGGGGGTGGAATTAGGGGTGGGGCAGGGTAGGCATTTGGTTGGGCAACTGTTGGAGAGTAACTCTTAAGACCTGGCTAGTAGCTCTGGACTTTTGGGCCCTGTTTTACCTGTTCAGACAGCCCTTGGTGGAACTGATTCTTTTTCTCTGCTGGGTTCTAGATGGTATCTGAGATCCATGTCTAGATTCAGCTGAGTGCATCTAACCACCATATATTGTGCAACTTTGCCTTAGCAATAGTGCAGCAGTTAGGACTTGATTCACAGCAGTCACAAAAGAGTTGAAATTATCCAGGGTGGCTTTATTTTGCTCAACATATGGAGAGGCCAAGGGTAAGGCTTTCCCAGTTAGGCGGTTAATAATAAACAGCACCCTTTTCCTATCAGAGGTAAATGCAGCAGGTTGCATCTGAAAGTATATATGGCATTGATTGCGGAAATCTCTGTAATGGTGAGGATCTCCATTGAACTTGAGTGGTAGAGGCATACATGTGTTAGTATCTACAGCAGCAGTATCTCAGGCACATACTGTAAGTCCCGCAATTGTCTATGCAGATCAAGGATGTCCTCTTGTAGCCCTTTGACTTCAATTTGTATTTCAGAATACTTTTCCTGGAAGCTAACACCAAACCCTTGCAACTCAGTGATTTGTGCCACGAGAGGAGCCACAGCAGCTGCTACAACGGCCTCCATGCTTTGGGCTGGATTATTCTGTCAAGATCTGGAGTCAGGCTAAGAGGCCAGTAGCTATAGCAGAAGTGAGGCATTCACCAAGCAGCAGGACTGGTATACAAGTTGGTCACCCTTGCAGATGACGCAGGTGTGGAGTCTAAGTTCTAACCAGTGTTCACCAGAGCTCCTGATGGTGGAGATGGGTTTTGCTGCATTTTAGTACAAGGAGGCGGTCCTCAGGATCCCCCCCGCCAGGAGGTGAGCAAGCCGGAGTCCAAAAGCAGATATAGCAGGTAGGAATAAGCAGCAGCGTAGTAAGTACACAAACTGTAATGATGGGTTGCAATTTGGGATCTAGTAAAGGCATAGTTGAGGAACAAAGTGGTAGCGAAGACACAGACAGCAGCAAGACTGACTAGAATAGAATTTGGCTGAAAGAGCACAATATTCTTGCAAACAGGAAGTGCAAAGCCATGGCTTAAATCAGGAAATTCTTGGGATGAGCAAAGAGTTCAAGGTTCACCATAAAACAAGAGACAAGGCAAGAAAGTCAAAACAATCAGACAGTGAGCTGTCCAGCATCTCAGGTGGCTCAGAAAAAAAGAGTAACTGTCAGACACAGCAACGGTCCCAGGTTTAGATCCAGGCCCTGAAGTGTAGATGTCTCTGTAAAGACAAATGTATTTCAATCCTGTGTAGCACCCTTCTAGGTAGGTGCTAGGATCAGTGTATTATCGTTTTTGGTTTCTCTCCTTATCAGAGAGACAGCTAGGTAAATGTATGTGCTGTCTGCTTAACAGAGAGCTATGATTGGTTAGTGTAGGCTGCTCAGTCATGCTGCTTATGCTGTCTGAGTGTCCCTGTGCTTAGCAACCTAGGAAGGTTCTGGGCTATAGGTGGAGATTAGGCAGATGAGTAGCATGAATATGCATACAGCCCTGGTCAATTGTAAGGGGAGGTGCTTCTAGGCAAGCTTTGAGCTGGTGTTTATGATCAAAGAGCACATGGGCTCTTGGTCATTTCTGGAGAGGATTGAACTAGGCTGGGGGAGAGGCATGGCCTTTGCTGCCATGTGGCCTCTGGTGGGTGACCCAAGGGCCTGAAGTCTGTGTGGCTTACCTTGTTCCTACCATAGCTGACAGAGGGAGAGTCTACAGTGCATCTGGTCTGGTCTCAAGGAGAGAGAAGGGGGCCGGTGGTAATACAGGAGCCTTGTCAGTACAGACACCCTCAGGATCATTACCTGCTTGTGCTCTAATTTAGCTGAGGGTCCACACAAAAAAGAACGCTGGCTAGTGTTCTTAAAGCTTTGTCCAGAACAGTCCACTACTTTACTAAGGTACATTGCTCTGTTCTGCATCTAGTTTACTGCTTTTTTAAAGAAGTCTACATCTACCTTTGCAAGGACTTCAGTCAAGTTTCACTAGGAAAGGAAGTCCTCTGTGTGACTAGTTCAGTTTAGAAGAATTTCACTATATTCTCTATCCTATCCAAGTTCTCCAATAAAACAACAAAAAACAAAACCCCTAGACTGGTCATTGGAGTAATGAGTGAAAGTTTATGTGCACCTGGCTGTGGGAAATACCTTGTCCTGGCTGCCGAACAAAAAGTGGGGAAGACCCGGGCTACATACCAGCGGCCCCTGTGAGGGTAGTGCTACACCTATGCAAAAAGGCTTTATCTCATTTGTTCCTAATGTGATTGTCCAGGCATGTACTCTGAAGAGCATGTTTTCTCGCCTTCCCTTATGTCTAGAGCCCACACTTTCAATCAGAGCTCCTTCAGCTCAGAAGAAATGAGCCTTGGCAAAAAAGAAAAGGAAATTGAGCCCTCTCCAACACAACAAACCTCTAACACTTGCAGAAAATGCCATTACAACCTTTTCTCCACCTGCAAAGTCAAGATAGCCCAAAAATGGTTTGCTGGATGTAGTGGTCTCTTCCCAAAAACACCCGCCATTCACTAAAAAGCAGAGAAGGTCTTCGGCCCTCCTGGGACATTCATTCTGTGAAGACTGAAAGAAATTAAAGTGGTTGTTAACCCACTATACTATGATCATGCCATCCCCTCTGTTATATAATGCTATGTGTCCCTGTGCCTGTGCTATATTTAAAAAAATGCCATATCCACCTTATCTCAGAGCATCTCCCGGCACTCATGTGACTCCTCAGCTATTTCCTCTGTCCGACAACTATAGCGGGCGGAGCCGAGCACTGACGTCAACTGGGGAGAAGGGAGGAGAGAGAGCCGAGGAGTCACGTGATCACCGGGAGACGCTCTGAGATAAGGTATAATCTGTATTTTTTTTTATATAGCACAGGGACACATAGTGTTATATAATAGAGGGGATGGTAGGATCATAGAATAGATATGAGAGCAGCAGGAGGGGAGGATCGTGAAGTGGACGGAGCTGACAGGCAGGGAGGGGAGGATTGTGCAGTGGACAGAGCTGACAAGCAGGTAGAGGAGGGGGAAGGAGGACAGAGGAGAGCAGAGAGGAGAGCTGCATATGATGGAGGCACATAAACTGACCAGGGTGTCAGGGCTCAGCAGCCATGATAAAGCATGGTGTAACGCTGAGCGCTCCGGTCCCTGCTTCTGGACCGGAGCACTCGCAGCGTTCGTTCCAGATCCACTCACCTGTGCCGGCTCTGGCTCCCTCCTCCGCTCCCCGCTCACGTGGTTCCCAGGCGCGCGCGCCCCTGCACCATAGGGCGCGCGCACGCCGGCTGTTTGAAATTTAAGGGGCCAGTGCACCAGTAATGGTGCCTGGTCCAAACCTCCCTTCCTGTTTCCTGTTTCCTGTGTCCTGTTTCCTGTTTCCTGTGTCCTGTTTCCTGTTTCTTATTTAAGTGACCTGCCCCTTCCTGCCCTTGCCAGATCTTTGTTGCCTTGTTGCCTTAGTGAAAGCGTTATTTGTGTTATCCCTTGCCTGTTGCCGAACCCTTTGCTAACGACTACCGCCTCTGAACCTGTGCTGCCTGCCCTGACCTTTGCTACGTCTGACTACGCCTCTGCCTGTCCCTTTTGTACTACCCCTATATCAGCAGTCGGTGAGGTTGAGCCGCTACCAGAGGACACGACCTGGTAGTTACCGCTGCAGCAAGCCCATCCCGCCTTGCGGCGGGCTCTGGTGAAAACCAGTAACTACTTAGAACCGATCCTCCGGTACGGTCCACGCCAATCCCTCACTGACACAGCGGATCCACTCCCTGCACCGCTCCTGCTACCAGTCCGGACCCCGACAGTAAGATCCGGCCATGGATCCTGCTGATGTGCCTCTGCCTAGTATCGCGGACCTTAATACAGTTGTGGCCCAGCAGTCGCAGCAGATCGCTCAGCAAGGTCAACAGCTGGCACAGTTGACCGCCATGCTGCAGCAGCTTCTTCCAGCACAGCAGCAGCCGCCTCCACCGCCTGCATCTGCTTCACTACCGCAGCCTGTGGCCGCCGCCACTTCTAGAGTCCGACTGTCCATGCCGGCCAAGTACGACGGTGATCCCAAGTTGTGCCGCGGATTCTTATCCCAATGCTCCCTTCACCTGGAGATGTCGGCTGACCAGTTCCCCTCGAAGCCAGCCAAGGTGGCATTTGTCGTTACCCTGCTTTCGGGGAAGGCCCTGGCCTGGGCTACACCGCTTTGGGACCGCCACAATCCTGCCACTGCCAGTGTCCAGAGTTTCTTTCAGGAATTCCGGAGTGTTTTTGAGGAGCCAGCCCGGGCTGCCTCAGCAGAGACTGCATTATTGAACTTGTCCCAGGGGAGTTCCTCTGTCGGAGACTATGCTATCCGTTTCCGCACCCTGGCTTCGGAACTCTCCTGGAATAACGAGGCGCTCTGTGCTACCTTTAAGAAAGGCTTGTCCAGCGCCATAAAGGACGTCCTGGCCGCACGAGAAATCCCTACCAACCTGAGTGACCTCATCCATTTGGCCACCAGGATTGACCTGCGTTTTGCTGAGCGACGAGAGGAACTGCTACAGGAAAAGGGAAGTGCTCGTCCCTGACGCTTTCCTCGTCTGGCGCTTATCTTCCAGCATCCACCGCAACCCTCTTCTGGGCCTCCCGCCGAGGAAGCCATGCAGGTGGATCGGTCTCGCCTGACCACGCAAGAAAGGAACCGCCGTAGAGACGAGAACCTCTGTTTGTACTGTGCCAGTACTGAGCACTTTCTAAAGGACTGTCCTCTCCGTCCACCGCGTCAGAGAAACGCTCGCACCTAGTCACCTAGTGGGAGAGGCGTTGCTAGGTGTGAATACCTCCTCTCCACGCATTACGGTACCTGGGCGGATTTCCGTGTCCGCCAAGATCTCCTTTGCTGCCTCTGCCTTTCTGGATTCCGGTTCAGCCGGTAACTTCATCGACACCTCGCTGGTGAATAAGTCCAACATCCCTGTGGTTCGTTTATTGAAGCCCATCTTCATCTCCACAGTTAATGGAGAGAGACTCGACGGTATGGTGCAGTTCCGTACAGAACCCCTCCAGATGGACATCGGAGTCCTGCATTCTGAGCGATTGGAGTTTTTTGTGTTACCCCATTGCACCTCAGAACTCCTCTTGGGTCTGCCCTGGCTCTAGCGCCATTGTCCCGTTCTGGATTGGACCTCCGGAGAGGTTCGAAGCTGGGGTTCGACTTGTTTCGGCAGATGTCTCAAGTAGGTACGAGTCAAGTCTGCACTTGTTATTTCTCCTCCTCCCGGTCTGCCTGAACCATATGCGGATTTTCCAGACGTTTTTTGCAAGAAACAAGCGGAGGTGTTGCCTCCACATAGGCCATATGACTGCCCCATTGACTTGCAACCTGGCACTACGCCGCCTAGGGGAAGAATCTATCCTCTCTCCCCTCCAGAGACAGGGGAGACAGACTAGCCATGTCAGAGTATATCCAGGAGAACCTGCAGAGAGGGTTTATCAGGAAATCCTCTTCTCCTGCCGGAGCAGGATTCTTCTTTGTTGCGAAGAAGGACGGTACCCTTAGGCCTTGCATAGACTTTCGGGGTCTCAACAGCATTACTGTAATGAACCGTTACCCTCTTCCCCTGATTACGGAACTCTTTGACCGGTTACAAGGCACCAAGTACTTCACCAAGTTGGATCTCAGAGGGACCTATAACCTTGTTCGCATCCGAGAGGGTGACGAGTGGAAGACGGCTTTTAACACCCGAGACGGGCATTTTGAGTACTTAGTCATGCCTTTCGGACTCTGTAATGCTCCAGCGGTCTTCCAGGAGTTCGTTAACAACATTTTCCAAGACCTGCTCTATACCTGTGTCGTGGTTTATTTGGATGACATCCTCATCTTCTCTACTAACTTGGATCAACACCGTGCTCATGTCCGCTTAGTACTCTCCCGTCTCAGGAAGAACCGTCTCTACGCTAAATTTGAAAAGTGCTTGTTCGACCGTACCAGTCTTCCCTTCCTGGGCTACATCATTTCTGCCAAGGGACTACAAATGGATCCTGCCAAACTGTCTGCCATCCTGGACTGGCCTCGTCCCTCTGGCCTTAAGGCCATCCAGCGATCCCTCGGATTCGCGAACTATTATAGACAGTTCATCCCGCATTACTCCACCCTTGTGGCACCAATTGTAGCCCTAACCAAGAAGGGGGCTAACCTGAAATCTTGGCCGCCCCAGGCCGAGAAGGCCTTCAGCGCTCTTAAGTCTGGCTTTGTCACCGCCCCAGTTCTGTCCAGACCGGATCCTACTCAGCCGTTCTACCTGGAAGTAGACGCTTCCTCTGTTGCTGCTGGTGCTTTGCTCATGCAAAAGACTATGAGAGGCAAGTCGGTTACTTGCGGGTTTTTCTCTAAGACTTTCTCTCCCGCTGAAAGAAATTATTCTATTGGGGATAGAGAATTACTTGCCATCAAGCTGGCCTTGGAGGAGTGGCGGCATTTACTGGAAGGATCGGTACATCCCATGAACATCTACACGGATCATAAAAATTTATCTTACCTCCAGTCTGCTCAGAGACTAAATCCCCGCCAAGCTCGCTGGTCTCTATTTTTTGCCAGATTTAACTTCCGGATCCACTTTCGTCCAGCGAGCAAGAACCTCAGGGCCGATGCCCTCTCTCGTTCGTCTGATGTCACAGGAGAGGAAGTCAAGCCACAGCACATTGTGCCCCCAGAATGTCTGGTCACCGTGGCACCTATAGACTTGCGTAACCTCCCTCCCGGAAAGACCTATTTTTCTCCCCGTCTTCGCCTAAAGGTTCTTAAGTGGGGACATTCTTCTCTTCTCGCAGGACATCCTGGCGTCCGAAAGACTCTACAACTTATCTCCAGGAGATATTGGTGGCCATCCTTGGAGAAGGACATCTCTGAATTTGTACAGTCCTGCTCTGTATGTGCCAGAGACAAAACTCCGGCTTTCTCCAGCCACTTCCCATACCAGAGACCCCTTGGTCCAATATCGCGATGGACTTCATTACGGACCTACCACCATCTCACGGGAAAACTATAATTTGGGTCGTCGTAGATCGCTTCTCGAAGATGGCGCACTTCATCCCGTTGCCAGCCTTACCATCCACACCTCAGTTGCCCAAGCATTTCCTCCGACACATTTTCCGGTTACACGGCCTGCCTTCACATATTGTCTCCGATAGAGGAGTCCAGTTTGTGTCCAAGTTCTGGAGGGCTCTTTGTGGAAGGCCTAAAATCAAGCTGGATTTCTCTTCTTCATACCACCCCCAAACCAACGGACAAGTAGAGAGGGTCAATCAAATCTTGGGCGACTACCTTCGCCACTTTGTTTCCTCCCGTCAAGAGGATTGGGCCGACCTCCTCCCATGGGCGGAGTTCTCCTATAACCACAAAGACTCTTCTGCCACCAACAAGTCTCCCTTCTTCGTGGTTTACGGTCGTCATCCTCTGCCTCCTCTGCCGTTATCCTCCTCCTCTGGTGTACCTGCAGTGGATGACCTGGTGCAAGACTTTTCTGCCATCTGGCGTGAGACGCGCCTGTCCCTCTTACAGGCCTCATCCCGCATGAAAATCCAAGCGGACTCTCCTCCTGTCCTGGTACCTGGGGACAGAGTTTGGCTCTCCTCCAAGTACGTCCACTTCAGGGTTCCTAGTTACAAGCTTGGTCCTCGTTATTTGGGACCCTACAAGGTCAAGAAGAGGATCAATCCTGTGTGTTACCAACTCCATCTCCCTTCCTCCCTTAAAATTCCCAACTGTTTTCATGTCTCCCTCCTCAAGCCTGCGGTCTTTAATCGCTTTTCCCCCAAGAATCTTCCTCCCACGCCTGTATCCCATACCTCGGATGTCTTCTACGTTCAGGAGATATTGGCCTCTAAATTGGTCAGGGGGAGAAGATATTTTTTGGTGGACTGGGAGGGCTGCGGTCCTGAAGAGAGATCCTGGGAGCCAGAGGAGAATATCTTGGACCGTAACCTCATCCTCAGGTTTCTGGGTACCAAAAAGAGGGGGAGACCAAAGGGGGGGGTACTGTAACGCTGAGCGCTCCGGTCCCTGCTTCTGGACCGGAGCGCTCGCGGCGTTCGTTCCAGATCCACTCACCTGTGCCCGCTCCGGCTCCCTCCTCCGCTCCCCGCTCACGTGGTTCCCGGCGCGCGCGCCCCTGCACCATAGGGCGCGCACACGCTGGCTGTTTGAAATTTAAGGGGCCAGTGCACCAGTAATGGTGCCTGGTCCAAACCTCCCTTCCTGTTTCCTGTGTCCTGTTTCCTGTTTCTTATTTAAGTTACCTGCCCCTTCCTGCCCTTGTCGGATCTTTGTTGCCTTGTTGCCTTAGTGAAAGCGTTATTTGTGTTATCCCTTGCCTGTTGCCGAACCCTTTGCTAACGACTACCGCCTCTGAACCTGTGCTGCCTGCCCTGACCTTTGCTACATCTGACTACGCCTCTGCCTGTCCCTTTTGTACTACGCCTATATCAGCAGTCGTTGAGGTTGAGCCGCTACCAGAGGACACGACCTGGTAGTTACCGCAGCAGCAAGCCCATCCCGCCTTGCGGCGGGCTCTGGTGAAAACCAGTAACTACTTAGAACCGATCCTCCGGTACGGTCCACACCAATCCCTCACTGACACAGCGGATCCACTCCCTGCACCGCTCCTGCTACCAGTCTGGACCCTGACATATGGTCAGTTTACAGGGGGTAGGGTATAGCCAGGCAGGATCAGCCAGGTATTTCAGGTGATACAGGGGGCCAAATTACACAGCACAAGCACTGGACTGTATAACATGCTTTAAAGGAACAGAATCCTTTTTTTATTTTCTTTTAGGGTTTAATCAGTTCCTACTCATAAGATTACCTGCATTTTCCAGAACTAGGAGAATGAGGTTGTAGGGATGGGCGAACCAAGAAAAGCTCAGTTCACTAAACATTCCCTGAACCCAGCAGGGTTTAGCAGGCCTGAGAGGATCCAACCAAGCCACTTAGGAGGCCAGAGGAAGAATGACTTCCCAAGGTCATTACTGAATGTTTATATCCTCTCCCAGCCTGCACTCCTGGCAAAAAAACCTCCTAGTGGTTGGCCAGGAAGATTATTGCAGCCTCTTAAATTAATGCTAGGGATTTTGCTTAGTAGCAGGATGAAACAAACAATAACCAGACCATAGGAGAAGCCTAAGAAAGCTGACTACAGCCTAGCAAATACTACATTTTAACCCTGATGAAGTCATGTGACGTAATCTATAGGGAGCCCCGGATCGTAAGTGACGTCGGAGACCTATAAACTGAGTATATTTGATACACATTTTTAAAGTTTACTTGATGTAAGAGTTATTCCTTTTAATAAACTGTCAGAATTTTAACTACTACACTATAGGAGGTTACTTTGCTTTACCCTAACATGCGAATAGGCAAAACTGTCAGCACCTTAAAGGGACCAGCACCATAGATTGATAAAGTACATCTGGGGAGATCAGGATAAGGCTGTGATCTGAGAGACATCCAACCACCAATGAAATTGTTATTATAAGGCCTGTTTGATTACCTGTTAAGGTGAGAGTTCTGTGAGCACAGAGGCGTCACAAAGAGGGGAAAGCACATAATTTGGTTTTAAAATATAGCACACAGATTTATTCTTTTGAACAAAGTGGACTTTTTGAATATATCACTGTTGAAGATTGAATAGTCACGCACTATATACACCATATTACCAAAAGTATTGGGACACCTGCCTTTACACACACATGAACTTTAAAGACATCCCAGTCTTAGTCTGTAGGGTTCAATACTGAGTTGACCCACCCTTTGCAGCTATAACAGCTTCAACTCTTCTGGGAAGGCTGTCCACAAGGATTAGGAGTGTGTCTATGGGATTGTTTGACCATTCTTCCAGAAGCGCATTTGTGAGGTCAGGCACCGATGTTGGAGAGAAGGCCTGGCTCACAGTCTGCGCTCTAATTAATCCCAAAGGTGTTCTATCGGTTTGAGGTCAGGACTCTGCGCAGGCCAGTCAAGTTCCTCCACCCCAAATTCGCTCATTCATGTCTTTATGTACCTTGCTTTATGCACTGGTCCAAATCATTTGGTGGAGAGGGGATTATGGTATGGGGTTGTTTTTCAGGGTTTGGGCTTGGCCCCTTAGTTCCAGTGAAGGTAACTCTTGAGGCGTCAGCATACCTAGACATTTTGGACAATTTCATGCTCCCAACTTTGTGGGAGCAGTTTGGGGATGACCCTTTCCTGTTCCAACATGACTGCACACAAGTGCACAAAGCAAGGTCCATAAAGACATGGATGAGCAAGTTTGGGGTGGAGGAACTTGACTGGCATGCACAGAGTCCTGACCTCAACACCTTTGGGATGAATTAGTGCACAGACTGCGAGCCAGGCCTTCTCTCTAACATCAGTGCCTGTCCTCACAAATGTGCTGCTGGAAGAATGGTCAAACATTCCAATAGACACACTCCTAAACCTTGTGGACAGCCTTCCCAGAAGAGTTGAAGCTGTTAAAGATGCAAAGGGTGGGCCAACTCAGTATTGAACCCTACAGACTAAGGCTGGGATGTCATTAGGGTTCATGTGCATTTAAAGGCAGGTGTCCCAATACTCTTGGTAAGATAGTGTATTTCTTATATAATTGTTTATGGACTATACTTAGTTTATGCACATACAGTATATAGTTTTCTCCTTTAATGAGTTTATTCATTTGTATGATGATGTTTTTTTTAAGATTGATAAGATTTGATTAGTATTGGTGCATTTTTTTCACCAATAGAGCTTGCGCAACACCATTTATAACATTTGATCTATTGATTTGTGGGAACACATTATGTATTTGCAGCAACTATTCATATATTTATTAATCAACTTTATTTGCACAGAGTAGGCATCAATTTTTACAAAGGTAGCGCAGAGGTATTTTTCGTTTTAAATTTAAACAGACACTCTTGTGTAGCCCAGAATGGGGATGGAAACTATTGATAATATACTAGAATGTTTTAGACAGTGGATCAACCAATTTTTTTTTTTTTTATATATGCCAACCCTCTTTTTTGTACCTCATATCGTAAACTGTAGTGAATCTTCCAATTCTTTTAACATCCTTTGCCCATATATTTACGCATAGTTCTCTTGCTGAATATAGCCATGAATGTCTAAGAGTGGCCAAAAGGGAAACAAAAGAAATAAATAATTCTATCACTTTCATTCTGAGGCTTATCATTGCTCCCTTCCTTCTAAACCAGCTGTCCTAGACACTGCCCAATATAGTAAATGTACCCCTGAGCCAGGAGACATCTCTACAGCAGTACATAGACTCCAGTCCATTTTAATTCAATTATGACTCCATTTCTTTAATAGAATATCGCACATAACTGACAATACAGTTTGGAAACATACTAGAGAACAAAAATTGAGGATAGACTGACTGGCCATGCCAGCCTAGAAAACAAATATTAAAACATGCAAACTTCTGTTTTCAATAAAGAAGCAAATGAGCCTTTAGTATTACAAATTGTGCTTGTTTATACATTTTGCCAGTAGGCATGAGCGAAATTGAAAGATTCCATGTTTTATGGTGATAATAAGGAGATTTGGACAAAATTTGGTAAAAGTGAAATGCGAAAGAGTCAACGTATAAAGCAAAATCAAGGTGTTTTTTTTTTTTTTTTTTTTAAAGATCTGATTTTTAAAAATAGCAAATGCAATAGATTAGAGGTTGGACAATTTTACTATGGTATAACACTGTACCAAATGTTTACAAAATAATAAAAAATAATACCTAAAAAAAAAGGGGGGGGGGTGATCTATGCGCTGCCACTAAGGTATCAGATCAGGAGAAAAAAGACAGGGGGAAGAAATATTACTAAAATATGTGAAGCATGCTGATGGATATAAAGAGACACAAAACTGAGGACCACGGTCCTAAACCCTCAGCAGCCAATTCTAGTATTATCACCAAATACTGACAAATGAACTGAGAGAAAAGAGTGAATCGGCGCTAATGGGAAATAGCTTCTAAAGTGCTCACAGTGCTTTGCAGCCTAAAATTCTGAAAAAATGCATGAATAAATGCAAAACTATGGAAGGGTCTGGTTGGTATGATATCTCGGTGATCAGGGAGTTTTTAATCCAATATGCAAACAATTTTTGCTAGAGTCTACCTAGAAATTTAACCAACCAAATAATCACATCATGCGATCACATTTGCGAAAATCGCCGAACATTGTATGTTAATCACCAATCCAGGAAACTAAGTATATATGATCCAACCAAATAATCGCACAATGCGATAAAGATGGTATATAAAAAAATCCTAAAACTGTATTCACATCCAATCCAAATCCAAAATTGCACAGATTGTGTTAGTATATATAAATGGTGTATAAAATTTTTTTTTTAAAACTATATTCACATCCAATCCAAAATCGCACAGATTGTGTTAAAGCATAAAAAAGAAGAATAAAAAGAAAGGAAATTCTTAAATATTAGTAATAATCGCATGTGATGAACAAGTGTATCTTTCCAATGGTATGAATATATAATCCTGTAAATATTATAAGTGCATATATATAATATAAATGCAAATAAATAAAATGGCGTGAAGAGTTAATAATAAATAATTGCAAATAATTGCTAGAGTCCGTGACAGTGAAAATTCTGATATTTTTCAATCGGTAGAAAAAATATTATAATAAGTCCTTGTGCAAATAACAGCATAAAGTGACTAGTGATGATCAAGCAAAATCCACGTGCATATAATAAAATCAAGTGACTGTTGGTGAATTTTCTTTTTGAAACACTTTTTTGTGAAATTTCAGTGATGTGATCCGGGGTTAAATGCGGGAAATTTTTAGCTAGGTGCATCCAAATCAAACAAGCAAGATACACCATCCATTGCATAAAAGATACCAAGGGTATTTCACACGTTAAAACGCCAGACATAGCGAACCAATTCGAGAAATATTATCCAACAATATTTTTTTTAATTTTAGATAGCGCGGCTTCTTTCACTTATAACACATTTAGAAAAATGTTATGATTTATCTTTTTAATTAAAAATTACATTATTTTGAATTTATGTTTTTAAAAATACTCTAGGTCCTATAACCTACCAAACAGCTCTCTTATCTTTTTCAAAGGCACAAACATACAAATCTTCTTACTATCCCCATTCAGTTTGTCAGCCATTGATACTGGTTGGGGACTTTTTGATCCCAGTGAGAATCCCTCACTTAGTCTTGGTCATTCAGAAACACACATAACCTCATATCCAGTTTCTATAGCACAAGTCCTGCTTTTCAATTTTTTTGGGCTTTTATCTACTTACTTGTTTTTTCAATACACAGGCTTCTCCTAGGGAATCCCCTCATTACTAATTAACTTGGCAGTTAAGATTTCTGGACATACTACAGCAACTATCTGTGTTATCAGAGTCAGGCAATTAAGTGACATCACACAGTGATAAATCAGATATCAATTACACAGGTGCAAATTTTTGATATGCTTGCAAACATGACCTAGTATTTTACCTGTGAGGACTAACACGCATAGTTTTACAACATGTGAGTCATAAAATATTCTGACCTCCTGTCCTTCGTGTTTGTTCAAGGTCCCAGATTCACAGATGAGCTTGTAATTTTGCCTGAACTGAGGTTCACAGTGGATCAACTAGTCAATGGTAAAAGCATGTTTGGCGTTAATGATAGTTTCATTTTGCTGGATTTATCTACAGATATGCGGAGGTGACCATACCAAAAAAAAAAAGTAAAGTATAGCAAGAACAAGTGTGTACATTTTGTTGCTTGGTGGTAATTTCCTTAAATCCCCAGACATAGGCCTACCAATGCCTTGTGGTAAATACAGCTCAGGGTACATGCATTTTTATTTTTGGATTAAGAGATAACTTTCTTGGAGTATAAGTGAACTTTATATGCACGTTCCAACAGAGGTGATTGGAAGCCTGTAAGGTGCCTCTGTAAAGACAAATTCTAATCCTATGCAAGAAGGCTTTATCTCACCTATAACTACTGTGATTGTCCAGGCATGTACCCTGAGTACTTGTAAGGGTAGGGGGTGAATGCCAGTCACGTCCTCTATGTTTCCCTCCTCAATGAGCACCAAACAAGGGCCCCATAATCGGGGGGTGAGTTATTTTGGGGTATGTTAGGCACTTTGTTACCAGATCACTTTAGACATACATGGAGTACTTTACTTTGTTTGCTTTCTCGTTACCTTGCGACAAGGCTGAGGCTTCCATGGGGGAATACTTAACCCTAAGGCAAGCCTCTACACGTAAGATGAACAATCACTATGTAAACTACTGTTGTGGAAATTTTATTAGGACTAGTGTGGATATTTTTCAGGATGTGTTTTATTTAGCTTGTCATTATGGCTCCTGTTGTTGGTTTGCTAGCAATACGCTCATTAGAGCGTGTACGGTCGAACCAGCATTGAGGAAAGACTACTGGCAGTGAACCTGCCCTTAGATGTGTAGACGCGTTCCCTCTACATAGACATCTCCGCCGGCAAACACTCCATGCGCCATACGCTGGTCTGTTTGCCGGTAGAGATCTATGTGTATTGCGGTGTAGAGTTCAAGGATCAAGCAGCAAGGATATGACCACCAGCGTGGGGCCCCTGTATAATGTGCTGATATGTTCGCTCGGCGGAGATATGTTTGCTCTGTGAAGTCAACATCTGTTTGATATCTATCTGCCTTTATGAAGGGATACACGCTCATGTCTTTCTAATGTGCCTGATCACCATAATTGAAAAAGCATGGCTCTTTCCCTGCAGATAGCCTCATGTCTATGGGAACAGTAGTATAATCTTCTTAGGGATTGTTCTCTGAGTCTTGCTGAGTGGGATTCACGCTAGTAGTAGTGGCGGGAGTGCATCCACGAGTTTGAGCAGAGCAGCATTCACGGTTCTACACGCTGGTTTAATTGTGTCGTGTTAGGCGTGAATTCCGCTACACGTGAGTTTCCACACACCAATGGCAGATAGCTGTGCACGCTGTTCTGCTCGTTCATGATCGTGTACTCCCCCTCTCTATTGTATATTTGAATTCATAAAGGTGTGTCATTGGCTGATTCTATGTAACTTATGTCATGTGACTGTATATTTGGAACTGATTGGCCTTCACTTCCTACTGTTGTCCCTTTGTTGTTACCACTTTCTCTGTAATGCGTCCCACCTTTCTCTTCAGGTGGTACGCATATACCTTTAAGAACGATGATGTCACTGCTGAGCGCCGCAAAGCGGCTATTTCAACCGCCGGCGGTCTCACTCACATTGTTCGTTCAACCTGCCTTGTTATCCACATGCTTTCAAGCCTGTCTCTCGATCGGAACCTCCAGCTATTCCCTTTACCTGGAGCAGACCGGAACCTCGCTACTGATCCCTGTATCTCGCTACCGGATCATTCCTTATCTACTGGACCTCTCTAAACTACTAACATTACAAGTGATAAGTACCCCACAGGGGAACACTCCATAACCTTATTGCACTATCTACCTATGCACATTAAGGACTGTTACCACCTATCCATACTATCCTATCATCTGCACTGTTACATAGATTGCTAGCTCTTGAGCCTACTACCATCTATCATCTGCACTGCTGCATAGATTGCTAGCTCTCCTGTCTACTACTATCTATCCTTGCACTGGGTTAGTCTATCCTGTATTTGTCATCTGCTGTCCTCACCACCTGTTAGCATACTCGATACTAACCTATCTGCATTCCTAAATACCATCTTGAACTCTCCTATACAAAACCTATCAAGTGATTACCATCCTTGTCACTGTTCACACCTGTCCCTTCAGCACATCACCTTCATACTATCATATACATCCTATCACTCCAGGAACATCTCATTGAGTGTGTATATATCTGTATGTTGAAGCTGACAGGCCCACGGTGATGAGTCCTGGAGAGTTGGATCTGGTATTCAACACATCTCTACATGACTACTGAGTGGAGATTTTGCAGCTGCAAATCCAGCCTATAATAAAAACGCAGGAGCGTTACAGTTGTCCCATAAATAAACTGAGCTCAATGCTTTAGGCAGGACATTCTATTGAGCATCCAATGTGATAACAGCCTGTGTGCCTGTATTACTGGGTACTGCTGAGCATGCTCTATTAATAAAATATCAGTGCAGTGCTCCATTACTTTATACAAAGGAGCTGAGAACTGTGCTTTTTAGCACAACGGGATTAATTTTGCTTGGAGTATATTAATATCCAAAAGTGCACTTATTAGCACAACAGAGTTACTTGCGCATCAAGCGTACATTAAGATCCAAGACAGGGAATACTCAACCTTAAGGCAGGTCTCGAAACCTAAGATGAACGATCACTATGTATACTGCACTGGAAATGTTCTCCAGTGGACTCTCCGTTTCTTGTGACGATGCACAACTTCCACAGTTTACATTTTGAAGGGACATGCCGAGCAATGTCCACAACCACCTGTCTAGAGTTTCCCACTACAACCCCAGTAGCGGAATGGGCCCCGCCATGCACCCTGCGCCAGCTCCACATGTGCACTCAACTGCACTCGGCCAGTTATGATTAAGCGATCTTGAATCATAAAAAATGTCAACTGTCTGGGGCTCAATTGTCTTGTCTTGTCCGACTTACAATTTCAATTAAGGATTATTTTATCTTCATGTACTGGAGTGCGGTCAAACCTCTTTTTCGTTTACACTGAATGGATCCCGATGCGGACTGGACCTGCACCTGGTTGTTTGAGAGTTGAATTATTCTCACCTGGAGCGGTGTACCTTTCCTCTCAGTGAACACTCAATTGAGCTCCTGAAGCTTCGTACCTCTGTACAGGATGGGAAACCTCTGCAGTGCAATCCGCTCCCGTTGCTATGGTAGACAGACCACGGCATAAAGAGTGCCGACAACATCTCCCTCGCGGCTTAAGGTCATGCCACATATAACAGGTACACACTATCACCAGGCTGCTAGTTACACTTCTGTTACTTTTGGCAACTACTTACAGTATCCCACAAAAGTAAGTACACCCCTCACATTTTTGTAAATATTTTATTATATCTTTTCATGTGACAACACTAAAGAAATTACACTTTGCTACAATGTAAAGTAGTGAGTGTACAGCTTGTATAACAGTGTAAATTTGCCGCCCCCTCAAAATAACTCAACACACAGCCATTAATGTCTAAACTGCTGGCAACAAAAGTGAGTACACCCCTAAGTAAAACTGTCCAAATTGGGCCAAAAGTGTCAATATTTTGTGTGGCCACCATCCATTATTTTCCAGCACTGCCTTAACCCTCTTGGGCATGGAGTTCACCAGAGCTTCACAGGTTGCAACTGGAGTCCTCTTCCACACGGAGGTGGTTGATGTTAGAGACCTTGCGCTCCTTCACCTTCGGTTTGAGGATGCCCAACAGATGCTCAATATGGTTTAGGTCTGGAGACATGCTTGGCCAGTCCACCACCTTTACCCTCAGCTTCTTTAGGAAGGCAGTGGTCATCTTGGGGTCGTTTATCATGTTGGAATACTGCCCTGCGGCCCAGTCTCTGAAGGGGGGGGATCATGCTCTGCTTCTGTATGTCACAGTACATGTTGGTATTCATGGTTCCCTCAATGAACTTTAGCTCCCTAGTGCTGGCAGCACTCATGCAGCCCCAGACCGTGACACTCCCACCACCGTGCTTGACTTGTCTTTGTACTCCTCACCTGGTTGCTGCCACACACGCTTGACACCATCTGAACCAAATAAGTTTGTCTTAGCCTTATCAGACCACAGGACATGGTTCCAGTAATCCATGTCCTTAGTCTGCTTGTCTTCAGCAAACTGCAGGCTTTCTTGTGCATCAGCTTTAGAAGAGGCTTCCTTCTGGGATGACAGCCATGCAGACCAATTTGATGCAGTGTGCGGCATATGCTCTGAGCACAGACAGCCAGACCCCCCACCCCTTCCACCTCTGCAGCAATGCTGGCAGCACTCATACGTCTATTTCCCAAAGACAACTTCTTGATATGACACTAAGCATGTGCACTCAACTCCTTTGGTCGACCATGGCAAGGTCTGTTCTGAGTGTAATCTGTCCTGTTAAACCTCTGTATGGTCTTAGCCACCGTGCTGCAGCTCGGTTTCAGGGTCTTGGCAATCTTCTTATAGCCAATGCCATCTTTATGTAGAGCAACCATTCTTTTTTTAAGATCCTCAGAGAGTTTTTGAACTTCCAGCAACCAGTATGAGAGAATCAGAGCGTTAACACCAAATTTAACACACCTGCTCCCTATTCACACCTGAGACCTTGTAACACTAACGAGTCACATGGCACCTGGGGCGGAAAATTTTCACTTAGGGGTTTACTCACTTTTTTGCCAGCGGTTTAGACATTAATGGCTGTGCGTTGAGTAATTTTGAGGAGACAGCAAATTTACAATGTTATACAAGCTGTACACTCACTACTTTACATTGTAGCAAAGTGTCATTTCTTCAGTGTTGTCACATGAAAAGATATAATAAAATATTTACAAAAAAGTAAGAGGTGTACTCACTTTTGTTAGATATTGTATGTCTTCACATTACTCCATTTCATGCTGATATCTTCGTACCCCAATGTCTTAAGACCCACTTGTGAACTGTATGTATGTGTGCCAGTTACTTACGATACATTCCTTTAATGACTTCAAACCAGCCATGGACAAAATTTCAATGCTTTACTTAATAAAGGTGCAAAGGTAGACATTTTACAGTCCAACAGACAAGACATGATACTTCCTTACTCCTAACTATAAATACAGGCTGACGTGCTGCCCCAGCATACCTAAAGAATTGCATTCCAGTTTCCAGAGTCCTTTACAGGCTCTTCCATGCAGGTCCTTTGGAGGCATACCCCAGTGTTGGAATCTTCAGGATGAACCCCAAGTTTAAAGCCTCTGTTTCAGGCCTTAACAAACAACATTCTCCTACTCCTATATGTCTCCTCTACTGAATTCGTCCCATGTGGGTCTCTCACAGTTTTCATGCGGGACCAAGGTCAAGTCCCTGGGCCCCTCTGGGGGGAACCCTGGGGGAAAAAAAGAGTCTCTGAACTGGACCACTGGACCAATTTATATCACACAGGGCAAGTCGGCCAGACCCAGACAGAAAAACACACCAAAAAATCAGGAGAGCGGGCAGAACTTTAACCCCAACCCTCCCTGCTGGGACAGCACCTACCGACGGCTTAAGCCTGCTTACATATTTCCTCTGAGGAGCACGTTTTCTGGTCTTCCCTCATGACCAAAGTCCTCACTTTTAATAAGAGCTCCTTCTGCTCAGAAGAAATATGCCTTGGCACAAGAGAAATGGATATTGAGCCTTCTTAAACACAACAAACTGTCTAACACCTGCAAGACATTCCTCCATCTGCAAAGTCCTGATAGCCCAGAAATGGTGTGCTGTATGTAGTGAGTTCTCCTAAAAAATATCCGCCAATAATTAAAAAGCCCAAAAAAGTCTTTGGAACTCCTGTGATATTCTTTATTTAAAGATTTAAAGAAATGAACCCATTCTAATTATTAGAATAACTGCATTTTCCAAAACTATGAAAATGAAGTGGTAGGGATGAGCAAACTGAGCAAAGTTTGGTTCATTGAGTATTTGCTGAACCTGGCATGAAATCTGCAAATCCCTAACCACATTAAAGTCTATAGCAACCAAATCTTGCATTTTTTTGTTTGCAAGCTTTTGGCAAAAAAAAAGAAAAAGACATGAATAGTTGGTCAATGCCAAGTAAACATGTACCAAGCAAAAGAAAAAAAATTAAAATACTGTTCAGGGGGAGCGAGTCTTTCAATGAAACTTGAAGGGCAATAATAAAAAGATACAACTCCTTTAAATAACATGCTTGAGGTTTGCCTTCAGCCTGCATGTGAAGTGGCACACCTCTAGGATGTACTCCCACTAGCATCAGC
Organism: Pelophylax lessonae; assembly: GCF_965119305.1. Classification (NCBI taxonomy): domain Eukaryota; kingdom Metazoa; phylum Chordata; class Amphibia; order Anura; family Ranidae; genus Pelophylax; species Pelophylax lessonae. The sequence goes on from NC_138770.1 coordinate 94,493,920, forward strand.
GGCCCGGTTGTTGACATTCAGCAGCCAGCCATGTTATTGTCATTTACCTTTTTTTTTTTGTCAGTGCCGACATAATCAGTTGAGGCCAGGAAATTACACACATCGTAGCTGCACAAACATACACAAAGGGGTGGGGATGTTCATGGCATCACTGACCTAATATGACCATATAAGGTCAATTAAATCACAAGCATAACCCCCTCCCCCTTTCCCGATTGTGTAAATGCAGGGAATGTCCCATCCAAAGTTGATTGGGTTGGCACTGACAGCGTCCTTGTGGGTTCAGGCGAACATTGTTTTATACCAAACCCAAGGTCATCCCTGGTCACAATTTAGGAATGCTACTATAGCATTTTACTATATTTCATGCAAATTTGTATTCAAGAATCTGCTTTAGATTTGCCAAAACTACGTACTATGAGGAGAAACCTATCCAATCCATTCAATTTGTATCAACTCAAGCAAGTCCTTGCTTTGCAAAGGTGATGGTAGATCTAAAAAAGAGATTGTACCATCAGATTGTATAGTGTATGGCCAGCTTAAGAAAAATGCTGCACTGTCATATTTGACCCCCTTTGGACCAGTTGGTTTTAATAACTTTAACCTGGTCATACACTGAACCAATTCCATTCAGTTCCTGATAAACTGACTGAAATGTGATCAGTGGGTGGCCATGTCCACACCATTCTGCCAGACAACCTTCTAAAAAAAGTTAAAGGAGCCAGGTGGAAAATTGTTGTCCAAACAGCACCCGCATCCAATGTCCTGCCAGAAAACACTTTTGGTGGAACATTGTTGTTCAAACAGCACCCGCATCCAATGGCCTGCCAGAAAACACTTTTGGTGGAACATTGTTGTTCAAACAGCACCCGCATCCAATGGCCTGCCAGAAAACACTTTAGGTAGAAAATTGTTGTTCAGACAGCACCCGCATCCAATGGCCTGCCAGAAAACACTTTAGGTAGAAAATTGTTGTTCAGACAGCACCCGCATCCAATGGCCTGCCAGAAAACACTTTAGGTGGAAAATTGTTGTTCAGACAGCACCCGCATCCAATGGCCTGCCAGAAAACACTTTAGGTGGAAAATTGTTGTTCAGACAGCACCCGCATCCAATGGCCTGCCAGAAAACACTTTAGGTGGAAAATTGTTGTTCAGACAGCACCCGCATCCAATGGCCTGCCAGAAAACACTTTAGGTGGAAAATTGTTGTTCAGACAGCACCCGCATCCAATGGCCTGCCAGAAAACACTTTTTGCAGTGGGAAATTCTTCCATCTGCGATCTTTAGCATGGGTGGAGGAATTTGGTAGATTTATTTACTTTTATGGCCAGCCATAGTTACTGACCTGAAACATGTGTGAGATCAAAAAACTAAGTAAAGTTTTAGAAAAAGGGTTTGTTGTATGGGCGCTTCCGTGGAATACAGCAGGCTTTAGGTGAGACACTGCACTTCGGCAGCACTGGAGAGGGGAAGCTGCTCTGAAAGTGATAAAGATAAAAAGACAAGGCGCCTCTAAGTGCAGTAGGCTCTGAGTATTTATTAGGTTAAAAGTATAAAAGCACTCACATTTGGTAAATGTGACATGGGCATAGCAAAGATCTGTCTGGAGTCTTCCTATCCGCTGTGCTGAGTGGTTGCAATGAGGACATCCGGTGATCCGCTTCATGTAAATGCGTCCTTTCGTCTGTGTCTCAGCCTGGTCGGCATGAGATTTCCTGAAGGCAGGGTGTGGACGCAGCGGCTGGTGTCCAATAGAGCGGGTGGTGGGCGGTTACATGTTTCGGAGCTCAGCTCCTTCGTCAGACCTCCACCGGCTGGAGGTAAAAGGAAATTTATATAGGCAACTGAAATCGTTATTAAATGGGACAGGTGCATTCAGGCAGAAGATAATTGGATAGGTAATTGATACCAGCATGTGCATACCCTGAAAGCTGGTAACCATTGCACAATTATCGCACATGTGAATACTGCATTACCATGTTAAAAATATTTTAAAAATGTATAAAAATATATATATATTAAAACATACACACATACATATACATACATATATATACATACACATACATACACATAATAAATAAATAAAAAAAATAAAAAAAAAAACGCACATCCAGCACAAAATAACATTCAAAGAGACCCAAAAAGATATTCTGTAATAGCGTATTCAATTCTAGTTCCTCATTTATGCCCCCAGGTGACAAAACATCAAGGGCATAAATCCACAGTAGCTTTCTCTGTGACATAAACGCACAAACCTCTCTTCGGGAAAAAAACGCACATCCAGTGCAAAATAATATTCTATAATAGTGTATTTATTTCTAATTCCTCATTTATGCCCCCAGGTGACAAAACGTCAAGGGCATAAATCCAGTAGGTTTCTCTGTGACATAAACGCACGAACCTCTCTGCTTCAGAAAAGGTGGGGGGAATGGACTCTATGACCCATACTTTTAGGCCAGCACTAGATTTATTGTGGTGTTTTGTGAAGTGTCGAGGTACACTGTGGTTGTCTTTACCAGCCTGAATTGCTCGGCAATGTTCTCCAAAGCATTGTCTTAGCGGCCGTATAGTGCGGTCTACATAATGTAGGCCACAGGGACAGGATAGACAGTAAACCACATGTTCCGTAGAACAAGTGTAAAATTAGTAAAATTCTTTAATTGGGTCAATTTTACCCTTGACGGAAAACTCTTTTTGTCCATGTTGGATGAAACTACAAGTGAGGCACAGAGGTTTTTTGCACTGATACATTCCAATAATGGAGAAGAATTTTAATGAGGGGGATGTATGTTTCTGGAACGAAGCTTACTCGGGGCTATCTGGCTCCTAATATTTGGGGCTTAGTAAAGTTTTGTTCTGGGCATTGACTCATAATATTGAAGCCCGCAGTTTAATTTGGCAGCGGAACAGCATTTGCAGAACAAAAAGTCTCTTGGTGTCTCTCACAAAAGGGTTCCTTTAAAAACAAACATTACTATCAGTAAATTGTAGAGATAAGACACCACAGTCTCATGAGTGATAAAATAAGAGATAATATATATAGGTACTTTGGGGAAGTACACAGAGCAGTTAGATAATCTCTAAGAACCTTGTAACAGAACATAGTGTCAATTAGACAGTTCAGAAAGATGGGAGCAGTTCAGAGGCCAAACTTCAGGAACTTTTACAAAATGTTTAGGGCGCTGATTATAATTAGATGGAAATCACAGCTGGAGGTACATCTGGTATATATAGGGAAGATACCTGGCAGAGAAGACCAAGAAAACCTCCAGATCTCTGAAAATATAGACAAGCCTCTACAACAACAGCAAAATGGTGATCACAGGCTACGTCCTCATCTTAGTAAGTTATGTTTTTGTCTGTTTGTGCTACTACTTTCTGAAAACCTCTGCAAATGTGGCCAGTGCCCATGTGGACAAATTGGTATGTGCAAAAGTGCTTATCTTTGCTTTGCCAATTTTTCACCATTTCAAGAATAGGCATTGGAGTCAATAGGGTGGCATTGAAGGGCTTAAAAAATACATTTGGCCAGTTTGGCTCTCACACTTCTGCACTGTCTATTCACCAGAGCAATTTTTACATTTCTGCTGAGTCTATTGATTTTTCTCCAACAAGGCTTTCTTTGGGTGATATTGTTCTGCAAAAAATATTTTTTTATGTAACCCATAAACAGAAAAGTAACAAAACAAAAAAATGTTCTTTTTGATGTTGACCCATTTTCTTTAAAAAATAGCAGCTGCTACATTTGCACAAGACCCGGCTGCAGTAATTGCTAGCAAGTGTGAGGGGAGCGAACGGTAGAGGGACAGAAGGACAGAGTGTACTACATACAGAGTCTCCACTATCTAAAAATGTTCTAAATCTATTTCCTAAGAGCTGACTTTAGTTCTGTTTTAACAGCGTAGGGTAGCTTTTCCCGTTAACTCAAGAGGAACCCTTGAAAAAAATGTTCAGATGTGAGGAAACCCCTGCTAAAATTATTTTGTTGGGGGTCAATAGGAAAAATGCTCATAATTTTTGTAATCGTTGGGAAGAATGTCCCCTACATTGGTGGTCATTGGGAAAAATTCCCAACTTACATTGGTAGTCAGTTGTAAGAATGCTCCTTACATTGGTGGTTAGTGGGATGAATTCCCTGTGATTGATATTCAATGGGAAGAAAGCTCCCCTTAAATTGGTAATCAGCGAGAAAAATGCCCCTTACATATTTGGAAGTGAGTGGGAAGAATTACATTGGAGGTCAGTGAAAGGAAGGTTCCTTACATTGATGGCCAATTGGAAGAATGCCCCTTTCATTGCTGGTCAGTGGGAAGAATGCTCCCTTTACAGTGGTGGCCAGAATGCCACCCTACCAGTCAGCTAATAAGGTCATTGGTATCATGTCACTTTCTCTACCAAGGGGTGTTTGCCATAGATCTATGCAGATACCATCATTTGGGAGGTCAATCAGCAATAGAAGGGTATGTCAGAACCTGGTTTAGAATGGCTGCTGTGGGGGTTGGTTGAGCTTAATGCATCATTTTAGCTATTTGAGCATTAGCATTTTTTCCTATTCATATGTGATATAAATATTTACTTAGTCATTTTGTCACATTTTTGTGATTTTTTTTTGGTTCTTGCAACAAACACACTCAAAAATAAGTCTGCCAAATTTTTAGATTCTTTCCCTCTTTTGCTTTACATTTTGTCTGGAATTATTTAGGTCATGGAAATTTTTATCTTTTTGCATAGGTTGCAGTCCTGGTGTCTGTCTGCTCTTCAACCTTCCTCCCAGAGGGGTATATGTCACCCATGGATTCTCAAGATGGGCTCAGAGAAGACATCCTGCCTCCAGAGGCCAGAGAGAGATGTGCGGGGAGGAGGAGTCGGCGTCTCCCAACCAGCGCTACTGTGGATATCAGTGCCATCGACAGCTATTATCTGGATAGTCTGATGGAGGTTGTGGATACTAACAGTCGCTCTCTGTCACCCTGGGAATACAGGTAAACATTTCTATTAACATCTGATTCTAATACCCAATATATCTGCTTAAATATGCAAACACACCTGTAAAGGATTTCACAGAAAACTGTAAAGGTTTAAATTGTGTGTCCAGTCAAACCATTTCTTTAGTTTTGTATAGATTGGGAAGAATTAGAACCCTTGTTGGGTTTGTAATGCTATCCGTTATAGAGAATTCCCCTAATTTCCTGTCCTGTTGAAAATATTTTAACAGACAGCAACACAAATAGAGATTAAGGTGTACGTTTAGTAACCGGTGTTAATTCTTGCATTAGCACCGTTCTCCTAACACGATCTAACACCGCCAATTTTTACACCGGCTGTGAGGCTGTTTAGTAAACCGTGTTGTGTTGACTCCAGCTCGTGATAAGCGGTGTTAGCTAGCAGCGTGTTAGCACCGTGTTAGAGAGTGGGGAAGGTTTAACTAGCTGCACAGCAGCCATCCTGTGTGTGAAAACCTATGATCCACAGTAAAGGAATATTGAATGTTTCTCAGAGCTGTTAAAAAATAAAAAATAAACACATGTAAAACACATACACACCCTGACTAATATTTTAAAATATTAATTTACATATATTATTTTTTTAAAACTACTATTCCTCCACCATCCTCCACACTAAAGGATCATAAGTTAATCCTTAGAACTGAGTTATGGGGTTAAAATATAGCCAATAAAAAAAAAACACATATTTAAAACCTATACACACTATACATATACAAATAATAAAGTTTTTTTTTTTAATATTACCCTGCCATCCCTCCCACCTTAGCTAACTGCATTCATTTCCAGACACATTTCTTTTTCTCTTTTAGGGCTGGTTCACACGATGCCAAACATGAATCGCACAGAAATGTACTGTGCATTCCTATGCGATTAAGACTGCATGCAAAATGTACTTAATTTGCGATTTGCAGTGGGTGTCAATAGAAAGTTAATGACACCCCAAACGCAGGTTGCAAACGCATTGCATTTTCCCACACCTGCCCGCACTGGACTGCATGCTACAAAAGATTACAGTGCAGTTTAAAAAGTAGTGAATGCACTACTTTTGGTGCAGCGTGGTATGATTTTAGCCCATTCAAAACAAATTGGCTAAAATCGCACTGCATAGAACCACATGTAAATCGCACAGGAATGCACAGCTCATTTCTGTGTAGGCATAGTAAGAACCGGCCTTGAATGGTCTAAAATCGCACTACGCTGCACCAAAAGTAGTGCATGCACTACTTTTTAAACCGCACTGTAACCAGATCGCATGGTACAAAAGTACTATGCGATCCAGTGCGGGCAAACGCACTGCATTTTCAACCTGGATTGGGGTGTCATTACCTTTCTATTGACACCCACTGCAGATCACAAATGGAATGCATTTTGCATGCCTTCTGATCGCACAGGAACTCACAGTGCATTTCTGTGTGATTCATGTGCTGGCATGGTGTGAATCGGGCCTTAGAAAAAGTACATATCAATCCCACGTGTCAGCTGCCAAGCATCAGACATGCTAAGGCATACATTAATATTTTTTTTTTTTTTTTTTACCACCAAGTTAAACAAAAAAAAGGACTTGATTCACCCATTAACACATTCAATTTATGAGGACAGGGGGATCATTTCCCCTGAGCTATTGTGTTCTGACCACAGGGATACTTCCCCCCTCTGTCAGAATACTGATCAGTACTGCAGGCTATACCTAGCAGCACTAATTGACAGGCTGGTTGAACAGAAGTCCATCTACCACTCAACTTCTGTACAACCAGCCTGCCCATACATTGATGGAATTTCAGTTGGTCCGTGCTGAACCAGCCAAATTTCCGTCCATGTATGACTGGCTTAAGATAGTGGTCTCATGCAGTAGGAAATATGCACCTCTCTGTCATTGAGGTCTACTGCTCTCCTTTCTCAGCATAGATGTCCCCTCTGCTCTGCCATTATTATGCATGATATGTGAGTGCTGCAGACCCAGGGTTCTAGATGAACACATACCCTGCAGTCTCTAATAGTGTTGTCCTGAAGCACTTACTGACCACAAAACAATAGGGATAGAAAAAGATGGGGCTTTGCGGGCCAGTGGGAGTAGAAGGATCAGACAAGGAACCGATTGTAAAACCAAAATTACATTTTATTTGTATAAAGAACAATAAAACCAAGCATGGTCTACCATGCATATGTGATAACAAAATACTGACATGACATACAGTAATAAAATCAAACAATTAACGTCACTAATAGTAGAGAAACATGTCCCCAAGAGGGATTGTAACCAAAAAGCAGAGCCTGTATAGGGTGGAAAATGGGTCTCAAGCTGGATTCGGTCATATTCGGGCGAATATATCAGGGAGAGGACCTTCACCCTGTGAGTCGGGACCCACCCCCCATAAACCTACAGTGGGGATAGCCATAGAAGCCCTGCCCCTGGTGACACAATCTGGGACTGAATACATTGGATCCTATGCAAGAAATATATTTTTGATGTCTGTTACGATAAATACGGAAGTAATATTGTTCCAAGCAGCATTAGTATCGCTACAGCTTTGTCGCCTAGTACAAGTCACTATCAAGAAGGAAAACATCGGTCTGTTATGGTCTCTCAGGCCCTGAGGAAGCCTTGAGCGAAACGCGTCGGCTTGCTGGGGACCTACCGTGACCGAATCCAGCTTGAGACCCATTTTCCACCCTATACAGGCTCTGCTTTTTGGTTACAATCCCTCTTGGGGACATGTTTCTCTACTATTAGTGACGTTAATTGTTTGATTTTATTACTGTATGTCATGTCAGTCTTTTGTTATCACATATGCATGGTAGACCATGCTTGGTTTTATTGTTCTTTATACAAATAAAATGTAATTTTGGTTTTACAATCGGTTCCTTGTCTGATCCTTCTACTCCCACTGGCCCGCAAAGCCCCATCTTTTTCTATCCCTATTGTTTTGTTAATCTCTCACAGGGGTAAGGGCCTATACTACACGGTAATTTGTTATACTTACTGACCACAATGAGCAGTGAAATTCCTCTTCTACACAACAATCAGCTTCTGATCCATAGGAGCCAGTTAAAGAAGTTAAAGTAAACGAACCACTTGCATGTTGTATTTACATTAGGAACATAGTGACATTACAACTGTCACTACATGAGGGTCTGGATCTGGTCTCCACTATATGATATTTGTGTGGGTTTCATTCAAGGTGTAGTACTTTCCAGTGAATTCAACCCAGCCAGGAAATACTGTTTCAGGGATAAATTGCCCACTTTTATGTAAAGGAAAAGCAAAGGTTCCAACGTAAATCAAACGGCTAACATAACAGGGGTGTTCCACATTTCTCCTCCAATGTTATACAATAATACAGGTGCTTACTCCAGCATCCTGGCTCACTCTTGGAGCACCACTGCTCTGGTTTCAGGCTTAGCCCCCTGTCTGTTCCTTCAAACAGCCTCACAGCACCAGTTTGCTCACATGCATACTCTGCATACCTCTCGCAGCTCCATACAGCATAGGCCCAAGCACTAACCTCTGGGCAGAGGACCTTCTATCTCCCGAATGGAGCCCTGAACCACTGTCAGGCCCTTGATTACACAGCCTTTTGGTCCCCAGTAAAACCTGAGCCTAGGGTTGGAGGATTCATTCCTTCCAAGACTCTTTGAAGTCTTTGGACACAAAACACAACCCAGGAGTTAAAAAAAAAAAACCTGGGAAAAAATGTAAAAAAGTAATTTTCTCCACTCAAAACCTGCATTCATTAGAACCCCATTGCAACGTTGAAACTACTGAAGAGGAGGAAACATGTTTATAGGAGACTCTGAAGACTCTCTAGGGGTGGTCGAGGTCTTTAGGGCCCCTTATTATCCAAGTGGAATAAATGTTCATGATACTATCATCCTTCTAAGGCTAAATTACGCTACACAGCCCGAAGGCTTGATGATTTTCTGTAGGTGGCAATAGGTTTTGAAATTCTGAGCTTGATTGGCCCTTGTGGTACACTGATATCTGCCCTAAAGCACTATTGTTACAAGGCCTGAGTATCTCCGTTGTTATTTCACATCTATTCAATATCTTGAGATATCCTCTATTAATAAAATAAGACGGTCTTTATTATGGACCTACCAATTTTGCATGTGCAGCATCCAGAAATAAATATCTCCTGAAGAAGCTATCTTTATATAGCGAAACATGTCAAGTAAAAACTATAGCGAAACATGTCAAGTAAAAACTGGATTTTCTGCATGAAAAACATGTAAAAGCTTTCTTTTAATACTTTGCATTAATAAGATTGAATGTTTTTACATAAAATGTACTGTTTGTTCCTTTGGCACCTTGAAAACCCTACCAGTTTGTATCCCTTCAATTTTATATATAAAATGTTTTTATTTATTTTTAGGCTATTGCAATAAATTACAAAAAATTGATCACCAATAAATAAAGGAAATAAAAATAGATTAATCCAAATTTGCTATCAAATTAAAGCCCTATCAGTCCCGAAAAATGATGCGTTATACGTTAGGGTACACTACCTAACACAAAAAATATAAACTACAGAACCAAGACTTTACTGAAATTAAAAAAATACTCTGACACTCAATACGACCTCCCAGTTCTTATTTTGGACTGCAGAACCATTAGTATCTGCTGTGGAGAGTGGGAGTGATTCTGAAGTTTAGAAAAAGACAATGGACAGGGCTGATACCACTCAATCCACAAAAATGCTGTGTAATGTCAGCCTGCAATAGGAAATTTAGATCTACAGTAAACCCCCCTCCATTGCGGGGGTTACGTTCCGGACCCAGCCGCGAAAAGTGAAATTCCGCGAAATAGAAAAACCCTATTAAAATGCATTGTAGGCATGATTATTTTACTGTCACTGTACGTGTAGAATCATTTTAAGGTCTTTAAACACACTTTTAAAACAATAGAAACTCATTTAAACACATAAAAGATACTAAGAGACAGAGCAAGAGCTATGGAAAACACAAAAATATTTCATTTTTAATGATTTATATAGTAAAATAACATTACAAAAAAAAACGCAAATTACCGGGACCGCAAAAACTGAACCGCGATGGAGCGGGGGATTACTGTAAGTACATTTGTGGAAGCCCAATAGGTATTTTTCTGTACTTTCAGGAGTGCTTTATTTTCTACTTTCTATCAGCACATAAGTTTCCTTTGCTCCCTCAGGGAGAGGCTGGGTTTTAGGAGGAGCACCAGGACCCTTTTGTTTAGCACAGTGCTGTCAGTCTAACCCATGAACATGGTTACAGGAGGAGATAGCACAGAAATTACCATCAATATATTGCTGAAACTTCATTATGCAGTTACAGACTGTGTTGCTTAAATTCATGACAATCTGCAGGGAAGTTCAGCACCTATAACTAAAATATAACGGAGTGGAGTGGTCCTTTATTTTCTTATCTTTTTTTTTTTTAATCTAGGCTCAACACAGATGCTGACAGATTCCCATTTGTGATATCAGAAGCCGACTGCCTCACATTTGCCTGTTTAGACTCAGAAGGTAAAGAAGTCCCAGATCTGATCTCCTATCCCATCCAGCAAGAGATGATGGTTTTACGCAGACAGCAGAGAGACTGTGACTATACCTACTCACTGGAGAAGGAATTAATCACTGTGGGCTGTACCTGTGTCAATTACCTATATACCTACTACTGATTATATGCTCTGCTCCCTGTACTCCTACTACCGATCATCTACTCCACTCACTGTACTCCTACTACTGATCATCTGCTCCACTCACTGTACTCCAACTACTGATCATCTGCTCCACTCACTGTACTCCAACTACTGATCATCTGCTCCACTCACTGTACTCCTACTACTGTATACAGCTCTGTGTACACCTACTACTGATCATCTACTCCACACCCTGCACTCCTACTACTGTATCATCTACTCCACTCACTATACTCCTACTACTGTATCATCTGCTCCACTTACTCTACTCCTACTACTGTATCATCTACTCCACTCACTATACTCCTACTTCTGTATCATCTGCTCCACTTACTCTACTCCTACTACTGTATCATCTGCTCCACTCACTGTACTCCTACTTCTGTATCATCTGCTCCACTCACTATACTCCTACTACTGTATCATCTGCTCCACTTACTCTACTCCTACTACTGTATCATCTACTCCACTCACTATACTCCTACTTCTGTATCATCTGCTCCACTTACTCTACTCCTACTACTGTATCATCTACTCCACTCACTATACTCCTACTTCTGTATCATCTGCTCCACTCACTGTACTCCTACTACTGTATCATCTGCTCCACTCACTGTACTCCTACTTCTGTATCATCTGCTCCACTCACTATACTCCTACTACTGTATCATCTGCTCCACTCACTATACTCCTACTTCTGTATCATCTGCTCCACTCACTCTACTCCTACTACTGTATCATCTGCTCCACTCACTGTACTCCTACTTCTGTATCATCTGCTCCACTCACTATACTCCTACTACTGTATCATCTGCTCCACTTACTCTACTCCTACTTCTGTATCATCTACTCCACTCACTATACTCCTACTACTGTATCATCTGCTCCACTCACTCTACTCCTACTACTGTATCATCTACTCCACTCACTATACTCCTACTTCTGTATCATCTGCTCCACTCACTGTACTCCTACTACTGTATCCTCTTCTCCACTCACTGTACTCCTACTACTGTATCATCTGCTCCACTCACTATACTCCTACTTCTGTATCATCTGCTCCACTCACTGTACTCCTACTACTGTATACAGCTCCGTGTAAACTTACTACTGATCATCTACTCCACTCACTGTACACCTACTACTGATCATCTGCTCCATCTTCTGCATACCCACTACTGATCATCTGCCCTACTCCCTCTACACCTGTTACTGATCATCTGTCCTGCTCCCTCTACTCCTACTACTGATCATCTCCTAAACTCCCTGTACACCTATTATTGGTCATCTGCCCTACTCCCTCTACACCTATTACTGATCATCTGCCCTACTCCCTCTACACCTATTACTGATCATCTGCCCTACTCCCTCTACACCTATTACTGATCATCTGCCCTACTCCCTCTACACCTATTACTGATCATCTGCCCTACTCCCTCTACACCTATTACTGATCATCTGCCCTACTCCCTCTACACCTATTACTGATCATCTGTCCTACTCCCTCTACACCTATTACTGATCATCTGCCCTGCTCCTTCTACTACTACTACTGATCATCTCCTCAACTCCCTGTATACCTATTACTGATCATCTGTTCTGTTATCTGTACTCTACCATTAATCATCTGCTCCTCTCTCTGTACACCTACCAATGATCATCTGCTACTCTCTCTGTACACCTACTACTGATCTTCTGCTCTGCTCCCTGTACATACACCTACCATTGATTATCTGTTCCTCTCTCTCTGTACACCTTTTATTGACCATCTGATCCTCTCTCTGTACACCTTCAATTGATCATCTGCTCCTCTCTCTGTACACCTTCTACTAATCATCTGCCCTGCTCTCTGTACACCTACCATTGATCATCTGCTCCTCTCTCTGTACACCTTCTACTAATCATCTGCCCTGCTCTCTGTACACCTACCATTGATCATCTGCTCTGCTCTTTGCACACCTTTTACTGATGATCTGCTGAGCAGGTCACTGTCTTTCCAGATTTTTTTTTGATTTTAATGCTCTAAATTGAAAATCTATTTTTTATCTTCACCACTTACTGTATACTACAACTATACTGACTGAGCTGCCTGATTAATTCCTCCTTGATCAGACCTTGTAAAAGCAGATGGAAGTGCTCTATGGAATATCTATACAATTTCTGCTCTCTTTTCCTTTTTTTAGATGATGTGTTTTTAGGGCTGTTTAGTTTAGTTTTGTTTCCTTAGTGTTAAATTTTGCTCTCCCTTAGTGAGCACCATAAAACTCTTCAGCCAATCAACCCCCAGACACCAAACAGTCTAGTGCTTTAATTCAATACTGTATGCTGTCAAGTGAGATTTTGGACAGTAGAAGGAAGCACACACATATGGTGTTAACAGACAAAAAAAAAGCAGACTGTTCTTAGGATCCTAGGACCGACATATAAGATTCACCCAAAGAAAAGGGTCACTTTGTGTTCCTTTTGTACCATTTTTTAAAATACTTGGTAGGGATTAAACCTTGGGCCGATTAGCAGTAAGGCGAGAAATGACTTGCATTATGTATAATGGCTAGATGGGATAAGGACTGCAGAAATTCCTCTTTTCTTTCAAAAGGCATAACATTTTATTGGAATACTTTTATTTTAATTTTTTTGCATGCAGCAAACCTAAAAACTGTATATTTATTGCTATATTTTAAGTCTTTATAGCAAGTAACTATTCAAAACTTTTGTGTACTCAGTACCTACAGTTGCAGGTACTTGTTCAAGTATTTTTTTTATTATTATTTTTAGTATTTATTAATACATAATCATTACTATATTATTATTATTATATTATTAACTTTGTTATTTATTGATATGTTTGTACTTTATATGTGCTTATAAGTACTTTTTAACTTTGTTAAAGCTAGTTGTTTTAAATTGCTGTGTGTGGATTATATTCTTGTGTTCATGTTTTATATATCAGCTTTTTTTGTATTTCTTTGAATATCTGTTTAAGTAAAAAATATGAATTAAAAATATGAGTTATCTTAAAAATATTTTAAAGTGGTGGACAATAGTATTTAAACACTTTCTTCTGAAAGCGCCCATCAATCTAAACCAGTTGTGTTAAACCTTTTTGAAATAAGAGGCCTCAAGTACGGCCCTCAACAACATCAGCAAATGATCACAAATAATAGTCAATGAATTTAATGCTATAGAAAGCTGTCAGAGACTGAAGACATGCAACAAATGCTAATCAAAGATAACGGGCATGCTATAAGAGGTGCTCAAAGGCTGCAGAATTGCTGTGCAAGATTGTCTACTAAAACCCAGTTTAAAGAATACTTTTCCTTCACTGGCCACACTAAAAACCTAGGTAAGTGTAGCACCCTCCTAGGACGGTGCTAGGTAAAAGCATTGTTTGCTCTGCCTGCTTCGCAGGGGAGCCTGATTATCAGTTTTGCCTGTGACATGTGTCTATGTATGATTCATTTGGTCTGAGGGAATGTCCCCACTGTATCCAATAGGGGAGCCTGTTGGACAGTGGAGGAAACCCAGCCAATGACACACAGGGTTTGCACAGGACTGGTGCATCCTGGGATTGGTGATAAAGGGTTGGCACAGGACTGGTGCATCCTGGGATTGGTGATAAAAGCCAGGGACACATGTGACAGGGCGTCTTTGGGCGGGAAGCCAGGTCCCAGGGTGACGGCTGTCTCTCCTCCTGTCAGTGTGGAAGGTGGTCACAGGCAGTCGGCCTAGAGGACTAGGAGTGTGGTGCTGAGCCAGGAAGTCCGGTGGATGCTGACCAGTGGAGCTGAAGGCAGAGTATCCAAGGGAAAAACAGTGTCCGTGAGTACCGGGAAGCTTGCCAGGGGTCTGCCCAGGAAGGGGACCGCTCCAGAGGAGAGTCAGTGGACAGGGGCTAGCACACACAGCAAGTGAGAAAAGGGGTGCCAAGTTGAGACTCTGAAGAGTAACTTTAATAGGAGTATATTCAGCTATCTTCACTTCTGTGGCAAAGGTGAAGCAGAGGCCTTGCTGCATACACTGCAACTAGTTGTCCTCTATATTGTGCATAGTTAATAGTTGGAGTATCCCGCTCATCCTTCTCCCATCCCAGTTCTAAAATAAAACACAAAAACCAAATCTCCTGGACTGTTTATTATCTGAGCCAAGTCTTAAAGTGAAACGTTTTACAGACTGTTGCTATGGGTAACCCAGGGGGATCCACACTCAGCAGCTCCCTAGGGGGCAGTGCTACATAAGGAAAACGCAGACTACTGTCCGTAGGGGCAGCACAAAAATTGCCAAAGGACCACATGCGGCCCCTGAGCCACAGGCTGGGCAACACAAATCTTTCATCAAGATGTTCACAATTCTTTCCATTCAGTCCTAAAATCTATACAGTTTGGCAAAAAACACATATCTGTCTAGCAGAGGAGGGCTCAATCAAGTTTATTCTGGTAAGTTGAGATAGGTCCATTCCTGTGGGTCCTTAGATCACCACTCGCATATAGATGAGAAAGGACCCAAATAGAGTAATACATTATTTTTATTTAACCACCAGCGGCCGCAGATATACTGGGGCAGGCTGGCTCTCCTGCGCAAACCGCCGTACCTGTATGGTGGCTCGCGGGAGCGGGTCTCTGTCACTGATTGAAACAGGGCTCCTGTTATTTCGGAACACAGGAGCCCTGTTTCCATCCATCAAGTCTGGCCCCCACACAGTTAGAATCACCCCCTAGGTACACATTTAACCCTTTGATCCCCCCTGGTATTAACCCCTTCCCTGCCAGTGTTATTATTAAAGTAGCAGTGCATATTGTTAACACTGATTACTGTAGTAATGTCACTGGTCCCCCCAAAAGTGTCAAAAATGTCAGTCAAGGGTCCGATCTGTCCGCCGCAATGTCGAAGTCCTGCTAAAAAATCACAAATCGCCACCATTACTAGTAAAAAAAATAAAATAAATAAAAATTACATAAATCTTTCCCCCTTTTCACCAAAAATATGTGGCAAAATACAAATTGGCCAAAAATGATGAAAAAAATTGATTTTTTTTAATTTTCTTTATTGGGAATGTTATATAGCAGAAAGTGAAAAATACTTTGTTTTTTTTTTTCAAAATTGTCGCTCTTTTTTTGTTTATACGCATAATCAAAAAACCGCAGAGGTGATCAAATACCACCAAAAGAAAGCCCGGTTTGTGGGAAAAAAGGACGGTAATTTTATATGGGTACACCGTCGCACGACCGCGCAGTTGTCAGTTAAAGTAACGCAGTGCCAAATGGCAAAAAAATGGCCTGGTCATTAAGAGGGCAAATCCTCCCAGTCCAGAAGTGGTTAAATATGCATTAAAAAATGCACTTACAGTGTTCCAGAGATAAATTCGCAATTCCATACAATCTGCAATACAAAGAGGGCAATCGTTCAATTCACCTAGTCCAGGAAAAAGCGTGGTGTACGCACTTCCGCATGCGTCCCACCACTAACCGGACGTGACGTCACTGAGGAACCGGAATCTGCGTTGACGCGTTTCGCCCCTTCCACAGAGTGTTAGCAAAGACCAGGTCTTTGCTAACGCCCTGTGGGAGGGGCAAAATGCCCGGTTAGCGGTGGAACACATGCGGAAGTGTGTACACCACGCTTGTTCCAGGACTAGGTGGACTGAATGATTGCCCTCTTTGTATTGCACAGATTGTATGGAATTGCAAATTTATCTCTGGAAAACACTGCACAGTAAGTTAGTTTTTTTAAGCGTATTTAAATAAAAGGAACGTATTTCACTATTTGGATCCTCTCTCTTCTATATGTGAGTGGTGATCTCATAAGGACCCACAGGAAGTGATCTCTCTTCACTTACCAGAATAAGCTTGATAGACCCACATGCAGTATTGAAATAGGGTCCATGCCATCTGCTAAGTTCAAGCACTTTGGAGTGTAGAGCACTTTCACTGGCTACTTGCTTGCTTTGCATATTGAACAACATTTTTTGCACAGAAGAAGTTTACAAATTTGCAAATTTATTTGCACTTTAAATGATATCTTTTAGAATATTCAATGTGGAAGAAAGTTTTAAACAATTGTTTAACCATGGATTTTGAGGGGAAACCCAATGCAAAAAATGATTTAAAAAAAAACGTCATGGGGTCCCCCTCAAGATCCATACCAGACCCTTATCTGAGCATTCAGACTGGCAGGACAGGAAAGGGGGGGCGAGCGAGCTCCCTTTCCTGGACCATACCAGGCCACATGCCCTCGTGCCCTACCCCAAAGCACCATGTCCCCATATTGATGGGGACATTCCTGACAACCCTGGGCAGTGGTTGTAAGGGTCTACAGGCAGGGGGCTTATTGGAATCTGGAACCCCCTTAAAAAATTGGGCCCCTAGATCCCGTCCCCCCATGTGAATGAGTATGAAGTACATGGTATCCCTACCTATTTACCAAAAAAAAAAGAAGTGTAGTATTACAAAAAACAAGAGATAGTTTTTGACAAATCCTTTAATAAAAATGAAGAATGTCCCTAGTCATAGCTTTAACGGGTCTTCTTTCTCTGGTTCTGCCACCAATGTCTTCTTCCTCTGTCTTCTCCCTCCGCTAACGTCTTCTTCCTCCAGTCATCTCCCTCCAGTAAAATCTTCTGCCGCTGCCGACCTGCTAAAATTTTTTAAAAGCAGTCCTCCTCCGATGCTGGCTCCCGCCATTGTGTCAGCTCCGCTGTCTGCTGGTTCCTATAAAGCTTTGGGGCTTGACCATCTGGCGACGTTACCCGGAGACACGCTACCCTTTTGATGTCACTGACTTATGATGTCACAAGGGGGCTGGATCTCCGGGTGATTTCACCAGATGGCCACATCCCATAACTATATAAGAACTGACAGACAAATGACCTGACACAACGATGGGAGCCAGCGTCGGAGGAGGACGTTTTTTTTATTTTTAGCGGGTCGACAGCAGAAGAAGACATCACCGGAGGGAGAAGACATCACCAGAGGGAGAAGACAAATAGTGGTGGAGGGAAAATAAATTACCGGAGGGGGAAGACCAGAGGAAGAAGACATTGGTGGCGTATCTGGAGAAACAAGACATGTTGAAGCTCAAATAAGTGACATTCTTCATTTTTAATAAAGGACTACACTACACTTTTTCTTTTTTTTTTGGTGAATGGGTAGGGGTACAATGTACTCCATACTCATTTACATAGGAAGGGTGGGATCTGAGGGCCCCCTTGTTAAAGAGTTAAGCCCCCTGCCCACAGACCCCCCATGACCATCGCTCAGGGTTGTTTGCAAGAGGCCCTTGTCCCCATCAACATGGGGACAAGGTGCTTTGGGGTGGGGGCAGAGAGCCCCCCCTACTCCAAAGAACTGCCCCCCCCCCAATTTTGAGGGCATGTGGTCTGGTATGGTCCAGGAGGGGGTGCTTGCTCATCCCCCCACTTTCCTGACCTGACACATGCTCGGATAAGGGTCACGTATGGATTTTAAGAGGCGACCCCATGGCGTTTTTTAAAAATTTTTATGGTGTGGGGTTTCCCCTCAAAATCCATTCCAGCCCTTTAAGATCCTCAGAGCACAAGTCGCATGCCACAAGTCAGATCAGTTAAGATGATGATCCGACTTGGATGTGACTTATATTCAAAACAATGGGCTGAAATCATGCCCAAGTCAGACCAAGGTAGTGTAGGAACCTTTATCAAAGTTGAACCAATACAAGTCAGACCAGTTAGGATGGCTCTCGTAGGGAACCATTGATTTTGACATGTCATTCAACTTCTGCCTTTGAAGTTGGAGCGCATGTCAGACCAGCGTGAACTGGTCTGGATTTAAGAACATCTAGTAAAATACTTGTTCGTCATTTCTATTGTTTCTCTGGTGTCTTTTGCCAGTGTATCTTCTCTGTGAATTATGTAAGAACTAGAGTTGGGTGAACAGTTTGTGCGGAGAAAAAGTCCAGCTCGAACATCGCCTGTTTGCTTCTTTTCGACAACCCTGAGTGGTTGTTATGGGGGTCTGCCAGCAGGGGGCTTATCAAAATCTGGAAGCCTCCTTTATCAAGGGGACCCCCAGATCTGGCCCCCCACCCATGTGAATGAGAAAAGGGTACATTGTACCCCTACTCATTCACCAAAAAAAGTATCAAAAATAAAGAAAAACAGTAGACGGTTTTTGACAAGTTCTTTATTAACTAATTGCCGACCGCCTGCCGCAGATATACTGCGGCAGGCTGGCTCGGCTGCTCGAACCGGTGTATAGGTACGTCGGTTCGCGGGAATGAAAACAGCGCGCCTGTGATCCTCCTATTTAGGATCACAGGTCACTGTGTTGATTCCACCAGTCCCTCCCCCATACAGTTATACAACACTCCCTAGGCTCACACTTAACCCTTTGATCACCCCTGGGTTAACCCCTTGTTTGCCAGTGTCATTATTACAGAAACAGAGCATATTTTTAGCACTAATTACCGGAGTAATGTCACTGGTCCCCCCAAAAGTGTCAAAAATGTCAGTTAGGGGTCCGATCTGTCTGCCACAATGTCGCATTACCGCTATAAATTTCAAATCCCACTGTCAGGAACGCTCCCTGTACGCACTGAAGTGCGCAGGTGCGATCCTCCCCTTTGAGCATTCAATGGCTAACAGGCGTTCTCCAATGCGCACGCATATGCGCGACAGACGTGACCCAGACACGTAGGTGCATGCGCAAGCACATGTGCAGGCAATGACCTTTTTGCTCTTGGCGCCCAAATGGCCTGTTTAACCTCCCTGGCGGTATGATTCTTTCAGATTTTAGGTGCTGAAAGCGGTACCATTATTTTGCATGTAATTCTTGAGAATGAGCAGCCCAAACCAACTATTTACATCTTTTTTTTTTTTTTTACTGTGCGTTCTTCTTTATAACATCTTGGGTATTATAAAGTTTGAAACACAAAATCATAAATTTTAATATAATAAAAAACTATAAATAAGCTAAAGTATGTATGTATGTATATATATATATATATATATATATGTATGTATGTATATATATACACACACATATATATATATATATATATATATATATATATATAGATATATATATATCTATATATATAGATATATATATATACACCGGTACATAAAAAGTACAGTAAAACTGCAGAAAAGGGCACTGGGGGGCAATGTAATGTGAATTTATTTTATCTTGAATGGTATCAGTGTGTTTGGTGTGTTTTACATTTGAATTTGCCGCCGGTTCCACCCCCCTGCGAACATCACGTCGCAGGAGATGGAAGCCGGGACACGGAGACGATCGGGAGGAAGATCCGCCGCCGCATACCGCTCGCATACATCGCTGGATCACGGTGACAAGGTAAGTAACCTCTTTTACAGGATCCAGCGATGCTTCTAGTGGTACCCCGAGTGTGGCTCTGGGTTACCGCTTTTGGCTCTGAAATTTAACCCCGAGCCACACTCGGGAATACCGCTAAGAAGGTTAAGGGTGGCTGGTTTATTTACACTTTGCTGTCTTGTCTGCAGCTTCGGGTTAGCCTGTGTCTACTGCCTGGGTGACTTGTCTGTGCTCCATCCCTTGGTGAGCTAGAGGCTACCCTCTGCATGTCAGGCTCACCTCCAGAGTCCTGACAGCCACCCTTTCCAATTAAAAAAATAAAGAAATAAACAAAATGACATAAATCTTTCCCCTAGTTTGTAGATGCGATAACTTTTGCGCAAACCAATTAAAATATGCTTATTGGGATAATGTTTTACTAAAATTATGTAGCAGAATACAAATTGGCGTAAAATGATGAAAAAATTAGATTTTTTAAAAAAAAATTTGGAAATGTTATATAGCAGAAAGTGAAAAATATTGTTTTTTTTTTTTTTTTTTTTTTTTTTAAAGAATTGTCACTCTTTTTTTCTTTATAGTACAAAAAAAAAAAAATTGCACAGGTGATCAATTACCACCAAAAGAAAGCTCTATTTGTGGGAAAAAAGGACATCAATTTTATTTGGGTACAGCATTGCACGACCACGCAATTGTCCATTAACATAACACAGTCCTGAATCGCAAACGCAAAAAAAAAAAAAACGGCATGGTCGTTAAGGGGGCAAAACCTTCCGGGCTGAAGTGGTTAAAAAAAATTAGAAAAATAAAAAAATAATGTACCCCGATGTAGATCCATTGTCTATCATGATGCCGCCACTGCTGGACCTGGAGAAAAAAAAAATCACTCGTGGTCAACGAAGGCTAACCGCCTACTGCAGGCTCCACCGTTTGACAGTTCTTATATAGGTAAGTGGTGGGGCTACCAGGTGACATCACCAGGTGGCCCTGCCCCTTACCTATTTAAGAACTGTCAAACAGCGGTCAATGCAGTAGGCGATTAGCCTTCGTTAACAGCAAAGCAGGTTTTTTGTTCTTTTATTGGGTCCGGTGGTGGTGGCATCATTATGATTGGCAATGGCTCTACTTCGGAGGACATTGTTTTTTTATTTTGTTTTTTTACAATTTTTTAATAAAATATTTGTCAAAAACCTGTGTACTGTTTTTATTTATTTTTCACACTTTTTTTGGTGAATGAGTAGGGGTAAATTGTACCCCTACTCATTCACATAGGGGGGGGGGCGGGATCTGGGGGCCCCCTGATTAAAGAGGGCTTCCAGATTCAGATAAGCCCCCTGCCCGCAGACCCCCACAACCACAGCCAAGGGTTGTTGGGAAGAGGCCCTTGTCCCCATCAACATGGAGAAAAGGTGCTTTGGGGTGGGGGGGTCATCCCCCCTCATGTTGAGGGCATGTGGCCTGGTATGATTCAGGAGGGGGGATGCTCACTCCTCCCCTTCTCTTTCCTGACCTGTCAGGTTGTGTGCTCGGATAAGGGTCTGGTATTAATTTGGGGGGGGGGGACATTTTTTTTTATTTGGCATGGGGTTCCCCTTAAAATCCATACCAGACCCATTTTTTTACATTTTTGTATTGCCAGAAATGGTATTGTATTGCCGGCAATTTAAATTTCATTTTTTTTTTCTTTATAAATTTCAGTTTTGCTGCAGCGGGTTCTACACATGATACAGATGTGCCACTTTACTGGGAGACTAAGGGGACCCCCCAGGCACTATATTTAAAGAAATGTTTAATTTTTATTGTTTCACTTCAAGCTTTATTAAAATCACTGCACCCAAAGAATTTTGCATTGATAAATGTCCCCCAGGGCAATACCCGCGGCCCTATACGATAAACTTGTGCAACCCACCATAAAATTGAGTTTGACACCCCATTGCACATTGACATTTCAGAGTGCATTTTTACTCTTCTTATGTGTATTTATTACAGAGATATCCTGCACAATCCAGTGTGCTTAGCTTTTTTTTCATAAATGGCTCATTTATGTCTACCTAATAATCCATATACAGCTCCAACAATCCGAAAGAGAACCAGTTGTCTTGGATAAAGGAACATAAGGAGTAAAAGGAAAACAGTTTGGGGACATTATATATTTTTCCAGCCACTATGGTAATGCCAGCATGATTATGACTTGTAGTTTGTTTATACCCCAAAACAGTTATTTAACCCACATGTCTATTGTATGACATTACAGGTATTAGTCAGCATTTCAGCAAAGGGGAAATCCAAGAAACAGCCCAAACTCTTTCTATGGTGCTTATTAGCTTGGTGTATGACCACAAAAAGCAGAAAATAGGGCTGCCAGTAACTGTGCAAGTGCAACTGGCAATGTCTAACCTAAATAGCCATACTCATACACTTCTGCTGCAAAGCTGTCCCTTGTTTGTTAGAGAATGAAGCAGATGTTGTTGAGGAGGAGGCAGAATCTGGGGACGTCACTGTCCCTCCCAGCTGATTACTTGTATAGAGCGGATGCTGATTGGTTGCCAGGGAAGCCTAAAGTAGAGGGACCTAGAAAGAGCTAACCTTTGTGGTTTTGGTGTTAGAGGGGCCTCAACAATACCAGAAAGAAGTGCAGGGGAAATATGTGTGTGAAAAACAGAATGGTGATAAACAAATTTTACCCAGCCAGCTTAAAAAAGAATAAATAGAAAAATTTTTTTTTACATTACTCAAATAAAAAATAAAAATAAAAAAAAAGATAATGTTATCTATAGACAGTTCCTCTTGAGAGGTTCAGGTCAACCAAAAGGTATAGTTGGAGCCTGGCTGAGTCACCAGCTTTTATAACCTATGGATTACATCAGCAGGGGGATATGTCTGCCTTGGACCTATTCACACCACGATAGTGTGCAATTTAACCACTTAAGCCCCGGAGGATTTGGCTGCTCAAAGACCAGGGCCAATTTTGCGATGCGTGACTTTAACGGACAATTGCGCGGTCGTGCGACGCTGTACCCAAATTAAATTGATGTCCTTTTTTTCCCACAAACAGAGCTTTCTTTTGGTGGTATTTGATCACCTGTGCGATTTTTACTTTTTGCGCTATAAACAAAAATAGAAAAACAATATTTTTCACATTTTTTTATATGAAATTCTCAAAAAAAAATGTAAAAATCATTTTTTAACATTTTAGGCCAATTTGTTTTCTGCTACATATTTTTGGTAAAAAAAAAAAATCGCAATAAGCGGATTTTGTTTTCTTTGCACAAAAGTTATTGCGTTTACTAACTACGGGAAAGATTTCTGTAATTTTTATTGTTTTTTTTTTTAAAGTGGAGTTCCACCCTAATTTTATACTTACCTCCATCTTCTCGCTCCGGGTCACCTAAAAAACAAATGGCTAATCGCATTTTTTTTTTTTTTTTACTTACCTCGTAGCGAAGAAAATATACTTACCTTACTTCCTTCTTCCTCCTTCCTCGGCCGCGGCCCGTCGTCACTTCCTGGCTCTGCAATGATTCCTGGGAGCTGAACGTCATCGCTCCCAGGAATCATTGCGCCTGCACCGGCCCCGACGTCAGTTCCGGGGCGCGTGCGTCATCCCCTTCTAAACAGCTTCTGGGCATGCGGGTGGTAATATTCTGTCAGGATCACTTGAAAGAGTTTTTTGGTAGAGTGGCAAGACAGAAACCACTCCTCAGTAAGAGGCACATGACAGCCCACCAGGAGTTTGCCAAAAGGCACCTGAAGGTCTCTCAGACTATGAAAAACAAAATTCTCTGGTCTGATGAAACAAAGATGGAACTCTATGGCCTGAATGACAAGTGTCATGTCTGGAGGAAACCAGGCACCGCTCATCACCTGGCCAATACCATTCCTACAGTGAATCATGGTGGTGGCAGCATCATGCTGTGGGGATGTTTTTCAGTGGCAAGAACTTGGAGACTAGTCAGGATTGAGGGAAAGATAAATGCAGCAATGTACAGAGATATCCATGATGAAAACCTGCTCCAGAGCGCCTTGGACCTCAGACTTGGGCAAAGGTTCATCTTTCAACAGAACAACAACCCTAAGCACACAGCAAAGATAACAAAGGACTGGCTATGGGACAACTCTGTGAATGTCCTTAAGTGGACCAGCCAGAGCCCAGACTTGAACCCAATTGAACATCTCTGGGGAGATCTGTGCACTGATCCCCCCCCCCCCCCCCATCCAACCTGATGGATGGAGCTTGAGAGGTCCTGGAAAAAAGAAGGGGGGAAACTGCTAAAAAATAGGTGTGCCAAGCTTGTAGCATTATACTCAAAAAGACTTGAGGCTGTAATTGGTGCCAAAGGAGCTTCAACTAAGTTTGAGCAAAGGATGTGAATACTTATGTCCAGGTGATTTTTTTCTATTTTTAAATTTTCAAAGATTTCAAACAAACTTCTTTCATGTTGTGAGTATGGGGTATTGTTTGTAGAATTTTGAGGAAAATAAGGAATTTAATCCATTTTGGAATAAGACTGTAACATAACAAAATGTGGAAAAAGTGAATACTTTCCGGATGCACTGTATAAGGGAGTGGTTTTATAATTATCAATAAGCTTCTGCACCTGCAGGGCTCCAAGTTGCAAGGTTTGCATTCCTTTAGATCTGATTTCCCTTTGGGGGTATCTCACCAAAATTACATTTTTGTTGCAGGGGATGTCCAAAATCAAATATGTATCTTAGGGCTAGTTCACACCACATGTGATCCTGTGCTTTCTTTCTGCAACCAAAAACGCATATGAAGTAAGTTACATGGTTTTCAATGGCATAGTTCAGACCAGTGCTTGCAGTTTCAGTGCGTGCCAGAAAAAAAAAGTAGAACATGCTGCATTTTTCCTGTACAGAACAGTACTGGAACACAGTAAAACGCATAAATAACCCACAGGAACGCATCAAAAATGCTTAACCACTTGCCGACCGTCCGCAGCACATTTACTGCAGCAGGGCGGCTCGGCTGTGACTTTGTGCACGGGGTTTCGGCGGCACATGCGCGCCGCCAGTGCGTGCTCCCAATGTGTTTAAACACAGCGGGAAGCGGGCCGCGGGAGGAGCGGTGGCGATTGCCGCTGCCCTCCCGCGATCATCGGGGTAACCGAGAGAAGACCCGCATGCTTATGTAA
The DNA here is from genome assembly GCF_965119305.1 of Pelophylax lessonae. Taxonomy (NCBI): domain Eukaryota; kingdom Metazoa; phylum Chordata; class Amphibia; order Anura; family Ranidae; genus Pelophylax; species Pelophylax lessonae. Next base: position 94,519,063 of record NC_138770.1, read on the forward strand.
ACAAAGCAGGCGGCTCTTCTGTCAGACAGACAGGGAAAGATCAGCAGTTTCAGCTAAGCTGAAACCGCGATTGCTCTGTGCCTGTCACAGACCCCCCCCCCCCCCCCCACACACACACACACACACACACACACACACACACACACACACACAGTGAGTAAGCACTTAAGGCATACATTTACCCCCTTGATCACCCCCAATATTAACCCCTTCCCTGCCAGTGTCATCTATACAATAACAGTGCATATTATTTAGCACTGATTACTGTATTAGTGTCACTGGTCCCCAAAAAGTGCCAAAAATGTCAGTTAAGGGTCCGAACTGTCCGCCGCAATGTCGCAATCCCGCTAAAAATCGCTGATCGCTGCCATTACTAATAAATAAATAAAAAGTCTAAAAAAATCTATCCCGTAGTTTGTAAATGCCATAACTTTTGCGCAAACCAATTAAAATACGCTTTTTTGGGAATTTTTTTTTACCAAAAATAGGTAGCAGAATACAAATTGGCCTAAACTGATAAAAAAAAATTAATTAAAAAAAAAAATTATAGGGAATGTTTTATAGCAGAAAGTAAAAAATATGGCATTTTTTTTCAAAATTGTCTCTATTTTTTTGTTTATAGTGCAAAATCTAAAAATCGCAGAGGTGATCAAATACCACCAAAAGAAAGCTCTATTTGTGGGGAAAAAAAGGACATTAATTTTATTTAGGTACAGCATCGCACGACCACACAATTTTACGTTAAAATAACACAGTGCCGAATCGCAAAAAATAGCCTGATCATTAACCACTTTAAGACTGGAAGAATTTGCCCCCTTAATGACCAGGCCCTATTTTGTGATTCGGCACTGCGTTACTTTAACGGACAATTGCACGGTCGTGCGACACTGTACCCAAATAAAATTGATGTCCGTTTTTCCCACAAATAGAGCTTTCTTTTGGTGGTATTTGATCACCTGTGCCATTTTTATTTTTTGCGCTATAAACAAAAAAAGACAGACAATTCTGAAAAAAAAAAACAATATTTGTCAGATTCTGCTATATGACATTCTCCAAAAAAGATTTAAAAATCCAATTTCTTTAACATTTTAGGTCAATTTGTTTTCTGCTACATATTATTGGTAAAAAAAAAAAAACAATAAGTGTATTTTGATTGGTTTGCGCAAAAGTTATCGCTTCTACTAACTACGGAAAAGATTTATGTCATTTTTATTGTTTTTTTTTTTTTACTAGTAATGGTTGCGATCTGCAATTTTTTGCAGGACTGCGGCATTTCGGCGGACAGATCGGACCCCTAACTGATATTTTTGACACTTTTGGGGGACCAGTGACATTACTACAGTAATCAGTGCTAAAAATATGCACTGCTACTGTAATAATGACACTGGCAGTGACGGGGTTAACCCCATGGGTAAACAAGGGGTTAAATGTCAGCCTAGGGGAGTGATTCTAACTGTGGGGGGGCGTGGCTTGTGAAATGACCATAGAGACCTATGATCCTATATAGAAGGATCACAGCCACTCTGTGATCATTTCAGGAAAAAAACGGTCAGCTGTGTTTACAACAGCTGACCGTCCTTCTCTCTCAGCGGGGAGCGATCCAGGTGTCAGGCAGCAATCGGAGCCACCTGACCCATGCATCGGCTTCCCCACTGCCGAGTGGGGACGGGAGCGTGCCGCCAGCTAGCTTCCCATGCGCAACCGACATAGACCTAAGTCAGTTTACGCAGAAGAGCCATCCTGCCGCAGTAAATAGGCGGTGTGTGGTCGGGAAGTGGTTAAGGGGGTAAAACCTTCTGGGGCTGAAGTGGTTAAAAAAATGCAAAAAAAAAAAAGGGAAGAAAGCATCTGGAATGCATAAAAAATGGGAGGATCGCAGGCACTCTGTGCTGATTCCTGAGAGAACAACGGCCTGCCGTGTTTACAACAGCAGACTGTCGTTCTCTCTCCACAGGGAGCGATTGCGTGTGCCCAGCGGCAATCGTGGCCGCCAGCCCCGTGAGTCAGCTTCCCCGCTGGCTAATGGGGGCGCAAGAGCGCCTCCGGCGGCACGCGCGTGCGCCCCACGGGAGCATTCCTGTGTACTACCGTACAGGTACGGCGGTTCGTGCAGCCAATTCAGCCTGCCGCAGTATTTCTGCAGTAGGCGGTTGGCAAGCAGTTAATCCATTTTGGAATAAGGCTGTAACGTAACAAAATGTAAAAAAGTGAAGCGATTTGAATACTTTCCGGATGCACTGTATACTGTATATAATAGTTAGTCTGGTTGAAAAAAAAACACAAGTCCATCCAGTTTAACCAATAAAAGGGAAGAAAATACTCATACAATCCCATATGCACAATCTTATACCCACATTTAATACAGAGGAAAGCAAACAATCCCAGCCAAGCAAGATCCAGTTTGCTCCAGCAGGAGAAAATTCCTTCCCGATTCCCCGAGAGGCAATCAGATATTCCCTGGATCAACTTTACCTATAAATATTAGTACCAATTTATATTATGTAAAAATGTTATTGCAGTGATGTGCTGGCTGCACCTGACTCCCCCTACTGGCCGATGCAGAGCAAGACAAAAAGACCAAGAATGGCCAAGTGACCTCTTTTTCTCTCTTTACTTTTAAGAAACCTGCACAGTATGCGGCTAAAGAGGGAGCTAAAAAATAATTATTTGTTGCACACCGTTGTCCTGATTTAACCACTTTACCTTACAATATGGCTACTGACCACACCCCCAGAAACATAATTTCCTGCTTGTGTGATTGGCTCACCGATTTCCCAGCAGTCTGCACTAAGATACAAGTCAGATTTCTGGCATCCCCTGCAACAAAAATGTAATTTTTGGTGAGACACTCCCAATAGGAACACGTCTAAAGGGATGCAGGCCCAGCAGATTTCCTCATTAGAGCCCTGCAGCTGCCACAGCTGATAGATAATTCTGAAACCACTCCCATTTGACCCACCCAGCACAGAGGAACAAACAGGGATTTCTTCGGAATAACAAAAGGTAGGAATCTGCAACAAAGTTTGTTAAAATCCTTGTATTGTACAGAGATCACTCAGAGGGGAATATATTTTTCTCAACAAAAGTGGAGTTATTCTTTAAGATAAATAAGTAATATGAATATCCTTATTTTAGGGTACATGCACACTAGGCAACAGAAAAAATGGCAGAACGGCTGGCAGAAAAAATCAGCACCAGCTGCCGTTCCTTCAGAGCGCATGCGCCAGTGACGTCACTGGCTGCATGTAAGGTAAATATCTCCTAAACGGTACATGTTTAGGAGATATTTACAGTACCTATAGGTAAGCCTTATCATAGGATCACCTATAGGTAAAAGTGTCAGAGGAGGGTTTACTTCCTCTTTAACACTTCGAGTGTGATCTAGTATATTCACTACATTTAAAAACATGACAAAAGGATTTGTGTGTCAGGGGCAAGAATGTGGAGGATTTTGATAATCAAGAATGGCTCACAATGGAACCCTCATCTACAGTGCCTTAAAAAAGTATTCACACCCCTTGAAATTTTCCACATATTGTCATGTTACAACCAAAAATGTAAATGTATTTTATTGGGGTTTTATGTGATAGACCAACATAAAGTGGCACATACTGTAATTGTGAAGTGGAAGGAAAATGAAAATGGTTTTCAATTTTTTTTTACAAATAAATATTTGAAAAGTGCGGTGTGCATTTGTATTCAGCCCCTATAACCTGATACCCCTACCTAACATCTAGTGGAACTAATTTCCTTCAGAAGTCACCTAATTAATAAATAGAGTCCACCTGTGTGAAATTTAATCTCAGTATAAATGCAGCTGTTCTGTAAAGTCTTCAGAGGTTTGTTAGAGAACCTTTGTGAACAAACAGCATCATGAAGGCCAAGGAACACACAAGATAGGTCAGGGATAAAGTTGAGGAGAAGTTAAAAGCAGGGTTAGGTTATAAAACAATATCCAAAGCTTTGAACATCTCACCAAGTACTGTTCAATCCAAAAAAGGAAAGAGTATGGCACAACTGCAAACCTACCAAGACATGGCCGTCCACCTAAACTGACAGGCCGGGCAAGGAGAGCATTAATCAGAGAAGCAGCCAAGAGGCCCATGGTAACTCTGGAGGAGCTGCAGAGATCCACAGCTCAGGTGGGAGAATCTGTCCACAGGACAACTATTAGTTGTGCACTCCACAAATCTGGTCTTTATGGAAGAGTGGCAAGAAGAAAGACATTGTTGAAAGAAAGCCATAAGAAACCCTGTTTGCAGTTTGCTAGAACCTATGTGGAGGAACCTATGTGGAAGAAGGTGCTCTGGTGAGATGAGACCAAAATTGAACTTTTTGAACTAAAAGCAAAACGCCATGTGTGGTGGAAAGCTAACACTGCACATCACCCTGAACACACCATCCCCACCGTGAAACATGGTGGTGTCAGCATCATGCTGTGGGGATGCTTTTCTTCAGCAGGGACAGGGAAGCTGGTCAGATTTGATGGGAAGATGGATGGAGCCAAATATGGGGCAATCTTGGATGAAAACCTGTTAGAGTCTGCAAAAAACGTATAACTGGGGCGGAGGATCACCTTCCAGCAGGACAACGATCCTAAACATACAGCCAGAGCTACAATGTAATGGTTTAGATCAAAGCATATTCATGTGTTAGAATGGCCCAGCCAAAGTCCAGACCTAAATACAATTGAGAATCTGTGCAAGACTTGAAAATTGCAGTTCACAGACGCTCTCCATCCAATCTGAAAGAGCTTGAGCTATTTTACAAAGAAGAATCGGCAGAAATGTCACTCTCTAGATGTGCAAAGCTGGTAGAGACATCCCCAAAAAGACTTGCAGCTGTAATTGCAGCGAAAAGCGGTTTTTCAAAGTATTGACTCAGGGGGGCTGAATACAAATGCATACCACACTTTTCACATATTTATTTGTAAAAAAATGTAAAAACCATTTATCATTTTCCTTCCACTTCACAATTATGTGCCACTTTGTGTTGGTCTATCACATAAAATTCCAATAAAATACATTTACATTTTTGGTTGTAACATGACAAAATGTGGACAATTTCAAGGGGTATGCATACTTTTTCAAGGCACTGTACACTTACGGGCATTTCACAAGTGTTAGCGGATTCTGCAAACAGCATTGGCCGTATGTGTTTATTTCAGGGCAATGACGTTATTTATATACAGTATACAAAAATTATATTCAACTAGTAAACAAGGTCATAATGATTCGCCAACATCCTCGCGAACCGACTCCTATCCCACATACCGAACATGGTGCATTTTGACCAGGTTGGTTTTGTGCCGTCTCGGGAGGCCAGGGACAATACGACCCGTGTCATCGACTTTGTCCACTCCGCTCGCGTATCTCTTTGCCCAATGGTGCTACTGTCCACTGATGCGGAGAAGGCCTTTGACAAGGTGGCCTGGCGTTTCATCCGGGTCACCCTGTCACATATTGGCCTGGGTCCCCGGATGATGCAATGCATCTTGGCTCTCTACTCCTCTCAATCGGCAGCCATCCGTGTTAACGACTGGCGGTCTGACTTTTTCCCGATCTCCAACGATACCCGTCAAGGGTGTCCGTTGTCGCCCCTGATCTTTATTTTGACGTTGAAACCCTTTCTTTGTACGCTTCACGGGTCCCCAGACATCATGGGCTTACGGTTGGCTGACGACCATCACAAGGTGGCTGCCTACGCGGATGACCTGATCTTTTTTGTCACGAACCCGATCATGTTTCTCCCCAGCATTCTACACGCTCTCCAAACGTATGGTGCACTTTCTAATTACAAGATCAATTTGTCTAAATCGGCGGCACTTAACATCTCCTCCCCCACACACGTTGAACGTTCTCTACGGGCCTCCTTTCCGTTCCGCTGGGCTGCTGGGTCTCTAACCTACCTGGGAGTATGTATTACGGCTGACCCACTTGACCTGTACTGAACAAATTTTCTGCCGCTCTTGGGGTCTATTAAATCTGACCTCCGTACCTGGCAATTCTTGACACTGACCTGGTTTGAGCGATGCAGCGCGCTCAAAATTAACGTTCTGCCCAGACTTCTGTATGTTTTGCAGGCCCTGCCGATCGCTATTACCCTTTCCTTCTTCCGACAGACCCGTGCACTATTCAGATCCTTTATCTGGGCCTCTAGATCCCCTAGGATCTGGCTGCAGACTCTATCTCTCTCTAAGATAAAGGGGGGCGTGAGAGTCCTTGACTGGCACTGCAACACTACCGCCAAGCGCTGGGTCGGTTTGGAAGTAAATGCAGCAGGACAGCTTACGCCTCCTGCTCCTTGGTCGTCCTTTCAACCCTCAGACCCCATCCTCTCTCACCCCATGATTGGGGCCACGCTTTGCGAATCCCGGCGAATCCAACATCACCCGATGGTGGCGCCTGCACCATCCCCTCTCACGCCCATACTAGGCAACCCGGACTTTCCTCAGGGTTGCAAGAGTGCTAGGGTTCATAGTCTTGCCCAGGTGGGCCGAACCAGCCTTCTAGACATCTGGCGGCGGGGGGATGTGCCTACCATTACAGAGATAGCTGCATGGCCCGGAATCTCCCTTGATCCCCTCAGTATTTGTCAGCTGCGACACTTTCTCCTTTCCGTCCGGCAGCGGGGCTACACCACGCGCCCCCTAACCCCATTTGAAAACTTGTGCAAGGACGGCGATCCCCCCAGGCACACCCTCTCTCTTTTTTACTCTGTCCTCTCAGACTTATCCGAGGGGCAACACTTGTCCTTCCTACGCTTGACATTTCTCTAACGCCCGTGCAATCCGGCAAGATCTTGACGCTGGCCCATAAATCCTCTATGGACTGCAAATACCAAAAGGTTGGGTACAAAATTCTCACCCGGTGGTATAGAATCCTCGTGGTGCTGCATAAAATGGATGCTGGCTGTCCTGACAGGTGTTGGCGATGTGGCTCGGAGGGGGGGACAATGCCCCATATTTTCTGGGCTTGCCCCTCTCTGTGAAATTTCTGGAATGATGTAGCCTCGGTCATTAAACAACTTACTGCGGTCGAGGTGGGAGACGATCCTGCGCTCTGCTTACTCCACCTCATGAGGAGCCCAATCCGTAAGTACAAGAAGTCCCTTACAATCCGGCTGCTCAATGCTGCTAAGGCCTGTATCCCAGCTATGTGGAGACAGATCCAGCCGCCATCACGTGAGCTCTGGTATTCCAAAATTAACGAGATCCACCGGATGGAAGAGTTGACTGCCACCCTGAGAAATACGGAAGAGCAGACATGGAGTCAGTGGATGCCATGACTGCACTTCACTGGCACCAATGCTTGCCAGCAAGGTGCAGCCTAATCTACATTGTCAGGGAGTAAGTGGTGCCCACACGGTGGGCTGCCCGGGGGACCCTGCCCCGGCCCTTCCTTACTGCCCATATTTACCTTTTCTTCTGCCTCCCCTTGTTTCCTCTTCTCCCTCCCTCCTCCTCCGCCCCCTTTTTTTCTCTCCCCCTCTTGCTCGGGTTCTCCTTTCTGCTAACCTGACCCTCAGGTCGCCTCTATGCTGAGACTATTCAGTCTGCCTATTGCCTTGTATATCAGATACGTCCTTTTCAGGACGCTCCTTTGGGAGCTTTCGGCTGCACTGTGCATGCCCACTGTTTCCTACTCCTGTTGCACCCCTAGTTGGCCGAATGCTCCCACCTTGCTGAAAAGTTTAATTGTTCATTTACAGTACCTTTGTTTCCGATGGAGTTTCTATACTCACTGACTGTCAGGATGGCACAGTTCTTGTTTGTACGCTTTCTCATATATTACTGTTCTTATGTTCTATTGAGCCGATGCTGTAATTTTGGTACTTTGTTTTCAATAAAGAAATTTGAAAAAAAAAAAAAAAACTAGGTCATAGAGCAAGTTTGTTTTCCCGGTTTTAAGAAAGGTATGCAAGTTATAATTACTGTAATATTAGAGAGAAAAAACCCAGTAAAGTTTTCAAGTAGACCTATTGTTTTTTTTGTTTGTTTTTTAAAGTAGACCTATTGTGAAGTGTAAAGGTTTCCCATTTGTGGCAGATTTCTGCTTTTGCAGGAAATGCTTTTGGTTATGTTGTAGTAAACTGCTTTATCATAGCAAATGTTGTGTATATCAATCATAGAGCAGCAAGGATAGGATTCTCAGCCCTTCCACCCGCTTTATAATCATTCTGTACATTATGATTTATATCTATAGTGAGCACCTGGCAAGCAGATCCACATACCACACAATCTTCACCCGCTTCTTCTTTTTCAGAAGCAAAAAGTGTTGTATAGTTACATTGTTAGAGTGGTTAGAAAAGGCAAAAATCCATCTAGTTACATAGTTACTTAGTTAGTGAGGTTGAAAAAGGCAAAAATCCATCTAGTTACATAGTTTCTTAGTGGGGTTGAAAAAAGGCAAAAATCCATCTAGTTACATAGTTAGTGTGGTTGAAAAAATATACCAGTCCATACAGTTCAACCTATTAGTTCAAATATTAGTAAAAAAAAATTAAAAAAATAGAAATCCTCCAAATACACAATCCTATACCCAGAGTTGATCCAAAGGAAGGCAAAAAAAACCCCAAAAATGCATGCTCCAATCTGCTGCAGTGGAGTAAAAAAATCCTTCCTGATCCCCAAAAGGCAATCGGACATTCCCTGGATCAACTACCCATTGCATGTACATTCTCAGAATTGTACCTCGACTAGTCTGGCTGTTTTTTTAATCCTGTCTTTGCTCATTCTTTTTGTGATATACTTGATAATAATCGTGCTACGTAATGATTTTCTTTTGCTTTCACCTTTTACTCCTGTGACTTTTTTTTTTTTTATTTAAAAAAAGCTTTTATGGAATAAAAAAAAATGAATTTAATTTAATTTCTTCATTTTCCAAAAAATTGTTACAAAAAATTACAACTCACAATGCCTCTTAATAAACTTCTTGGACTGCCTGCTTTCCAAAAAGGGATCATTTGGGGGTTATTTGTACTGTCCTGGTATTTTAGGGCCTCAAGAAATGAGAAAGGCAGTCAGTACAGTAGCATGCGTGTCATGTGGTTAGGCTTCTCCCAACATGTTTCGTCACAATTGACATCATCAGGGGGCATGGCCACATAGCACCTATCAGAATATATATATATATATAGGCACTGCACAGGAAGTAAATGGAGGTCCCTTCCTGTGCATGCTACTGGAGGTCGGCCATGTTTTAGGAGGAAACAGACTTACACCGCTTTTTACTTATATGCTTTTTAGCCATGGAATTAATGTGAGTACCCTGTGTGCAGACTTCTGCAAATGTTTTAATAAAGCCTTAAAAGGATGTCTGCGCAATGATATTTTTATTGTTTTTTTCATTTACAATGAGGATCATTTTATTTGTTGGGTCCATTGCATTGGACTCTTACACCAAAGCAATTGATGTTCATGGTGCCCGGTTGGATTGCACTTGCTTGCTGGTCTGATTGGATCATCTGTGATTGATGCCCGTTTCACTTGATTCATCTTGCTTTGAATGCTGTTTATTCTGGACCGTCTGGTAAGAGGCTGCATGTTTTCTACCTTCCTGGTGGTGGATATACCGACGGCTTAACCTTCACATCAATTTGATTTCATCTCACTGGGGGATCAATTGGAACTTATATTTTTCTTTGAGCGCGGCTATTTTATTTGAATAACTTTACATTGACACCCGCAGCAGTTCGCAGAGAGCAGTGTGAACTGCCTGCAAGTCCTATGTGATGCGGGAACCCATACAGGAATCGCGCTGGTTCCCGTATCGCACCAGTATCAACACTGCTCTAGGGTCTGTGTTGACAGACTGTGCTCGTGTGCTGATGGCATCAGTCTGACGTCACTTTGAGATGCTTCGGGGATGCTCCACAATTCATTGCCAGGTAAATCTGACCTCCTTCTCACCTGCTTCAAGCGAGTTTTGCATTCCCATAGACTTGCAATGAGCCTTTTTCCCTCTAGTGCTCAGCCTGGACACTGTATCATCATCTGCTGAATGCAGAGCAAGCAGAAACCACACCTAAGAGCAAAGGATCATGGGATATGTGGCCTGAGGAGTCAGGATTTGTATTGGAGCCAGACTACTGCAGACTACAAGTTCCAGCTGGCTGGGGGAGAGAGAAGAATGCTGGGTGAGGACCAGTGGTGTATTTAGGTTATGTGCTGTCCTAGGAATGACTAAACTTATGCACTTACTAATTTAAATATGACCCACCTCTTCCTGTAAAGGCCACACCCCTTCTTGTTTATGACCCGCCCTGTCATTTGTAAACCACAGACCACAACCACAGTCTATAAGTGCCCATCAGTGTAGCCTCATTACTGCCCATCAGTGCAGCCTCATCAGTGCAGCATATCAGTGCGGCCTCATCAGTGGCCATCAGTACAGCCCCATCAGTGGCCACCAGTGCAGCCTATCAGTGCATCATATCAGTGCCGTCTTATCAGTGCAGCCCCATAAGTGCAGCTTATCAGTGCCACCTCATCAGTGGCCATCAATGCAGCCTCATCAGTGCCCATCAGTGCAGCCTATTAGTGTCCGTCAGTGCAACATATCAGTGCCCATCAGGGCAGCATATCAGTACAGCTCCATCAGTGAAGCTTATCAGTGCCGCCTCATGCCCGTCAGTGCAGCATATCAAGTGCTACCTAATCAGTGCAGCCTCATTAGTGCCCATCAGTGCATTTTTTTAGTACCCACCAATTCCACCTCATCAGTGGAAATCAGAGCAGCATATTAGTGCCCATCAGCATACCCCCAACTTTTTGAGAAAGGAATGAGGGACACCTGTTAGCAAGAGTGTTTAGACTTTGGAAACATCCCCTGCCACACCCTACTAAAGGAGAATTATACAAAACAAAATGTTTAGTTAAACCCACAAGTTCTTTTTTTTACCACTAATATTCTATTACATTGGCTTCCGAAATTTACAAATGCAGCAATTTAGAAATTGGATGAAAGGTTTAGCACTGGGAAACACTTATTGAAAGATAAAGAGTACATTTTTTATACAACTATGTAGATCACACCAATATGAGGGACAAATGAGGAGGAAAGAGGGACAGAGGGACTTTGTTCCAAATGAGGGATGGCCTCTCGAAATCAGGGACAGTTGGGAGGTATGCATCAGTGCAGCCTATTAACGCCCCTCAGTGCATAATATCAGTGCCCATCAGTGAAGCCTTATCAGTGCAGCCCCATCAGTGAAGCTTATCAGTGCCACCTCATCAGTGACCATCAGTGCAGCCTTATCAGTGCCCATTAGTACAGCCTTATGTCATGGGATTAGTAAGATTACTCCTTACTTTTAGGATATTTGGACTTGTGTTTGCTGCCACTGATTGTAATCATAGAATTATTTCACTTATTTGTATAATAACTAGGAAGTCCAGAGTCATTATACAAGTAAGTGAAATAATCAGTGGCATCAAACACAATCCAAATATCTTATAAGATTGGAGTAATCTTACTAATCCAGTGACATATTGCGATAGGACATATGAGGAGAGCAGGTCCAAAATATTATTGCAATCATATACAATTAAAAGTCTTAATTGTATATGGTGCAATTCAATATGCTCGCTCAAGGACAAGGATGTTTAAAGAAATTAAATTATATTATTGACATGAGGCCTGCCATACCTGGGGGAGGAGGAGGGTAGGGGGAGCATTAGGCTGCAGTGCCACACTGGTGAGGACATAAAAAGCCGGTTCCAGGAAGGAGTCTTTCTTTTGGGACCACGGCCTTCAGCTGAGAGCAGTGACCCAGCCAGCCCGGGGGATGCGAACAGGCGTCACAACCTAGGCGACATGGAGAGTCTCCAGTGAGTGAGCGAGCAGTTCCACCATTGCCAACTCCTTGTTAGGTGAGTGAATGTCGGGGGCTCAAGCAGAATCCCAGTGCCTCCAGGTGCACGGCCAGGCACCCTTCAATGGTCGCAGTTTCTTCAAGAGCCTGTTCTGGGTCATCCTATTCCCTTGAGCCTTGGTATCATCAGGATTGGTGATCAGGCAGAAGCCCACCCTGTGTACACCCTACAAAGACACTGCATGCAGACACCTTTATCCCGTCTCTTTACATTAAAGCTTTATAAAGGAAACACTTTGCACATGCTATTTTCTGTTGCCGGTTGCCATTGCACATCAATCCTTCTGGGCCCTTGTTGAGCTAGCTGAAGTCAGTGAACATCTACATCACAAGGACTCATCCACTCGTCTCCCACCACTTAAAGGACTTTAAGGGGAACTCCTCTCAGAGATTAAGTATTGCATTGTCTTGTTGTTGTCTTGTTGTTTTTTAATTGTGCCACAAACCTTGTTGGGCCCCGGGCATCAGGATTCGAAGGGAGCAGTCTGACATAAAAGGTAATTCTCTTCCCTTTTATACCTGGGGTCATCAGTTCTTTCAGGACCTACTGGTTACTACTGTTTGGCTTATTTTGATTTTCTTTGCATTGCATACCCTCTGTGTATTTATCAGTAAGTATTTACCAGTGAGTAAGTAGGAAGATGACTGTCAACATGAGCCTAGATAAAGATAAATATATAAAGAACAAGATAGTGACATGCATGTCTGAAAAAAACATATGCAGAAATAGTATTGTAACAGCAATCCAAAAATTAGTTATTGATGATGTTTGCAGGGTACAAAACCCATGAAGGATCCCAAGTCAGGGACCCATACTTACCAGTTGGCCGGCCTGGACAATGAAGAGACACTGAACTCCAGTGGCAGCATGAACGCCTGATTCGGGAGCTGATGGAAAGGGAGTAGGACCCAAAACCACCCAGCCGGGAGAGGATGAGGGACAGGGAAATGGTGTGGGTGTGTAGAGTAAGGTGCCAGATGTCCCTGATCACTGACTAAAATAAATATATATGTAGGTTATAGCAATGCAAGAATCAACTGCATCATAAATATAAATATGTATTGAATGTACAGCAACAAGGAAGACATGCCCGGAGCTAGGAGGAACGAACTAAGTAGAGGGCATACATGACTGTGTGGAAGGGGAACCGAGCTGTAAGGGTTAAGTGGGGAAAAACGAAATGGTCTGTGCGGGCACTTACCTTATTGGTCAGTTGGGAGGAAATGCACCCAAAAGTGAAACAAAATACTAGGTATGAGAAGTGTGTAAAGCAAAGTGAAGACAAAAAAAAAATATATATATATATTGGTAACAACAAAAAATACCGATGGAAGAGATAGATATTGTACCATGTGTGGTGCAAACAAAAGGAGGGAACAAGGAAAGCAGTGGTGCAGAAAGAAATGAATCTGAAATGGTATAGTTTATGTCTGTATACCCACCGTGTGTAGTGTGTGGACCCAGGGATAAGAGGCTACTCCCTTCCTGCACAAACAGGTGAGTGAATGAATGCCTCTGTGTACCTGTCTCTCATTTGTATCTCCCGGATAGGGTTTTGTACCCTGCAAACATCATCATATAACTAATTTTTGGATTGCTGTTACAATACTATTTCTGCATATGTTTTTTCAGAAATGCATGTGTGCATCCATTTCTGAAGAATTGAGCAGTTTGCTCGGGAAACGCGTCAAAGTTATTAAGATGCCTGTTTACAACCATGCAACAATACAATTACTAACTGATGAGTATGAGGAGGCAGAGTGTCTCCTCCAGGTAACGGCCCTCATGTGATCGTGGTGTGCGCAATGACGTCAGACATCAGCGCACCCCATCTCACGCAGGACAGGCTGGAACTTCTAGGGCGGTGGGCGCGGCAGACACAGGAGCGACAGGAGGACTGAGGACAGACAGTGGGTATTTGGTGGACCGCTCTGGTGGTGAGTTATGGAAGAAGATAACAGTATACTGTATATAATATTTTTTACATTTTATAATTATATAAAATAATGGATGTGGGGGTCTTTTGTTGGGTGTGATTTTTTTTTTTGGGGGGGGGGCACCATTTATTCTTGGACCCAGGCAGCACAATGTCTTGGGCCTGCCCTGGTTGCAGCAGCCAGGCGCACAGCAACATTCACCCTTTCTGCTCAATAAAATCTAAAAAAAAGTCTAGGGGTTGCCTTTTTTTGTATCTATTGCTGAACAAATTTAATATGGCAGGGAGCTGTGAGATATTCCAGAATGCCTAACAGCAATAATAGGACACCCTTCACTCTGCAGCTACCTATTAGAACAGTCCTTTTAACAGTAGCTCAGAGAATGGACAACACTGGAACACCATAAGCATTGTTCCAGGCCAGGAAAGCCTAAACTAAAAAAATACCAAAAGGTTGGGAAAAAAAACAATATTTTCTATTTTTTGCTATAAAAATGTTTAAAAAATTTAAAATTTCTTTATAAATTCAGGCCAAAATGTATTCTGCTACATGTCTTTTGTAGAATAAATGAAAATTACAGCGTCTACAAATGACAGTATATATATATTGTACAGGTCGTAGAGGGTGGGTCCTTGAAGGACGCTATATTTCCCCTCTGTTTGGGCTCTGGGCCCTTTAAGGGAGCAAAAGGGGTTAACTCATTGATCAGAGGAAGTGGGTTTAAGAAGGACAGGAAGTTGTAGATTGGGTGTGGTGGAGCATAGAGGAGACTGTGGATGGTGAATGTGGACTTTTGTACAGCCGAGAAGGTGCATGTCAGTGTGCTGACTGGGAGCCTATTGCCAGGAGAAGCTACCCTCTTCAAAAGTTGGGACTGTTTGACTGCAAAAGCAGCTCTGAACTCTTCAAGTCGGTGAGGCTGTCTTTTCCTTGTTGTGTTTCTTTTGCTGCTATGAAGCCTGTTTAAGTTAATAAACATTTCTTTGGTTACAACGCCTGTGTCCTGCGATCCAGCTGATCCCCCCAAACATTACAAGTGGTGCTCGGATGCGGGCAGGACTGAGTAACAGGCATTGGACTGAAACTGACATTTAAAGGGACAGTACACTTGACTTATGTCCTGGGTTAAAGCCGCACTAAAAGCTGAAACAATGGAGGAGCTAATTAAACAGTTATCCCTGGCTAATATGCAAGCGCAAACTCGTCATGAGGAAGCTAATCAGCGCTTAGCAACCCAGCTGGAGGTACAACAAGCTCACCACAAAGAGGCTCTGGCTCAGCAACAAGAAAGTACTCACCTGTTGGTAACCCAGCTGGCCGCCCAGCAAGGAGCTATACAGACTCAGGTGAAGGCCTTACAAGAGGTAGTACAGCACCTTTCCCAGAGTCATGAACAGGCAGCGGTTACCCCTAGCAACCAGGTGACGGTGAGGGCCAGTCATTTCCTGCAGAAGCTGTCTCTGAGTGATGATGTAGAGGCATTCCTTGCTACGTTTGAGAGGACGGCAGAGAGAGAAGGGTGGCCCCAGGACCAGTGGGCCGGTCTCATTGCTCCTTTCCTCACCGGAGATCCTCAAAAGGCCTACTTTGATCTACCACCTGAAGAAGCGAAAGTCTATGAACGATTAAAGGCAGAAATTTTGGCTCGTCTGGGGGTAACTACGGCTGTTCGGGCCCAACGAGTGCACCAGTGGAAATATTGTCCAGACCGGCCACCAAGGTCCCAAATGCATGACCTGGTGCAACTGGTAAAAAAATGGCTGCAGCCCGAGGTGTTGTCTGGCCTCCAAATTATGGAACGAGTTGTGTTGGACCGATACCTGAGGTCCCTGCCAGACGACCTTCAACGATGGGTCAGCCATGGAGACCCCACAACAGTGAACCACCTTGTTGAGATGGTGGAACGATATACGGTAGTGGAGGATCTTCTTGGCCCTACCAAGCGCCAAGGCCCCAGCACGTCTCGGCCGGTTCGGCCAACTGCAGCCGCTCGGATGGAAATCCCACGGAACCCTGGAGCACCAATTCCACAAGGCCAGGAGTCACTCCTTGTGCCTTCTCAGAGGCCTGTTCCTGCTCGGAAAGTGGGGGATATACAATGTTGGCGGTGTCATTCCTGGGGCCATACCCGGGCACACTGCCCACTGCAAGAAGAGCCCATGGAATGCGGGGTCCTCCAAAAGGGGTCTTTTTATGCCCATAAAGTATGCACAACACATCTGGATCTTGGTGAGGGGAAGTTCGAGTGTGAAGTTCGAGTAAACCACCTTCCTGCCAGGGCTTTGTTGGACTCAGGAAGCATGGTGACCCTGGTTCATCCTAGAGTCATTGGGAGAATCGGCCCAGTAAGCAAAACTTTACGGGTCGTGTGCATTCACGGAGACACTAGAGAGTACCCTCTCATCTTGGTGTCCATCTCCACGGCATGTGGCACTGGTACTCAAGAGGTGGGGGTGGTGGAAAACTTAGTGCATGATGTGATCATAGGACGAGACTGTCCGTTGTTTGCAAAACTGTGGGAACAAGGACAACCACATGAATGGCCCAGAGACTGGGGAGAAACGTCCTCTGTTCCTGCTGTTGAGGAAAGTAATCCTGAACTGCCAAATTTTGTGAAGGTTGAACTGGATAAAAGTAATGTTGAAACTGTTGAGGATGCCAAAATACATGGTCCACAGACCAACCTGAATACTGAGGGGGGGGAACCTTCTCCTCTTCAGGTGATGCTGGGGGAAGAGGAGGAGGAAGTGGCCTCTACCCCTGCTCTACCAGATTTGGGTGTTACCCAGGGGGCATTTGGTACTGCTCAGATGCAGGACCCCACTTTGGCCCGGGCACGGGAACAGGTTGTGGTAGTAAATGGAGTTCCACAAGAGCCAGGGGCAAATGAGCGATGGCCACATTTTGCAGTATGCAATGAATTGCTTTATCGGGTTAACCAAATAAGAGGAGATGTGGTAGACCAATTATTGGTACCCCAACAATATAGACGGAAGGTTCTTGACCTGGCCCATAACGATGTTTTAGGGGGACACCTAGGAGTGGAGAAGACAGAAGCACGAATCACCGACCGGTTTTACTGGCCAGGTCTGAAAGCGGAGGTAAAGAAATACTGTGCCTCCTGTCCCACCTGTCAGTTAACCGCTCCGGTGACTCACTTCCGTAGCCCTTTGGTCCCTCTGCCTATAATTGAGGTCCCATTTGAAAGGATAGCGATGGATATAGTGGGTCCATTGGTAAAGTCTGCTCGAGGTCACTCCTATATACTGGTGATCCTTGACTATGCCACCAGATATCCAGAGGCGCTACCCCTGCGGAATACCTCCTCTAAGACTATTGCTCGGGAGTTATTCCAATTGTTCACACGAACTGGATTTCCTAAGGAAATCCTCACGGACCAGGGCACTCCGTTTATGTCGAGGGTTATGGCCGATGTGTGCAAGCTGTTTCGGATTAAACAGCTGCGCACATCAGTATACCATCCCCAAACAGACGGCTTGGTAGAGCGCTTTAATAAGACTCTGAAGTCAATGCTCAAGAGAGTGGTACAAACAGATGGGAAAGACTGGGACTGCCTGTTACCAGCTCTCCTATTTGCTATTCGGGAAGTGCCTCAGGCCTCCACGGGGTTTTCACCCTTTGAGTTGGTGTATGGGCGGAGACCTCGTGGATTGCTTGATTTTGTTAAAGAGGAATGGGAAAGTGAACCTATTCAGCATAAGAGTGTTCTTGAATATGTCTCCCAAATGCAGGAAAGGATCATGAGTGTGATGCCCCTGGTCAAGGAACATTTGCAAACAGCCCAGGAGGCTCAACGGAGGGTATATAATAGGGCCGCTAGAATAAGGCACTTCCAAGTGGGGGATCGAGTGGCGATACTGATTCCCACTGTGGAAAGTAAGTTCTTGGCCAGATGGCAAGGTCCCTTTGAAATTGTGGAAAAAATAGGGGAGGTAAATTATAGAGTCCACCAACCAGGCAAGAGGAAGCCGTATCAAATATATCACGTAAACTTGTTAAAGCCCTGGATGGACAGGGAACCGGTGACCTCCCTGGCTGGTGTAAGACTTGAACCTCAGGTTGGTGTGGAGAGTGTCCAAGTAGCAAATACACTGTCTAAAATCCAAAGTCAGCAAGCAAAGGAGTTCTTGCAGAGAAATAAAGAAAAATTTTCAGACTTGCCAGGTCTTACTACGGTTATCGAGCATGATGTTATCACGGAACCAGGGGTCAAAGTTTGTGTCCGGCCGTACCGTATCCCGGAAGCTCAGAGAAAGGCCGTTTCAGAGGAAGTAAAGAAGATGTTAGACCTGGATGTTATTGAAGAATCGCAGAGTGAGTGGTCAAGCCCAATTGTGTTGGTACCAAAGCCCAATGGGACTCTGCGGTTCTGCAATGATTTCCGTAAACTTAATGAAGTTTCAAAGTTTGATGCCTACCCTATGCCCCGGGTGGATGAGCTTATCGAGAGACTAGGCCCAGCCAGGTATATCACCACCTTAGACCTTACTAAGGGGTATTGGCAAATCCCCCTGACTAAGGCTGCCAGAGAGAAAACTGCTTTTTCTACCCCAGAGGGGAGTTTTCAGTACAAAAGAATGCCTTTTGGACTACAAACTGCTCCAGCCACCTTCCAGCGAGCAATGGATAGGGTATTACGACCTCATCGAGAGTATGCCTCCGTATATTTGGATGACATAGTCATTTTTAGCAGAGACTGGGAATCACACTTGCCTAAAGTCCAGGCAGTGCTGGACTCCCTTTCGAAGGAGGGGTTCACAGTGAATCCAGAAAAATGTGCGTTGGGAATGGAGGAGGTGAAATACCTGGGGTATATCGTAGGTAGAGGGCTGGTAAAACCTCAGGTCAACAAGGTAGAGGCGATACAGAACTGGCCCCGCCCCCTAACAAAGAAGCAGGTACGTGCATTCCTGGGCATAGTGGGATACTACAGGAGGTTTGTACCCAACTTTGCCACATTGGCGGCTCCACTGACCGATCTGACTAAGGGTCGGAAGTCGGTCATGATTGAGTGGAATGCAGACGCTGAAAGGGCTTTTTTGGAGCTTAAGTCAGCACTGTGCCAACACCCTGTCCTGATAGCGCCAAACTTTTCAAGAGAATTCATTGTCCAGACTGACGCTTCAGATACAGGGTTAGGAGCAGTCCTGTCACAGGTTGTTCAGGGTGAGGAGCACCCGGTAGTCTTCCTCAGTAGGAAGCTGACACCAGCGGAGAAAAACTAT
Source organism: Pelophylax lessonae (assembly GCF_965119305.1). Classification (NCBI taxonomy): domain Eukaryota; kingdom Metazoa; phylum Chordata; class Amphibia; order Anura; family Ranidae; genus Pelophylax; species Pelophylax lessonae. Next base: position 94,538,121 of record NC_138770.1, read on the forward strand.
GCGATAGTTGAGCGAGAGTGTTTGGCCATTAAGTGGGCCTTAGAATCCCTCAGGTATTATCTCTTGGGGAGGAAATTTAGGCTGATTTCGGACCATGCTCCTTTAACATGGATGAGACAAAGTAAAGGGACTAATGCCAGGATTACCCGTTGGTTCCTGGCACTCCAGGAATTTAAATTTGTAGTGGAGCACAGGCCCGGGAGACAGCATCAAAATGCAGATGCCCTCTCTCGAGCCCATTGTCTTAGCTCCACTGTTGCCTCCACCTCCTTGGCGTTGGGGCAGAGGGGGGGGATATGTACAGGTCGTAGAGGGTGGGTCCTTGAAGGACGCTATATTTCCCCTCTGTTTGGGCTCTGGGCCCTTTAAGGGAGCAAAAGGGGTTAACTCATTGATCAGAGGAAGTGGGTTTAAGAAGGACAGGAAGTTGTAGATTGGGTGTGGTGGAGCATAGAGGAGACTGTGGATGGTGAATGTGGACTTTTGTACAGCCGAGAAGGTGCATGTCAGTGTGCTGACTGGGAGCCTATTGCCAGGAGAAGCTACCCTCTTCAAAAGTTGGGACTGTTTGACTGCAAAAGCAGCTCTGAACTCTTCAAGTCGGTGAGACTGTCTTTTCCTTGTTGTGTTTCTTTTGCTGCTATGAAGCCTGTTTAAGTTAATAAACATTTCTTTGGTTGCAACGCCTGTGTCCTGCGATCCAGCTGATCCCCCCAAACATTACAATATATATATATATATATATATATATAATTTTTTTTTTTTTTCTTCATATACTAGTAATGGCGATGATCAGCAACTAACAGCAGGACTGTGATGGGAAAACTGACACTAACTGCCACTGGGCAGGAACTGACTAACTGCCACTGACTTCTCCAGTGACACTAATATAGTGATCAATGCTAATAAATTGTACTGTCACTATACTAATGACACTGGTCAGGAAGGGGGTAACATCTGGGGCAATAAAAGGGTTAACTGTGTGCCTAGCAAGTGTTTACTGTGTGGTGACTGTTTTTACTGCCTGCTTTGCTGGGAGACAAATACCGCCACATCCCCACTGTCAGGAGAGAGCTTTGTGTTGTTTAGATACAAAGACCTCTCTCCTGTCTTACGCTCCGCCGATCTGCGGGTTCCGGCCATGAATCATTGGCCAGAACCCAGTAATTGGCATGTAGGAAAGGAAGGTAAGGGAGCACAGCCGGGTCGCCGCACGTGCCCCCTACCTGGAAAAGTAGAATCACGTGTATAAATGTGATTCTGCACAGTCGGTCCACACTGTAGTTTTACTGCTACAGTCTGAGCGGACAGTACTTGCATTGAAGTGTCCCTTGACTGGTAGCTGCTCTGTTTGGTAAAATCTCTATTTCTCTGTTCCACTGACCTTGCAGACCTTCCATTATTTTTTTGAAGGGTAAAATAAAGTGAGTTTTTGTGTATGTACACATCTTTAATATATACCCAGGTAAAGGGTTAGGTTAGGTGGCACTATGGTTCGTAGAGTTTCAGTGTTATCCACCATGACCTTTCCTGTGTCTTCCCCTACTGTACATGATTTTTGATGTGTATTTTATGATAGTTTGTTATGGTACTGTTAGCTACATTACTATTACCAAATTTAGTTATCATATTTTATTTGAAGCCTCTTCACCAGACCACAATCAAACATGCAACATATAATATTCATTCTGAGAACATGTAGGCGGCCATTAGTCTAAAGTTAGATAAAAATCTGCAAGCAATGGAGAATACGAGATGCGATAAATAGATAAGATATACAAGATATGACTTGGGTTTTAGAATTTCAGGAAATGTAAAGCAGAACTCTAGGAAAATGTTAAGAGAAATAATGCTATGTTCAACCAGTAGTTACTGTATCTGAAATTTGTCATTATATTAGTGTAGTGTACCCCCTTAGGAACTGCAAGTAGAATGGGATCCCCCACCCTGCACAGACATGGCACACTGAATGTTCACAGTCACTTTAGAGTCAGAAAACAGTCCAGTACATTGTTTTTGTTATTTATTTGAGGGATTAGAACTTGGATGGGTATTGGGAATAATTTGATGCCCACTTGACTTCAGAATAACTCCAGGGACAATTTTTTCTATATATATATATATATACAATCCTCTGCTTCCTCCAGCACTCACTTGCTTGCAGTACTCGGCTGGCACAGTGATAGTAGATTTGATACAGCGCTCAGTCAGATTTTGAGCAAAAGCCTGTTATAGCCAGGAACCCCAGGGCTTCTTTGGTGTGTAGAGAAAAAGTCAGTATCTAGCATAAATCTCTGTGGCTACTGATCCCAGCACCACTTCTTTAACCACTGCCAGCCCGCCTGGCTGCAGCTGTCCTTTCACTAGCCCTCCTAGCTAACTTCTCCACAGTCCTCCTAGACTGTTCACTCACCAGCCCACCCGGATGACTTCTCAGGAGATCTACCAGACGTGCTAACCTGCTTCTGCTATCCTCTCCTTGCTCCCGTGTCTCCAGGAAGGGATTCCTGTGCTGTGGGAGATCCTTCCAGCACCCAAAGTCACCCCCCCCCCCAAACTAGGGGGGCACCCTCAAGGGCCACCGACAGCCTCCTCAGCACTCCATCTACATATTCCACTAGATGGGCTCTGCTTGCATGACTCATGACTATTTATGAGGTAGCCTGCCCCCTGCCAGCCCATTTGCTGGGGATTGACTGGGGCCCTCATAAATATGCTAAGCAGCTCCTCCTCACCTCCATCCACTACCTTTGGAAGTTTCTCCAAGGTTCCAGAAAACAGGGGGAGGCGTCACAGATGCTGCTTGTTGTGTTATCTAGCCTCCCCGAGTCACTCAACCCTAACCCAGATTCAACCCAGGCCTTGCTCTCAGCCAAACCAATTTACCTACTCTAACAGCTAACTATATACTGTAGAACTAACTAGAGGGTGCTGCACTAGCTTCCTGCAAGCAACCCCTTGTCCAGCCCTATTTAGACCAGAAGAGGTAGTGGCAGCGGTGTGAGCTGTATTCCTTATTTCTTTTCATAGCGCTTTCAATCTAACACAGATAATAGGCCCAGAGGAGTGCTGAGATTTCATTAATGTACTGATATCCCTTCACTATCCAGTCAACAGGTTGTTAGTGGAAAGGTGACGAAGCAAGAAGACCTTTAAAAGCTATATTTATACTGCAGCCATCTAACAGGTGAGTTGTAGTGGTCCCTGTGCCCAGATGCATTGGGGCCCATGGTTTGTAACATTTGATATTATGCAAATGATGGAGCAGAGAAGTGTTGGAAAGAGTCACCACAGCACAGAACAGGCCAGCTCTCCATCCATCCCTTGACTTGGTTAGTGGGGGGATGAGTGCAGTATGAAGAGTGAGCTAAAATCCAAATTCTGAACTTGGGCATTGACCAATACAGCTATATAGGGTGAGTAGTTAACACAAATATGAGCATAAGGAAGAGGGACAGGATGTTCAACTGTGCACACAGAAGACTCTTTCTGCGTAACGAGTAAGATAGGACAACAAGGGACGCATGAAAGTGATCCTGAGATTATGACTAGTGCATAAAGGTCTGCTTTTAGGGAAATGCCAGTTGGTTCAACCACCATCCCGCCATCTTCACATAACCATTTAGCTTTCTGGCATTCCATTGAAGACATATCCCTGCTGAATTTCTACTTTTGCAACTGTAAATCTGAGTCAATTATACTCAAAGAAAAGTCACTCTAGACTAGTGAGCTTTTTTAAAAAGAAACAAGGAAGGACAGGGAAGATTTGTATGCTTTTGGCATTTTTGAAAATGTCATTTTAATGCTGCATAATGTTCATGCTGCAGAAGAAGCTGTACCTGAGGGCCTGCGGTGCAAGAATTTCCCTTCTTCTCCTACATTCTGTCAGGAAATTAATACAACTAATGCTCATTCTTGTGCAGCTAATCCTCGTTTTCGCACAGTTGCTGCTAATTACATAATGCTTATATACATGTGCCAGTACACAGATGAGCTTGGGATAATATCCAGCGTGCACTGACACACAGGTGTATATGTGTGCGCCCATGCGCGTCCACACACATTGGTGCCAAGTTGCCTATTTAATGGAGATCCTGATGTGTGCTAATCGTAGGCTGTTCTTTCCTGTGACCGTGTTCCTGCTTTTGCTGACTGATCCATTGCTGACCTGGCGGCTTGTTCCTGACCTTGCTCTGTCCATTCTGGATACTGACTTCAGCTTGCCTCGGACTACTCTCTGTCTGATTCCCTGTTACTGACCTCGGCCTGCTACTGGACCTTGCTCTGCTGCCTGCTCCCTGTCAATACTGCTGCCTCACAGTGTATGACCTTGGCTCCCCTTAACTACATCTCTGTCTGTGGCAATTACCTGCTACCGACACCCGCGCTTCTTTGGGGTGCTCAGACCAAAGCCATAAGGGAAACCCTTTCATCAACTTAGCCTCCAACCAAGGTACGTGACACATTCATTCTGTGGATGTTTGCTTCCTCTACCTCTCCCGCTGCTCATTAATATTACCCCACTAATCATCAGTCATCAGGAGGGGTAGTTCTAACATAAAACAGCAAAGCCCTTCCTCTACCAATATGGCCTAATAACTAATGCCCCTATAACTGATCTTTTACCCCCACCTAAATTATATTATATTATTTTATTAGCCGAGACCTTCCCCTCATTCCTCCAATTGCTAGATTAAAGACCAACCATCTTCCATCCAACATGCACTGTTTCATGTTTACCACTAGGCCCAGGACTGCCAATTTAGTCTTAAACAATACTATCAGAAAGAATACTTTTATTCTTTTTTAGTTATTTTGGCCAAATGTTGTGGCCACCCTAATTGTCAACTGCATTTTCATACCTAAAATAAAATAAAATAAAATAAAAATTCCTTCTTCCTTTCCGCATGTTAGTAGGCAGTCAGCTCAAGTGTGGTCAGATAATCTCTCTTACCCAAAAGCAGAAAATCAGGCAGGTTATTTCAGTGAGGGGTTATTGCTTTAGACTCAGAGATGATATGCACAAACAGCAGAAGTTCAACAAGGACAACAAATTGGTGCGTGTTGTGTAATGTATCTTATATCTAGTCAAATCTTTGTTTGCTCAAAAATGTACAGCTCACTAAAAGGTAATTTTGGTAATTGCGTAATGTTTGAAAACAGTCTATAAGCTAAAATTCCCCTTTAATGCTATGGCTATATCCAGAATAATTTATGATTGATGGAGAACATGCCTGGTCATATCTAGTGTAGCCATTAAAAATAAACTATTATACTATTTTTTATTAAATCGAAATTGAAATATTTATGCCCCAGCCATAGTTTAAAGCTGTACTCTATGTATAAATTCTATTACATTGTGACATTGGTCCAGCTTGGACCAATAAAAGTATGTTTATACGTAGGCAATCGCTGTGGAAGCTGCAAATCACTGTAGTGGTCGGTGCTACTACAGTGATAGCAGCGATCCTCCCTTCTGCATAGTAACCACGGCCTCCATTCACAAAATGCCTTGTGTTTTCTTCCGTGAAAAACGCTCTCTAAAAATCATACCCAGAGTCTAGATTTAAAACAAAAAAGCAGCTCTGGCTACATAACTAACCACTTCTCTTGTTCTGCCCTCTTAATAATTCCCTTTCACCCCTAGAAGTCCTAATTCTTCTGGGTTGGATGATGTCCAGCATAATGACATGCAGTATTTTTACCTAGGTGCTAGGGACACCATTTAGAAAAAAAGAAGACTATTGGGACAGACCTAGCCAGGACAAGGGCTTTTGGATGGGACTGCAGGGTGGCCTCTTGCCTATGGACTATGGTGCCCTGGTTTTAAAGGAACACTACTCTTTGGGAGGTGTGTGCCTGGAGGACCCTTGTTTCTGATTCAAGTCCATGTCTCCCCAAAATACACAGGCTCTCGGAATCTAGGTAGGTGTCCATATTATCCATATTTAGGGCCTAGATGCCCCATTACCAGCAATGACTAAGTTCAGACTGTGAGACTTAGAGCAGATGTCATCAGCTCAAAGCACCCTGATTCTTGAGGTCTCCTGATATAATCTGTTTAAGGTGTTATGTGCATTTGTCCCATTGTATAATTTCCTCAATATGTGCCTCCTCGGTGTGTTTAATAGATGTAATCATACTTAGCAAGGGTTCCCTAAGACCTCAAAGTTATAGCAAGGGTTTCTCTGGGGTAAAAAAAGGATGAGAAAGGCTGGTCTAGAGACTAGAGAATGAAGGCTGGACTTGGGCAAAGATTTTTGTCTACACAGATGAAGATGCATTCCCCCCCTCGCTCACCATCCTTCTACCACACCTGCCATTGTCACAGGTGGGCATTGTGAAATGAGAGGGGTATCTTGGCATTGTGACATGTGGGGGCAGTGTGACAGGAGGGGGGGGGAGTGTTACAGGAGCACTGCCCCCTCCTGTACATGTACGTCGATTCGCACATTGCCGCAGTAGATATATGCGATGGCCGGTCTGAAAGTGGTTAAGTAGATCTGATGTCAATGGTTTTTTATGATATAGGGTGTTTGAAGTGGGGATCAACCGATTATCGACACCGCCGATATATCGGGGGGCGATATGCACTTTCTCCGATATTTCGGAAAGTGCTTGTACCGGAGTGATGTCTGTCTTGTAATGACAACCGATGCGGCTGAGAAGCCACTTGGCTGTCATTACAAGGAGCGGGAGGGGACGTCCCCCCCTCCCGCCGCCTTCTGCTGGCTCGCCTGGGTCTTCCGTCCCACCGGGAGACCCGGGCATCCTACCTGCACAGCTGCTGAACAGAAGACCCGATCAAAGCCCCATTCAGCTCTGATCGGTTCTCCATGTAAACAACCCGGAAGTGATGTCATTACATCACTTCCGGGTACTCGGCGCCACATTAAAAAAACTGACAGCATTCAAAACAGCCAAACTTGGCGTTTTGAATGCTTTTCAGTGCTGAGGAGGGGTTTGGGGTCTTTTAGACCCCCAGATCCCTCCACAGGAGTACCTGGAAAAAAAAAAAAAAAAAAAAATGTTTTACATGCCCGAAAATATCGGCCAATATCTGCCAATACCGATATCCGATGACCAAAATATCAGTATCGGCATTAAAAAAACTATATTGGTCGATCACTAGTTTGAAGGCAGTCATAGTGGATGTGTAAAATGACTAGAGACTTGTTTTAGGTATGATGTCCCTTCCTCAATGTGGTTTAGTTGCAGTTCCTGGTATTGATCCTATTGTCTGTAACTGAGGGAAATTTTTGAATCATCTCCATAGTCATGCAGTGGGGGAGGGAGCCTGTCATATGGGTTTTTCCCATGGATACAAGTTTGTGTCCGGTAAAAAGTGGCTTCAAAGACCTTCGAAATAGTGACTTGATTTCTGGTTTGTAATAAAAAGCTGCTTTAGCTGATAAAGGGTTAGTTCATTTTTACCAAAAAAAACATGCAACATGTCTTCTCAAACAACATTTTAAATCCCAGCCTTCCCCAGAAAAACAAACAACATATTACTTGGGATTTAAAGGGTTAATTCGTCTTTACCAAAAGCTGCCTATGCAGGTAAGGAACGTCTGTACGTAAAAACCAACTGTGCAGCTTTGACCAAAGTTGGGTAATACCCTTGCTGTAAGTGTAGGCCAGTTACAGTGGGTACGGAAAGTATTCAGACCCCCTTAAATTTTTCACTCTTTGTTATATTGCAGCCATTTGCTAAAATCATTTAAGTTCGTTCTTCATCCTCATGAATGTACACATAGCACCCCATACTGACAGAAAAACACAGAATTGTTGGCATTGTTGCAGATTTATTAAAAAGAAAAACTGAAATATCACATGGTCCTAAGTATTCTGACCCTTTGCTGTGACACTCATATATTTAACTCAGGTGCTTTCCATTTCTTCTGATCATCCTTGAGATGGTTCTACACCTTCATTTGAGTCCAGCTGTGTTTGATTATACTGATTGGACTTGATTAGGAAAGCCACACACCTGTCTATATAAGACCTTCCAGATCACAATGCATGTCAGAGCAAATGAGAATCATGAGGTCAAAGGAACTGCCTGAAGAGCTCAGAGACAGAATTGTGGCAAGGCACAGATCTGGCCAAGGTTACAAAAAGATTTCTGCTGCACTTAAGGTTCCTAAGAGCACAGTGGCCTCCATAATCCTCAAATGGAAGACGTTTGGGACGACCAGAACCCTTCCTAGAGCTGGCCGTCCGGCCAAACTGAGCTGTCGGGGGAGAAGAGCCTTGGTGAGAGAGGTAAAGAAGAACCCAAAGATCACTGTGGCTGAGCTCCAGAGATGCAGTCAGGAGATGGGAGAAAGTTGTAGAAAGTCAACCATCACTGCAGCCCTCCACCAGTCGGGGCTTTATGGCAGAGTGGCCCGACGGAAGCCTCTCCTCAGTGTAAGACACATGAAAGCCCGCATGGAGTTTGCTAAAAAACACCCGAAGGACTCCAAGATGGTGAGAAATAAGATTCTCTGGTCTGATGAGACCAAATAGAACTTTTTGGCCTTAATTCTAAGCGGTATGTGTGGAGAAAACCAGGCACTGCTCATCACCTGTCCAATACAGTCCCAACAGTGAAGCATGGTGGTGGCAGCATCATGCTGTGGGGGTGTTTTTCAGCTGCAGGGACAGGACGACTGGTTGCAATCGAGGGAAAGATGAATGCGGCCAAGTACAGGGATATCCTGGACAGAAACCTTCTCCACAGTGCTCTGGACCTCAGACTGGGCCGAAGGTTTACCTTCCAACAAGACAATGACCCTAAGCACACAGCTAAAATAACGAAGGAGTGGCTTCACAACAACTCCGTGACTGTTCTTGAATGGCCCAGCCAGAGCCCTGACTTAAACCCAATTGAGCATCTCTGGAGAGACCTAAAAATGGCTGTCCACCAACGTTTACCATCCAACCTGACAGAACTGGAGAGGATCTGCAAGGAGGAATGGCAGAGGATCCCCAAATCCAGGTGTGAAAGACTTGTTGCATCTTTCCCAAAAAGACTCCTGGCTATATTAGATCAAAAGGGGGCTTCTACTAAATACTGAGCAAAGGGTCTGAATACTTAGGACCATGTGATATTTCAGTTTTTCTTTTTTAATAAATCTGCAACAATGTCAACAATTCTGTGTTTTTCTGTCAGTATGGGGTGCTATGTGTACATTCATGAGGAAGAAGAATGAACCTAAATGATTTTAGCAAATGGCTGCAATATAACAAAGAGTGAAAAATTTAAGGGGGTCTGAATACTTTCCGTACCCACTGTACATAATGTACCTCCTGAAGACTGCCTGAAAAACCCCCAGGGATGGCATGATCCCGTACTGCCTTGTTGCTAGGACATTGCTACGAGCAACAAGACAGGATGGGGGAATGCCATCTCTGGGAGTTTTATGGCCAGGCTTCAGGCGGTACAGTACATAAATGGCCTATACCTATCGCAGGGGGATTATCAAGCTTTGATCAAAGCTTCACCATTTTTTTAAATCTACAGGTACCCCTTATCTGCATAGGCAGTTTTTTGGTAAAGGTGATGTAGTCAGGTGCTGGACTACATAAACATGGAGAAGGTCACATTTCCCTCTCTACAATCAGCTTACTTTCACTTCTGCCAGTCAGCAGAGAAAGAATGATAGAAAGAAAAGCCTATGAATTCCTATGCAGAACACTGGAGGAAGTAAGCTATATTGTAAAGCTCATGGACCCTTTGTGCTATAATTGCCAAGAGACACTGGGGCAAAGAAGAGCAGTTTTGAGACTGCTCAGCTAGGTACTTCCTCTTGCCATCGAGGGAACTGAAGACAGCATATCTGTGAATACTGACCAGACTGCTGAGAGGCCAGGCATTGCAGCACAGACAACAGCAATTGCACCATTGTCACAAGAGAGACCAGAGCATCTTCTCACCCTCTACTTCCCAATGCTGAATCTCCAGAGGTATACAATGGAGAAACTGAGGGGCCACCCTTCCTACTGTAAGAGTTCACAATCACACCACAGGGACTAGTCAGAAGGCACTGCCCATTGTTCACACTGCAAGCAGAGACTGAGTTACAGGAGGCAAGACATTAGGTATACTACTCCTACAGTGCACCTATACTGTATCTATACTGCATCTTTGGTGCATTTTTACTGCACATATACTGCATACTAGTTAATTGGAACAGTTGTTAAGTGCACCAACGTCTCTTTAAGGGCCCCAATGGTAGCTGACAGAAGAACAGCATAAAGAACTGCCCCTCCTGTAAAACAACCCTTTGTTCCCTTCTCTTTTATTTTTTTCTATGGACAGTGCGCATCCAGTCAGTCTAGGTCTGGCATAGTCACCATTATTGTTTTTTACAGTATAGTTCCTCGGTTTGGTAAATAAAGCTTTATTACTGCTCACCGCTACACTATAAGTGGCCTTACCAATGTTTTTTGCTGATCTGGACACCAGGTCTCATCTAACAGTATGCCTAGTACGTATTACTAATCACCCTCTATGCTAAATTACGTCATTACCATTGGTAATTTATTTCTATGCTTACTTCATTACAAACCATATCAGGTGACATTATAAATAGTTTGCCTTTACTTACTGGTTCAGTGTCTGTTTTTATTGATCTAGTACTACTACTGGTACTAGATATATAGATAATACTTTCAGTTGTTTTCTGTGTGTCAAAGGGGTTGAAATTCTTAAAGAGGTTGAGGCAAAGAACAGAGGACCCATCCTATCCGGAGGCTCCTATGGGGGGTAGCGCCTTAGTGAACTAACCCTTTAGATCCCAAGTAATATGTTGTCTGTTTTTTTGGGGAAGGCTGAGATTTAAAATTTAGTTTGGGTAGACATGATGCACCATCTATAATACCCTAGTCATGCCCAGAGCATGCATAACTTGACTTTACTACAAAACTAAGATGCCAGGTACTCAGCCTGACTCACTGCATGAAAGCTACCTAATTCTCATGAAATTCTCACATATTATAGGGCAAGTACATCAACAGGAAAATGTTAACCTGGATTTTTTTTTTCCTTCTCTTGTAGTGGAAATGAAAGTTCACAAGTCTCTTGATTACTCTGTTCATGTGGTAGCTTTTGAGGTCAAAATGACAAACTTGCAGAATGCATCTTATAGCTGTGTAATTGCACCCAACCTCGAATGTGGCCAGTGACATGTGTTAGGTGTTTTACTAAGCCACATGAAAGGTGTGGCTTAGCTGGATTACTAATAAAGCCACACGTCTAGAAGACACCGTCTCTAACATCGCCCCTGCAATACATGAAAATGAAGCAGCTGCGAAAGGCACCATTACTGCAGGTAAGACAGAAAGATGCTTTTCACTATACCTGAGATTTAACTGGGGAAAAAAAAAAATATTTAGAGGGAATCTATCATGACAAAAATCTGATAGCTGCCATGGATATCTTTAGCCTGGGTTGCCATCCTAATCAATACTTCACTTCTTAGAGAGTCACTGCATACAGCCAACCAAGCATTGGGATGGCTGATATAAATTTACAAGATGTATTCTGGTTCAGCGAGGATACGGATGGCAGCCCCGGACCAAGCACCTTAAAAAAAAAGTCAGGAGTGAGAGCTGCCATATGTCTGTCCTGGTTCTTTTTAAATGTGCAATATTTCCAATGTCATTTTTGTCTGCTATTTTTTATACAGATCATAGTAGACTTATACGGATTTAAACATGTCCCACATAATGCCTGCTTAGCACTCAGTCCTAAATCCATTTTGTTACCCTGGAACAGAATCCCCCTTTTCGGCTGCCAAAAAAAAAAAATAATAATCTGCTGTAAATTTAAAGGAATGGCACACTCATTCTCACTCTTCCAGGTCAGGAGAGCTGAGTCACCCACCAGCTCCACCATGTACCTGCTACTCAAAGTTCCCGTGTGTTGGCATTTTTGATGTTTTATACTGCATTTCTAGGCTAATTTCATACCTCCAGAAGTTGAACCTCAAATTGTTTTACTCAGGTTTACATTAAAATTTACAATGAGTCAGTTTTTCAGTAGTTTATCTTGTCTCGTCAAAGCCACAAACACCAACGTCTGTTTTTCGTTTTCGAAAAACAAAGCTGTTCGCTTAAAGAGCCAGTAAACAAGAAACATAAAGATGCATCATTATAATAGGGCAGGTAGATGAAAAATACTCACATTTAAGCACATTAATTTGCCTAGATTTGACATCTGTCATTGTGTGTTTATCAATGTTTTCATGTCAAGAGCCACGCATTTTAAAACGTGAACCTGCAGCTGCCGAAGGAGGCAAAATTATAGAAAACGCAAAACAGGGTTTTAGGCTTGTTTGCAACTTACAGAATTTGCAACAAATATGGACTTAGGTGGGGCAATATTAAATGTATCAGGTTCAGTGGGGAATCATTGGATTATTGTGAATAAAATGAATGATTCGCCAATGAAGTTATAAAGGCAGCCAGTACCAGTGAATGTAGGATTGACCTTATAATAAATACAGCAACAATTTTTGAGACCTGGGGAGAGAGAGAGGGAGAGAGAGAGAGAGACCAATGAGCATACACAAAACAGAAATAAAATGCTCAATAAATTAATTAGCCACCTATCCAATGCTATGTTATATAAGAAATTATAAAACATAAAACATTTTCATTCCATACTCATTAAAGTGCAAATGCATCCATCAAAAAGTGTACGTATACCGATACCTTGTAATTCCAGTGGATCTTATTTATCGCCAAAAATTTTTATACAAAGTGCTAAATCCTCTAAAGTGCTGTAAGACCGCATTCACACTGAAGCGGCACGACTTTGGGGACGACCTGTGAAATCGCGTGCACCGCGACTTTGCCGCGACTTGCACGGACTTCATATAATGAATGTCTATGCAAGTCGTTCCGAGGTCGCCCCGAAGTAGTACAGGACCCTTTTTCTAAATCGGAGCGACTTGTGTCGCTCCTATTAGAACGGGTCCTGTAGCACTGCATGGACCGCAATGGACCGCGACTTGTTAGGCTGACAAGTCGCGGTAGTGTGAATGGAGACTAAATCATACAATCACTAGCATACAATGCTTAACAAAACATTATTGTAAATTTCATTTATGGAAAATATTAAAAAGTGCCATATAAAAATGTATACAAATTGTTCACGGATAAATAAGATCCATGGGTTTTACATTTTATAGGCATACATGCACTCGATGGATGCATTTGCAGTTTAATGAGTATGGAATTCATTTTTTTTATGCTTTAGGCTTTGTTGTATAGCATGGTATAGGATAGCCAGTAATTCATTTATGCATCACTGTATTTTTGTTCGGTATACATTAATATATTTAGATATTATTACAGTAGCTTATAGAAAGTGTTAGGGATTAGGAACATTTTATATATATATATATTTTGGTAAATGAGCACGCACATGCGATCAATGAATGTACCAGTGGCTGGGCCACACGGTCAGCTGCACAGGAACCAAACTCTTGGGGGACACAAAGAAGGCTCATTAATAAATAGCTATATTGCATGCTTTCCTCTCTATTAACTAGCTTTCTTCTGGCTAAATATAATTAAATATTTTTAAGCCACTAGGCACACCTACTAGGGCCACTAATTGTATATAATTTTTAAGTTTATATGTCAGCTCTAAAGAAGGGGTAGTCCATTCCCCGAGACACTTTACCCTGATGTACATGTTTTACCCTTTCAATAAACGTAAACCCTACACCAAGAGATGCATTTTTTTGGACACGCGTTCCCTCTCACCCTAATGATTAAAATAAGAAACGCTTAAGCAAAAGCACCCGCAAAAATGCTCAAAAACACCTAAGAAAGGTAAAAAATGTGTGAATGCAGGAGATTTTGTAATAGATATTCCTTGCTACCAGCCAGCATTAACAGTGCCATTTAGCTAACAAAGCAATTGGTAAAGTTGCTGTCAAATTGTTGCCATGATTTTTCACAGCTACAGTTCAAACCTGAGCTACATCATTACATTGGTGTTTGCTGCTACAAATCATTCTCCTTCGGAAACAAACTTAAAATGAAGAGCATTGGCCAGCTCATCTCCAACATAAACCACTCCTTAAACTTAATCACTTATTGACTGAGCTACAAATTCCTGTATGTTAGTAATTCTACAGAAATTAGTTATGCTTTCTTTAGCCAGAAATCTCCTAAAAAATAGAATCATAAAATTTCCCATGTGACATTAGCTTTAGTTCAAAAAGGGGCAAACCTTGCCAAAGACACCACTGGTTTGAATTATGTTCCAGGTTGTCACACCTCTCAGAGTGTGTAATACCGAGCTTTCGTTAGCAGTACATTGTAATATTAACCTTCCCTCAACGCCATATAATGCTCTGTGACACCCCCATCATTTGTTTATTTTATTGGGGGACAGTAAAGCTATAAATAAGATACTAGCTAATTGCTCCACAAACCATATTGTAATTGAAAGCAATATTAAAGGTCCCTTGTTTTCCCTTTAAAATAAAAAACATGTTATACTTACCTGCTCTGTGCAATGGTTTTGCACAGAGCAGCCCCGATCCTCTTCTTCTGGAGTCCCCTGCTGGTGCTTCTTGTGCCTCGTCTTCGGTAAGTGCCCCCCAAAGTAAGCCACTTTCTATGGGGGCACTCACCCAAGCTTGCTTCCGAGCTGCCTTGACTGTGTCCATTGACCCCCCCCCTCCCCCTCCCCCTCCCCGCCACAGAATATAATTGACAGCAGCGGGAGCCAAAGAATGTGGAATCTGTGCACTGAGGATGGACAGAGCCGAAAGAGCTGTTGCTCTCATGCACATTGCTGGACAAGTTCTGGCTCAGGTAAGTATAAGGGGGGTAAGGGAGGACACGTGCAGCACAGAAGGTTTTTTACCTTAATGTATAAAATGCATTAAGGTAAAAAATCTTAAGGCTTTACAACTACTTTAATGTTATAAAAAATTAGCTTTCCTTTTCTATCTGCAGCAACTGTTAATTTCTGTAAAATTCAATGCAAAATGGTAACCTGGCAGCGTTCCGGATTATAGTCGCGCCCCCCCCCCCCCCCCTGAGAAATGTAAATTCTTGCTTGTGTGATTGACTCTCCGGTTTTCCCAGAAGTCTGCCCTAAGAAGCAAGTCAGATTTTAGGAACCCACTGCAATAGTAATTATATTTGTAGTGAGAGGCTCACAAAGGGTTGCAAACCCTGCAGCTTTTTTCAATAGAATGCTGAAAGAGCATCAGCTGATCAGAGTGCACACAGATACTCCCATTCAGGGATTATTATTCCAAGGACATAGTGGAACATTCAACTTTTTCTTAAAGTGTAACTAAGGACACTATACTTACATCCTCTATAATAGTCTGGGTCTTTTGCCAGCACCAGCGTTTTCTTCTTGCCCCCAGTGTAAGCTGAGCTGCGCATGCACATTCAATTTACATGCCACAGAAGACTGTGAGCAGGCAGGTTGTTTATGTTACATGCGCAGGTATGCTGGAATACATCACAAAAAATGCAGCAGGTACTGTTTTAGATTCATTGTGTATATATGGGCCCTTAGAGGGACAGATCTATGTCATTTTCTAACTGAACCCTCTATTTTCAGATGATGCTCATTATGATCCTTGTACTGCTCACCCATCAGAAGAAAAATGCTATATCCTCCAACCAAAAGAAGACGAAAACAGGGGGAGAGAGATGTAAAGACTGCATCAAAATCCGGGTAGATAATCCCTTACATCCCAACACATTTGTATTCAGCGCTAGAGGTTTAAAGGAAAGAGCCATTGTCACCTTTGACTACCAGTAAGTGTTGAACTGTTTATTCCCCTCAGGGAGATGGTTAAATATTGTTAAAAAGGCGTATTATTATAAATAATACACAGGAAGGAGCGAATGCAAATGCAGGACCCATAAGGAGCAGTCAAACTTTCGTAGAGGTCAGCCTTTATCAATGTAAGATTTGATTGGTTACTGCCAGATTACATATGTTTCTCTTTCAGTGAGACTTGGCTGTCATTCTGATGCTGATTATAGTGGCAAATTGGCTGTGGTAGGGAGGAAAAGGTCAAGGCATATAGCAAATGTCCAAGATACATAGATGACGTTTTTTGTTTTTTTATCTATGCCAAGTTATAGGTCCTGCTCTTGAATTGCTTAGTAAATAATGCCAAATATTAATTTTTTCAGTCTTCACATCTCTGCCCACTGAGTTTAGGTCTGGGGTATACAGAGCCTCATTGTAGCCTTATATACATTTATTCCCACAATACTTTGTATACCTATGGGCCCAGTGCACTGAGCAGAATATCAAAAGGTGCTCACTGTCTAACAACAGAATAATATATATATATATATATATATATATATATATATATCTATATATATATATATATATATAGCTATGGCCTCTCATTTAAAAAAAAAGTGCTTATAGTCTTCTAGTTCCCCTTGCAAAGTCCCACAAATACCTGTTGAGCGTGCCAGTGAAGTCTACCTAATGCAGCCTATTGTGGATTGGTAGCAACAATGCTGCACTGCTCCTGAATTTGGAGTTATCACTCTCATGTGCATGGTTGTACCCCAGAAGGATGAGATGTTGCAGCCTGTAACTTATCAATCAGCACTTGGCCACATCTAGTCCTGGGTAAGAGAGTATACGCTGCTCCAGGTGAGAGCAATCCGCCCCTAGTAACCAGGTGTAAGTCCGCGGTCTGATCCAATCCAATACAAGCAAGAAGATGTGACCGCACTCCAGTAAATATAGGTTAAAATGTATCTCTTTATTACTGATAAAAATCGGACATAACACGACAGATGAGCCACAAACAGTTGACACGTTTCACGATTCAAGATCGCTTAATCATAACTGACAATATACCTTTGCATGTGATGTTTAAATAGTAGAGGTAACAGATGAACCCAATAGAGGAATGATTAGTAATTCTGACTTTCAACCAATTATTTACATCACAGCAAAGACCAATCACATTGGTATGTGAAACACATTATCAATCTTTTAAGGAAGCACTACACAAACACAAATTTGACAGATAAAAACACCATGAACAAAAAAAAATGGTTTCCTTTTTACAATTAAAACAAAAAGAAACACTAACATTGGTGCACAAGTGCCCTAATCTCAATACATTCACGAGTAAATCCAACAACGCATAGGGCATGGAAAAAGCAAACACATATGTGCCGCATTGTCAATCCCCCATACATAATTATATATAAGCAGAAAGAACAAAAAGAGAAAAAACACACATTGTGCCCATCAATGCAGTGCATCTATGAAAAACCTAGTCCTGCCCACTGTATTCTGTATTGAGAGCACTCTCTCTTTTGCTGATATCCTCCCACTATAGGGGCTGCAGTGTCTGGGAGGGGGATCATGTGAGATACAAATGAAGGATAATTTGGATTAGTTAGAGAAGGAAAAGGAAGAATTTTGTTTATTTTATGAGGCTCATGCATTACACAGTAACTGCATTTGATACATGTTTAGATTACCATATAGGAGCCTTTAGCTAGCTAGCTTTTAACAAGGTAAGAAATATACCCAGTGACACAATGTCTTCTTTCCTGCATTCTCTATTATGTATGGTATTGTGGACATTTCAAGTGGTATACTGTAGAAGACTGGAAGTCGGGAGGGAACATCTTGAGGTTTGAAGGCTTCATTCACAAGGAGCCACTGTCTGTGCTTTACTGACACAGAGCGGTACAATCAAGGTATTTAAACAACCCAAAGTCAATTGCTTTAATAATGGATCATCCCTCCAATTTAAACTTTCAACATTCCCCTTGGGGAAAAAAAAACCAGTGGAGGAAAAGTAAACAAATTTTCAAACTTTTCACTCGGCTTCCATCCATTGTATCTAAGCAAGTGCAACATCACAATCTTTCTTTTGAGATCCTGGGAACTCTGAAGTTCCCAAATCTTTTGGGGAAGAGACTCCTGCACTGTGCTGAAGATTCTTACTAGATCTGGAATATGACCATTCCCAGGATCTCACCTATGCCAAAGTCAGGTACAGTGCATCCATAAAGTATTTACAGCGCTTCCCTTTTTCCACATTTTGTTATGTTACAGCTTTATTCCACAATGGTTAAATTCATTATTTTCCTCAACATTCTACACACAATACCCCATAATGACAGCATGAAAGAAGTTTAAAATCTTTGCAAATTTCTTAAAAATAAAAAACAAAATCATTTACATGTACATAAGTATTCACAGCCTTTACCATGACACTCAAAATTTAGCTCAGGTGCATCCTGTTTCCACTGATCATCATTGAAATGTTTCTACAATGTGATTGGAGTCCACCTGTGGTAAATTCAGTTGATTGGACATGATTTAGGAAGGCACACGCCTGTCTATATAAGGTCCCTCAGTTAACAGTGCATGTCAGAGCTCAAGCCAAGCCATGAAGTTTAAGTAATTGTCTGTAGACCTTTCAGACAGGATTTTATCGAGGTACAAATCTGGAAAAGGGTACAGAAAAATTTCTGCAGCATTGAAGCTCTCAATGAGCACAGTGGCCTCCATCATCCATAAATGGAAGGAGTTTGGAACCACCAGGACTCTTCCTAGAGCGAACCATCCAGCCAACTTAGTGATCGGGGGAGAAGGGCCTTAGTCAGGGAGGTGACCAAGAACCCAATGGTTGCTCTGGCAGAGCTCCATCGTTTCTCTGTGGAGAGAGGAGAACCTTTCAGAAGAACAACCATCTCTGCAGCACTCCACCAATCAGGCCCGTATGGTAGAGTGGCCAGGCAGAAGCCACTCCTCAGTAAAAGGCACATGACAGCCCCACCTGGAGTTTGCCAAAAGGCACCTGAAGGATACTCAGACCATAAGAAACAAAAATGTAATTCTTTGGCCTGAATGGCAAGTGTCATGTCTGGAGGAAACCAGGCACCGCTCATCACCTGGTCAATACCATCCCTAAAGTGAAGCATGGTGGTGGCAGCATTATGCTGTGGGGATGTTTGTCAGTGGTAGTAACTGGGAGACTAGTCAGGATTGAGGGAAAGATGAATGCAGAAATATACATAGACATTCTTGATGAAAACCTGCTCCAGAGAGCCCTGGACCTCAGACTGGGGCGAAGGTTCAGCTTCCAACAGGATAACAAACCTAAGCACGCAGCCAAGATAACAAAGGAGTGGCTATGGAAAAACTCTGTGAATGTCCTTGAGTGGCCCAACCAGACCCCCGGACTTGAACATCTCTGGAGAGATCTGTAAATGGCTGATTCTCCCCATCCAACCTGATGGCGCTTGAGAGGTCCTGCAAAGAAGAATGAAAGAAACTGCCCAAACATAGGTGTGCTAAGCTTGTAGCATCATCCCTAAAAAAACATGAGGCTCTAATTGGTGCCAAAGGTGGTTCGACAAAGTATTGAGCAAAGGATGTGAATACTTATATACATGTGATTTTTTTTTTCCCCGTTTTTTTATTTTTAATAAATTTGTAAAGATTTCAAACAAACTTCTTTCAGGTTGTCATTATGGGGTATTGCATGTGGGATTTTAAGGAAAATAATGATTTTAATCCATTTTGGAATAAGGCTGTAACATCATAAAATGTGGAAAAATTAAAACGCTATGATTACTAACCGGATGCACTGTATATGGTAAATATAGTTTTTACCTTTACTATGCAGGTGTGTTAATTCTACGGGTGAAATAATAAAGATTTTACATGGATGGAAAGTCCCCTATTTAATAAACAGCCCTCTGCTTTAATTAAATTTGATGTCCCTTGTACTTTTCTATACATGTGATTTTTTAAATGTATTTGTATGCCATCATGACTGCCAAAGAGAAGTTTGCACAACAAAATATATTCAGTTAGCCACCTAAGGATTTTACCTACTATCTATGGCTACCATTTTACAATAATTTATTGTCCTAGGATATGTATGTCTTTTGCAGCTGGACTTCCACCATCTCTTTGCTTCACCAGCAATTCTTTAACTTTACATTCCCCACTGTTTCTGCAGTAACATCTCCAACCCTGGTGGAATTCCCAACCCGATCCAGGAGGTCAAATGTTCCAACACATGTCGAGGCCGTGAGATGGATATGAACGCTGTCCCCATCCAAAGGAGAATTCATTATCTCAAGAAAGAAAAAAAGATCTATGTTCTGAAGGAGATAACTGTGACAGTCGGCTGTACATGTGTCTACCCAGAAGTCAGAGAACAGAAGATGACATGAACTGAGGACTAGAACGATACTAGTGGTAAACTAGCCTTCAAACTCCTCCGAAGGTTATAAAAATAAAAGTTTACAACATTGGCTCTCTGTTGTGTCAAACAAATGTGAATGACTGCCAGGAGGAGCAAGAAGGTAACTGCAGGACTATACAGGTAGTAGTATATTTTGAAATGGATGGTTGTGGCTTGATCCTCTGACCTTGGTGCAAGTCTACAGACAAGCTCTGTCTGCAGGCTTTCTTTGAAAGTGGCAGTGTGACTGGCAAAACCTTTCTGCGGTCTGGAAAATAATTCATTCTCCACATTCATTACTTTTGTAAATACGAGGGATCTTCCAAAAGTTTCCTCACTTTTTTATATTTAATAGAGTGGAAAAAAAGGGGTGTAAACTTTTTCAAGAACCCTTGTATAATAAATTCTATAAAATGTTGTTACTAAAGCTATATATGAAATATAACAGAAATACCAAAATATGATGTAATATTTATATAATGTGATATAATAAAATATGATAAATGTAAAGTATCTATGGTAAACGTCAATGACTCAAATAGGTCCCCACAAAAAAGGACACTTTGTTTTCCCCTTTAGAGCCCAACTCCAGCTAAAACTGTTTATATTGTTTTGGATAGTACTTTATTGCTCTCATGGGAAATTTCACCAGTGGGGACACTTGTAAAGAAGGAATTCAACTTGGTCCAACTTGGACCAGTGCAATTATAGATATACCCAGGGCTTTATTTCAGCAGAACACAGGTCCGGCACCTCCAGCACCAGAATTGTATAAAGTACTCGAAACGCATACTTGAGTAAAAGTACAAGTGTTCAATCAAAAAGTGACTTGAGTAGAAGTGGAAGTGCTCGATCAAAAAGTGACTTGAGTAGAAGTACTAAAGTATTCAAAGTTTTTTGTACTTAAGTATTGCAAGTAGTTTTTTTTTTAAATTTTGCTACTCAAGTACTGAAAGTAAAAGTACCAGTAGTTTTTAAAAAAAAATTGCTACTCAAGTACTGAAAGTAAAAGTACAAGTACTGTGTTATGTAGTTATTAAAGAAATAAGTCAAAAGTTTATTAAAGTTAAAGCTATTAAAGAAAGAAGTCAAAAGAAGTCAAAAGTCAAAAGTACACATGACATTATACATATTTTTTTGAGCTTCATGAAACCTGCCATCTACTGATCTGGCAGTGGTAATTTTTATAATTGTAACGAGTAACTATGCAGCACAAAAAAAAAATATTGGAGTAGAAGTATTGAAATCATCGAAAAAATGTAGTGAAGTAAAAGTGGAAGCAGGAGAAAAAAATTCTACTCTAGGAAAGTACAGATACCGCCTTTCGGTACTTAAGTACAGTAGTGAAGTAGTTCTACTTAGTTACTATACATCTCTGTCCAGCACTGAATGTATGTAATGGCAAGGGGTGCGCTCGAGGGTCTATTGATGCTGGCTGCTGGTGGATCTATTGTCACTAGAGATGTAGTTTTGCATGGGGGTCTATTGTTGCTGGGAGGAACCTACTGTTGAGGTAAAGGTCTATTGATGGTGGCTGGGAGATCTGTTGTTGCTGGGGTGGTATTTTGTTGCAGGGAGTCCAGTGTAGTGAGGAGGATCTGTTGGTGGAGGGGGGCCTTTCTTGTTATCATTAACACATTCCATAAAAATTATTTAGCACCACAAAATGGTACTTGGTTCTGTTTTCTCTAAAAGGGGCAGTACTGAGAGGTGGGTAGGGGGTGGAACCAAGGGACGGTGATCTGAAGTAGGTAGGGGGCAGAGAGAAGGGTGACTTAGAAGGGGGGCGGGGTTCCTGCACCTATTTTCTAAGAAAAAAAAAACCCTGGATATACCATACACCATACATACCACCATATATACCATACACAATATACCACGTGGGATACCCCTGGAAGCTAGAAATCACTTTACTAGCCACTGCTACTTCAGTGACCTCCACTTGCTCCTAGGTACTGCGCTGAGCAGCTGCATGCTGCATTGTAAACACAGTAGGTTGCCCGCTGGTTACAGGCTCCATTTTGAGATCCCTTTGTATTGGCTCAAAGAATGTAAAGCATTCTCTGAGAGGTGGGGCAATAACATAATGATCTCCACCCACATCAAATCAAAGAATGCTTTGAATTAATTGAGGAAATGCAAAACATTCTCTGAATGGTGCCTGTGCTGAGCTAATGGCCTCTTGTGTTTAGTAAGCAGCAGGGCAGTCACTCAGAGCAGGACCTGTAAGCTAGTGGAGAACACTGTAGTAGCAGTGTTCTACTACAATAATTTACAGCTTTTAGAGGGATTGGACAGGTGTGGCATATACATACTTGCATTAGTCCAAGCTGGAACAAATTAACTACAGTAGGTAAAAATATCCATACCTGGAATTCAAGTATAATGAGGACAGCTTAGAACTTTCAACAACTTATTTATTGCTCTCTGAGCCTTCCTGCCCCTATGGCAACCACTGTCCCCATTTTTTCAAAAGTTAAAAAAAATCTACCCAATAGGGCCACAGACAGAAATAAAAACCTTTTCTCTTACGTCCTCCGACAGTCGCCGCCCCTTCATATTCGTCACAATAGGGTTATTGACCTTTGCTCCGTAGGAGTGGCTAGACAACAGAATATGTTAATATCAAAGCTTTTAGCATACCCCACCCCCAGGGGGTGGTCCCCTCAGTCAATACCCTCCTGCTTCCTGCCTTCCTACCTCAGTTTCATTTGTCTAGATCAGGAGTAGGTTAGACGTTTCCTGTGCTGGGGCTTTTCAGTCTCAGCTTCTTTTCTCTTTTTGATTTTATTTGGAGTTTTTTCTCTTTCTTTACTTAGCTGTTTGTTTTCAGCTCTAGTTAGATCTTCTGATGAAGATGATCGTGCGGTGCTGGGTCTCGGGCTGGCCTCCCTGGTTATCCGGGGTTCCGGGCCAGTGGCTTCCCAGACTGCCATCGAACGTTCAGCTAGGTTTCCCTGGCAAATGTGAACGACCCATCCCTGTCCGCTGCAGGGATGCTGCGGTGAGGTGGCTACCTCACTGGACGCCATGCGGTTTCGCACCGCAACTCCACTGCGTCCTGGCTGCGACTTTCCCTGTCCTTAGTGCAGCGGTTTGATCGCTTGTGCAGGCTCCCCACGCCATCCGGATGGTAACTGTATTTCTGTGTGGGGAACTGTCTGTCTTGGGTGTCAGTCTGGGA
Organism: Pelophylax lessonae; assembly: GCF_965119305.1. Taxonomy (NCBI): domain Eukaryota; kingdom Metazoa; phylum Chordata; class Amphibia; order Anura; family Ranidae; genus Pelophylax; species Pelophylax lessonae. Next base: position 94,561,533 of record NC_138770.1, read on the forward strand.
CTGTAGGACCCTGCATGTCTGTGCATTATGTTGAGCTCCCTGTCAGTATAGCTGCTCTCTGTGGGCTGCAAGGGGGGGGCTCTCCTGCTCTGCTCTGTGTAACAGGCTGTGTGACATGCTGTGTGCTGTGAAGGACATGATTGTGAGACATGTTGTGGGCATACTGTGCGGCGACCGCTGCTGCGGTCCGCCATTTTTTTGTGACAGTTTTTGTGGTGGACGATCCCGTGTGGTGAGAGCGCCGTTTTGGCGCCAAACGCCGCCATTTTGGCAACGATCGCGCGGGCCACATGTCAGTGTTTTCTGCCTCTACAGCCTCGGCCGGCGGCCCTGTTTGTGTAGCCTTACATAGGCTTTATGGGGGCGGTCGGTCTCGCATCACTTCCTTTTGCTCTGAGGACAGCGATCGATGAAGCAGCAGCCTGTGTGCCCTCTCCAGGTTTTACCTTCCATTCCTGTATTCCTTGCCTTTGTATTCCTAGCCCGGTGGGTCAGTGTGTTTTGTGAGTGCGGTGGGCTACGATCGCCGCGACCTTAAAGGGGCAGTACTTCTTTTTTTCCTAAGTTACTGGGGCATGGATTCTCAGGAAAGCAAGTTTCCTCCCTCCTTGGTGGGGGGCCAGGGGGCTGCTGCTGCTTCCCCCGAGGGGGCTGATCTGGCTACTATTGTGGCTAACCTTGCTGCTCAGGTGCAGATGCTGGTGGCTGATCGATCCACAAAAAGGCCCAGGGTGTCCATTTCCTCTGATTCAGAGGGCGATGGGGATGCTATGGCTGGAGTGCCCTTCTCAGGGTCTCGTTCTTCTCTGGCCCTTGCGGGGTCTGAAGGGGAGGCTGAGGTGGAGGGGGTTGATAATTCTCCCTCTGGCTCGTCTGAAGAGCTTGCACTCATGGATGAGTTGGTTGCTTCTATCAAACAAACGCTGCATTTGGAGGATGAACCATGTCCTCCTGCTTTGATGTCCTCTTATGGGACGCAGAGAAAACGCAAAACGTCGCAGGTTTTTCCTTGCTCTACGGAATTTCAGCGCGCTGTTGAGGAGCAATGGCGCAACATAAAGAAGCCTTTTGCTGTGCCGAGTAGGTTCAAGCTGCTTTATCCTTTTACACCAGCTACTGATGAGCGTTGGTGTGTGCTGCCTCAGGTGGATCACCGCGGTGGAGGTTTTGAATAAATCCACTGCGATTCCTGCTGAGGATACCCCGGTGTTCCGGAACCCTACGGACAGGAGATTGGAGTCTCTGGCCCGTCACTCTTATACGGTTGCGGGCTCTATGCTGAAGCCTATTTTTGCTTCCATTATGGCAGCCCAGGCTATTGCCGATTGGACGCAGGTGCTCAGGCGCACTCTGGTGGCTGACTCTGCTTCACCGTCGACATTGGCTATGGTGGATCAGATTCATCAGGGTGTCATGTATTTGTGTGATGCGGACCTAGATATGGTCCCTTTGGCTGCGCGTCTGCAGAGTGTGGCGGTGTTGAACCGTCGCCTGATCTGGCTGAAATGTTGGCCTGTTGACCAATCTTCTCGCAAGACCTTGGCTAATTTGCCTTACGCGGGTTCTCGCCTTTTTGGCGAATCCTTGGATACTCTGATCAAGGGTGTTTCTGGGGGTAAGAGTACTCTTTTGCCCCAGACTCACAAGTCTAAGTTTGTTCGCGGTAAGAAGAATGCTTCGTTTAGACCCTCTCAGGGGTCCTTTCGTGCCTTTCGGTCGCACTATAAGGGTAAGCCCTTCAAGGGACAAGGCTCCCAGAAAAAGCCGTGGGCAGGTAAGCAGAAGTCCGGCCAGTCCGGGTCCGCTGCCCATAACAATGCGGCCTGAAGGGGCGCCTTCACCCAGTTCTGGGGTGGGGGGACGTTTGCTCGTTTTTCTTCAACCCTGGCTGGCCCGCGTTTGGGACAGGTGGGTTCAGGAAATCGTTTGATCTGGATACAAGATCGAATTTCTCTCTCGGCCGGCGGGCAGATTTTTTCCCTCAAATCTTCAGCTGTCTCCGGAGCGCTTGCGGGATCTGCACCTGGCGGTGCGGGACCTGCGGGCTCAGGGAGTGGTGATTCCGGTGCCTCATCGGGACAGATTTCAGGGATTCTATTCAAATCTGTTCACTGTGCCCAGAAAGGAGGGCAAGGTACGTCCGATTCTGGACTTGAAAGCTCTGAACCGCTTTGTGCGGGTTCGCAAGTTCCGCATGGAATCCCTGCGTTCGGTGGTGGCTGCCCTGGTTCCGGGGGAATTCATGGCCTCCATCGACTTGAAGGATGCGTACCTACACATCCCCATTTTCGAGGGTCACCAGCAGTACCTTCGATTCGCCATTGCGGAGGATCACTACCAGTTCGTGGCGTTGCCCTTTGGTCTCGCCTCGGCTCCGCGGGTTTTCACCAAGGTGCTTGCGCCGGTTCTGGCTTTGTTGAGAGCCCAGGGCATCTCGATCCTGGGGTATCTGGACGACATTCTGGTTCGGTCTGCGACCAGTCAGGGCCTGGTGATCGACCTGTCCGTCACGATGCAGACTCTGCAAGAGTTCGGTTGGACGATAAATTTTCCAAAGTCGACGCTGTGTCCGTCGGTTCGTCTTCCTTACCTGGGAATGCTCCTGGACTCTGTTCAGGCGAAGGTCTTCCTGCCAGAAGACAAGCTCCGGCAGCTTCAAGAGGAAGTCGGGTCCCTCAGGGACGTTCAGTGCTCGTCCCTCCGGACGTGCATGAGGTGTCTGGGACTGATGGTCTCGGCTTTCGAGGCGATACCCTTTGCCCAGTTTCACACGCGGGGTCTCCAAAGGGAGATTCTGGCCAGGTGGGACGGACGACCGCAATCTCTGGATCTCCAGATTTCGTTGAGTCATCGCACCAGAAGGGACCTTCTGTGGTGGCTCCAGTCCCCGGCGGTGTCGGGGGGGCAAGTCCTTTCGCCCTTGCTCGTGGACAGTGATCACCACGGATGCCAGCCTGTCAAGCTGGGGTGGTGTTCTGGGCGTTCTGTCTGCCCAGGGAACTTGGTCGGAGGAGGAGTCCTCCCTTCCGATCAACATTCTGGAATTGCGAGCGATAAATCTCTGCCTTCGGCGTTGGTCGGACAGGCTGCAGGGCCGTCCGGTTCGGGTGCAGACGGACAATGCCACAGCGGTGGCCTACATCAACCACCAAGGGGGCACCAGGAGTGCCCGAGCGGCTCGGGAAGTAGCCGACATTCTATCTTGGGCCGAGACGCACGTCCCGGCGATATCTGCTGTTCACATTCCGGGGTTGGAGAACTGGCAGGCGGATTATCTGAGCCGCCAGACCCTGGACCAGGGAGAATGGTCCCTTCACCCGGATGTCTTTCTGATGTTGTGCGAGAAGTGGGGGTCCCCAGATGTGGACCTGTTCGCGTCTCGTCTGAACAACAAGGTGGAAAGGTTCGTGGCAAGGACGCGCGATCCTCGGGCGGACGCCTCAGACGCGTTGGTGGCGCCCTGGCATCAGTATCGTCTGATGTATGCCTTTCCACCGATTCAGCTGCTGTCCAGGTTCCTTCGGAGGTTGGCCTCGGAACCGAAAACGGTGATTCTGGTGGCACCAGACTGGCCTCGCCGGTCGTGGTACGCAGACCTCGTGAATCTGGCGGTCGACGCTCCGTGGCGTCTGCCTCTTCGAGACGATCTCCTGTCTCAAGGGCCGATATTCCATCCTGCTTTACAGTCGCTGGCTTTGACGGCCTGGCTGTTGAAACCCAGATCCTGAAGGATAGGGGTCTCTCCCCTGAGGTCATTCACACTTTGATTAAGGCTAGAAAGTCCTCTTCGGGGAAGGTTTACTACCGTACTTGGAAGGCCTATTTTGCCTGGTGTGAGTCCAGGGGGTATTCGTTCATACTCGGTATCGAGAGTGTTGGCTTTCCTTCAAATGGGCGTGGACCAGCGTTTGGCGTTGGCCACGATTAAGGGTCAGATTTCTGCTCTGGCCGTTCTCTTTCAGCGCCCTGTGGCGTCTAATTCTTTGGTTGGCACCTTTGTTCAAGGGGTGCGGCATCTGGTCCCTCCTAGGAGGAAGCCTTTGCCTCCATGGGACTTGAATCTTGTTCTGTCCGTGTTGCAACATGCTCCCTTTGAAAAGATCAGGAAGATCTCGTTGTCTATGTTGTCCAAGAAGGTCGCCTTTTTGGTGGCAATCACCTCGGCTCGTAGGGTGTCGGAGCTGGCTGCCTTGTCCTGCAGATCTCCGTATTTAGTGGTTCACTTGGATAAGGTGGTCTTGCGTCCTAACCCGTCTTTCCTTCCGAAAAGGATTTCGGAATTTCACCTCAATGAGGACATTGTCTTGCCTTCGCTTTGCGCAAAGCCTAAACATCCGAAGGAAGTGGCTTTGCATTCCTTGGATGTTGTTCGGGCAATCAGGGTTTACCTGTCATCGACTGAACCTTTTTGCAAGACGGATTCTCTCTTTGTCCTTCCAGAGGGGCCTCGGAAGGGCATGGCGGCGTCGGCTTCTACCATCGCCAAATGGATCAGGCAGGTCATTGAACAGGCCTATGCTTTGAGGGGGAAAGTTCCTCCCATGCCTGTGAAGGCGCACTCTACAAGATCTCTGAGTACGTCTTGGGCCTGTCATCATCGGGCTTCTGTGGCCCGGGTGTGTAAGGCGGCGACTTGGTCGTCCATTCACACCTTCTTGAAATTCTACAAGGTGGATGTTCAGGCATCGGCAGATGCTTCCTTTGGCCGTAAAGTTCTTAGTGCGGCAGTGCCTTAGGGTCCTTTGTTTGGGTCCTTGGCTGTTGGGGTATTTTTACCCCTAGGTTACTTGTTCTTTCCTGGGTTGTTGCTCCTGTTGAGCAAGTTTTTTTCATGTTGCCCAGTTGGTTCTCTTACTTTGGTAAGGTTCCTTTCTCTGATGTGGGTATTGCGTTGCCTTAGGCGCGGCTGTTTTTTTTTCCCCACCCCTCATGTCTACACTGCTTTGGGACGTCCCTATTGTGACGAATATGAAGGGGCGGCGACTGTCGGAGGACGTAAGAGAAAACTGAATTTTTGTAAAATCTTACCTGTAAAATTCCTTTCTCTGAGTCCTCCGACCGTCGCCGCCCCCGCCCCTCTTTTGGGGTTTTGTTTATATACTCTACTGCTATGCTACTGAAACTGAGGTAGGAAGGCAGGAAGCAGGAGGGTATTGACTGAGGGGACCACCCCCTGGGGGTGGGGTATGCTAAAAGCTTTGATATTAACATATTCTGTTGTCTAGCCACTCCTACGGAGCAAAGGTCAATAACCCTATTGTGACGAATATGAAGGGGCGGCGACTGTCGGAGGACTCAGAGAAAGGAATTTTACAGGTAAGATTTTACAAAAATTCAGTTTTTCCTTACCCAATACCCAAAAGAATTTTAGGATGTACAAGTCATCTGCATACATCTAAAAGCACATGCTTACTGTCCTCTAAATTAGGGATCGACTGATATTGGTTTTTCGTTGCCGATACCGATATTTTGGCCATTGCATATCGGTATCGGCCGATATGGGCCGATATTTTGAACATTTAAAGTTTTGCAAAATAAACACAATTTTCGACACAAATCTGTTACTGAACATGTTAATGTTCACCCTGTGGTGGGTAGCAGGCTGGCTGGCACCCTTTGGTGGGTGGCTGACTGGCACCCTTTGGTGAGTGGCTGGCTGGTACAGGCCCAGGGCCTATGGCTGCCTAGCTGGTACAGGCAGGGCCTGTGTGGGTGGCTGGGTGGCTGGCTGACTGGCACCGAGCAGCTGTACGTATGTAGCGGCTGTGTTAAACACACTGTGTGCACTGTCCCGAGACTCCCTGACTCCAGACGAAGCTGAGGGAGGCGACCTAAGAAGGCAGAAGCTGTCCCAATGCGCGGAGGCGCGTGGTGCAAGATACGCAAAGACATCACGACAATATCGATAACCTCCTGGGCTGATTCTGATATATCAGGGAAAGTGCATATCGGCCCTGGATATATCGGCCTTGCCGATAATCAGTTGATCCCTTCTCTAGATACTACTTTATGCCTTTCTGTGAATTCACTCGAGCTGATAGCCATGTAAGGTCTGCTTTTACTATGATTAGATACTATGTTTAGGTATTGTAAAAAAAAACATTGCCGCATCCATTTAGATACACAGTTGTGTTTGCAGATGTCTAAATCCTATAACTTGATTGTCCTCCTCCTCCTCTACTCAGTAAACTCTCAACTGTATTATTAAGCAAGTAAGAATGCAAGCTTTGATATTTGAAAAGTATATTTATTAAACTTATAAAATAAAGATTTTACAAAACAGTATTTTCTCAATGTCTTAACCACAGCTTTCACTCTTTGGACTGGACCCAAATGCCTTTGTCCTTTACAACTCTTTTTTTTTTTAAGAAACCGGAACCAAAAGAGTTGACCTCTCCTGCTGAAAATGCTGGTTGTCTGGCTGGTTCATTATTCTGCGTCACTGATTTGTTAACTCAGCTCAAACTATTCATATAAGTACAAGTTTGTTTAACCACTTACCCATGGGGCCCTTAAACCCCCTTTCTAACCAGACCAATTTTCAGCTTTCAGTGCTCTCACATTTTCAATGACAATTACTCAGTCACGCAACACTGTACCCATATGAAATTTTTGTCCTTTTTTTTTTTTTTTTTTTTACACAAAAAGAGCTTTCTTTTGGTGGTATTTAATCACAGAGGTTTTTTTGTGCAATAAATGAAAAAAGACCAAAAATTTTGTACAAAAATGAATTTTTCTTCATTTCGGTTTTTAAATTTTGCAAGTTTAGTCATTTTTCTTCATAAATTTTGGCCAAAAGTTATACTGCTACATATCTTTGGTAAAAAAAACCCAAAAAAACAAATACGTATATATTTGGTCTTTATGAAGGTTATAAAGTCTTAGTGCCGGTTCACACTACTCCGACTTGTCAGGCGACTTGGTCGCCTGACAAGTCGTGCTCCATTCTGTGCAATGGGAACCGTTCTAATAGGAGCGACTCAAGTCGCTCCGACTTAGAAAAAGGTTCCTGCACTACTTTTGGCCGAAGTCGGAGCGACTTGCATTGACTTCCATTATGTGAAGTCAGTGCAAGCCGCGCCAAAGTCACGGTGCACGGCGACTTGTTCAAGTCGCCCTGAACATAGTGTGAACCGACCATAGTGTAAACCGACTCTAAAAGCTATGTTGCTAATCATTGAAAATTGGTCACACCTGATGTACTGACAAGCCAGGAAAGTCCAAATACCTCCCAAATTACCCCTTTTTGGAAAGTAGACATTCCAATGTATTTAGTAAGAGGAATGGTGAATTTTTTGAAGTTGTAATTTTTTCCCACAATCCTTTGCAAAATTAAGTTGTTTTTTTTTTCCACAAAATTGTTACTAAGGTCATTCTCACACACTGTATAGGCATACTTGCAACTACACCCCAAAATACATTCTGCTACTCCTCCTGAGTATGGCGATACCACATGTGTGAGACTTTTACACAGCCTGGCCACATACAGAGGCCCAACATCCAAGTAGCATCTCCAGGAATTCTAGGAGCATAAATTACACATATACAGTATCTCACCAAAAGTTAGTACATCCCTCACATTTTTGTAAATATATTACCGTATATCTTTTTATGTGACAACACTGAAGAATTGACACTTTGCTACAATGTAAAGTAGTGAGTGTACAGCTTGTATAACAGTGTAAATTTTCTGTTCCCTCAAAATACCTCAACACACAGCCATTAATGTCTAAACCGCTGACAACAAAAGTTAGTACACCCCTAAGTGAAAATGTCCAAGTTGGGCCAATTAGCCATTTTCCATCCCTGGTATCATGTGACTTGTTAGTGTTGAAGGTCTCAGGTGTGAATGGGGAGCAGGTGTGGTAAATTGGGTGTTATCGCTCTCACTCTCTCATACTGGTCACTGGAAGTTCCACATGGCAAGGAACACTCTAAGGATATGGAAAAAAGAATTGTTGCTCTACATAAAGATGGCCTAGGCTATAAGAAGATTGCAAAGACCCTGAAACTGAGCTGTAGCACGGTGGTCAAAACCATACAGCGGTTTAACAGGACAGGTTCCACTCAGAACTGGCCTCGCCATGGTCGACCAAAGAAGTTTTCGTGCACATGCTCAGCGACATATCCAGAGGTTGTCTTTGGGAAATAGACATATGAGTGCTTCGAGCATTGCTGCAGAGGTTGAAGGGGGGGGTCAGCCTGTCAGTGCTCAGACCATACGCCGCACACTGCATCTAATTTTGGTCTGTCGTCCCAGAAGGAAGCCTCTTCTAAAGATGATGCACAAGAATGCTGGCAAACAGTTTGCTGAAGACAAGCAGACTAAGGACATGGATTATTGGAACCATGTCCTGTGGTCTGATGAGACCAAGATAAACTTATTTTGTTCAGATGGTGTCAAGTGTGTGTGCGGTGGCAACAAGGTGAGGAGTACAAAGACAAGTGTTAATAATATTTAGGCTGCCAGTGTTCTGTGAAAACAGCAACTCGTCAAAATCAATTATTGCTGCTATACAGTCACCGGAAGCAATGTGGTTGGAGATTTTGGCAAGTTGGAGTTTTTGGTAGAACACAGTCAGTGGTGTGGAAACTTCCTGTTAAAAATAAAAAATAGAATCAGGCTAAGCCTTACTTAGCCATTCAGAGAAAGCTTTGTATTTTTAAGAATGAATACAAGGCTTCTGTAGATTGGCTGAAGTGGAGAGGAGGGTGAATAGAGATTTCTGCAATACATTAAGTACCTAAGTTGAGGTCCCATGGGGCCAGAGTCTTAACTGGTAAAAGAAAATGTGTAACCCCTTGCGCAAAAGGCACACAGCAAGGAATGCAAAGCTATGGGACTCTGAAAGAGGGCTGTCAAAGCCAAAATCTGACCCTTGATTGTACTCCAGGCCAGTTCCTTGTTGACCTTAGATTGGAGCAGCGTTTCTTAACCAGGGTTTTGGGGAAAAACAACCAAAAACCTCCCCAACTTAGCAGGCATCTAGTAAAATATTCTTCTCACCACCAGTAAAGCCTTTTTTTCCAATTACAGCAGTGCCGTTCTGCTGTCTCAAACATACATGCAGCTGCCAGTCACTCAGAAAGCAGTGTGGGCTACCCGTCCGCATCCTGCCAACCGACGACATAATTGGTTGCTGAGGGCCAGTCGGATGCCCACACAGCTTTCTGGGATGCGCTCTCGTCGTTTGTTGGATGGAATGCTTCCCCTCTGTTCTGTTGGTGTAGCTGGGGAGGCACGTGCAGCTGTGTGAGGAGTGAAGAGACAAGACCTCCTAAGGAGGAAGCATTTGGAGGTACAATATATCAATTTACAGTAAGTATTCTGTGTAGTGTAGAAAGGTTAGCCTTTCTCAACCGGGATCCTCTCTGCTCTCCCTCTGCCGACCCCAGCCCTGTATACAGAGCTGAGACTAGCAGAGTCCCATACTGTCGGTAAAGTGAGAGTTGACAGTGATGAGCAGAGCCGGCAATGTACAGAGCCCTGTAGGGGGGAGGCTTCTTCTTTAAGATGCTGATATGCTTGGCCTTCTCCTATAGTGCAGGACTTTGTAAATAAACATTTCTATGGACAGTGGGGGTGCCACAGCCAAGCATGACAGTCAGCCAAGCGAGGCATCTGGATCAGGCAGGTCAGTGGATCTGCCCTATTTTTATTTTTTTTTAAAGGGCTATATGTATGTACTGCAAGAATAAATACAAACACACTGTGTGTGTATGTACACCGCATTCATTGTGGCATTGTTTCGATAAGCTTCTGCAATGTCACAAGATTTATTTCCGTCCAGTGTTGCATTCATTTTTCACCAAGATCTTGTATTGATGATGGGAGAGTTGGACCACTGTGCAAAGCCTTCTCCAGCACATCCCAAAGATTCTCAATGGGGTTAAGTTCTGGACTCTGTGGTGGCCAATCCATGTGTGACAATGATATCTCAGACTCCCTGAACCACTCATTCACAATATGAGCCCAATGAATCCTGGCATTGTCATCTTGGAATATACCCATGCCATCAGGGAAGGAAAAACCCATTGATGGAATAACCTGGTCATTCAGTATATTCTGGTAGCCAACTGACCTCATTCTTTGGGCACATGCAGTAACTATCCAATAGGATAGTTACTGCATGCTTAGTTAATTGAAGGTGGCGACTGTTTTCTGGCCAGGCAGTGTACGTGTACGTGTGTGCGTGTTAGGGTAAAGAATGCTCTGAAAAGCAATTCATGCTCAGATCGCTTTTCAAAGGCATTAGATAGGTGGTGGGGCGATTAAATTTCACCTCCTCACTGCCTGTTTTAGCACCACTAATGCAACTGCATGCAATCCACGCAGTGGCAGCAAGGCCCCATTCAGCGTTAATGCCTGCCAAATGCAAACGGGAGTATAATTCCTGCTATAGCCACAAAGCATCATGGTTATAGCCCATGGACCACCCTGGCTGTCTCTGCAGATAAAGGGAAAGTAGTTGGGGGGGGGGGGGGGGGGGGGGGAATAGTAAAAACGTAGCTAACTGCACCGTTTTACCATTCGCAACCTGTCATGTGAATGAGCTCTTAGGTTAGGTTCACACTACTGCAGCTCTGCAAACCTCGTTTGGTCTGGCACAACTGCCCATTCAATTGAATTGGCTGCTGTGCCTGCATTTCATGAAGGAAAACAACCCACGCACCGTTTTTAAACCACAGCGCCCAGGAAATGCTTTTGCACCATGCGATTTCCCAGTGGTTCCCACATCTGAAAACGTGCTAAGTTTTTAGATGCATGGGGGTGTCATTAGGAATGAGTCTGTAAAAGCAGTACCTGCATTAGTATGAATCTAGCTTTAGACTGGGATGCCTTGGAGACTGAATATGCTTTCAAAGGGTGCCTTGACTGAAAAAAGGTTAAGAAATATGGGATTGGAGAAATGCCAGGATGCAGTCTGCAACATATTTATGAGGATGAAGTCCCCAAGCTTCATATCAGGCAAAATAAGACTTCTAAGTCCTGTGGTAAATCTTCCCTGAATTTGCCTTTCTAGTATTCAGCAGGGAAAGAACGAACAAATCCCATCTCTCAGAACCCTGACTTCCACAGCCATGCCAGTAAAGCCAGCAGCTATAGAGGAAGATGGAAGATCAGAACTTGTGACAGAAGGTCAGGTCTATCCAGTAGAGTCCAAGAATTGCCAACTGACAACTTTACAATGTTAGAGTACCACATTCTCCAGGTCCAGGCCAGGGCAATCAGAAGGACCAGAATGCCATGCCCCTAAATTCTGCAAAACAGACAAGGTAGAAATCAGTTAAAAAAAAGTCAGAAAGGCAAAAAATTGTGAGAACTTATCCTGAATATGACTGTACAGCTTTACATTGAACCTGGATGCCAGAAAAGCCACATCCGGAGTTCCCAATCTGCAGAGTTCCTCAAACATCTCTGGGAAAAGAGTCTACTCTTCCACTGTCATGCATTTACAACTGAGATAATCCACCTGCCAATTTTCCACAGTGGAAATGTGGATGGCAGGAGACATGAAGTTTTACCTAAGACAGAATGAAAGCCGCTTCCTCCTGCATCGCCTGATTTATGCATGCCACTTCGGTGGTGTCGTCCAACTCAACCCTTACAGGGAGGGTCTTGAGCTGCACTGACCAATGAAGCAGGGCAAAATGATTTGCCCTCAGTTCCAGGATTTTCATGGGCAACATTCACTCCTGCGATGACCAAGTCCCCTGGACAGAGATTGCCCAGAACTCTAACTCAACCCACCAGGCTGGCATCCATCGTAAGGATTCTCAAGGACAGAGGGAAGCACAGTTTCCCCATCTCCAGCATCCACAAAGAAATTGATTAGTCCAGTCTCATCCTGGGGTGTAACCTCCAAGGAATCCAATTGCATCCTTCTGTTCCACTTGACAAGACAGTCAAGTTAGAGTGGGCTGGAACGAAACTGGGCAAAAGGAAATGGACTTCAAAAAGGCCACCATCTCTCCAGTATCTTCATACAAAATCAAAATGAGGTTTGTCAGAGTTCAGGGCAACTCTACATGAGCTCTCAAAGCAAGGCATTTGGTTCTGAGGTAAGACCACTTTCGAATTGACCTTGCCCAGCATCATGCTTTAGGCTCCATTCACACTTGTGGGATTTGTCATGCGCATCACAGTCACATGACAAGGGACACACCATGCTTTTCTATGGCACCCATTAAAGTCACAGCGACTTTGAAAAGGTGCCTGCACTACTGTGGTACGACTTAGATCCATTGAGTGTAAAGTCGTAACGTAAGTCACATCAAAGTCATGCTCATTTGGAGACGCACTAATGTGAAAGGAGCCTAAATATTTCAACTTTTGGGTTGGGACTAAAATTGACTTCTGCAAGATGAGTTGAGGGATTTTTCAAAGTAGGCAACCCAGAACATCTGAAAAATTGTGAAAAGAAGAGGGTGCGCTAACCTTCCAATTTTGCAGCAGCACTAGAGTTAAAAATGGTGAACATAGAAAAAAATAGCGTAGTATGCTTAACAAGAATAAGAAATGCAAATAAATTCACATCTAAATAATCCAAATTGTTGGCGATTCCCACACAATAGCAAAAACCTTAAAATAAAAGGTGTAATGAAAAAATAACGTACAAATAAACATAAAAAAGGCATGTTATCCATAACACACATAGGATGAATAAAGTCCTCAGATCATTCACACTGATCCCAAAACAGCCAAAGAATGAACTTCAATGAATCAGATCTTCAATCCAGTCATTACTGAATCAATATATCCTTATATGTGAAGTAGAGGGAGTAGCCCCTTACCAGATAACGTTGCAATGTGAGCCTTAAAGCGGTTGTAAACCCTAAAACATAAAAAAAAAAAAAACCTGCAAGACAAAAGGCATAATGAGCTAGTATGCATCGCATACTAGCCCATTATGTGTAACTTACCTTAGAACGAAGCCCCGACACGGACCCCCGGACATCGCTGCAGGTGCTGCCATGATCCCTCACCGTCTCTTCCGGGTTCGGCGGCTCCGGCGCAGTGATTGGCCAGAAGAGACGGCTCCGGCGCGATGATTGGCCGGAGCCGCGATGACGTCACTCCCGCGCATGCGCGCAGGAGTGATTTTTCCGGCAAGCTCCCGGCAAGTTAATTGAAGGTCCCCCCGGACCTTCAGAGCGCATGCGCCGCTCGCGCGAGCGGCTGCATGCACTGTAAATATCTCCTAAACCATGCCGGTTTAGGAGATATTATTTGTACCTGCAGGTAAGCCTTATTATAGGCTTACCTGTAGGTTAAAGTGCCAAAAAGCGGGATACTACCGCTTTAAATCATGAACAAGCACTTTCCACACGTGAATAAAGTGAAAGATCACCCAAGTGTTAGTGCAAACTTCTTACCAGAAGTATGAAGAGGGTAGACATGAACCAATGTTGATATATAGATGCGCCCGGTGAAAAGTGTCCAATGGCGGCTCCAATACGTGGACTTAGGAATTCCTCCACTACACCTTATCCAACTCGCTAATGTGGCTGGTAATATTCTCTAGTGTAACTCCCCCATGGTGGGAAAAAATATAAGGTGCCAATAGTGTATTATTCTTTAAAACATTTTTAATAAAAACACGCTTACATGGCAGAGGAGAACTAAGCACAAACAATGGTTCCAAGATGCAAAAACGTGGACGCCTGCAGTGCGGATCCCGTGGCATGGCGTGGTTTTTCCCCCCTCTTTTATTTGTGATAAAACTTAACACATCACCTGTATTAGAGCACCCCCACTCTGGAAGTAGAAACACAGTGGGAACCTTTGGACATCAGCATTGATCATCTGGGGGGGAGTGAATGTTAGAAGTACTAGCAGATTTAGATACACTAACAAATTGAAGAGAAACTCCAACTCATAATTTTAAAAAGCAATTACAACAGTGATCATTGTAAGCAGCCCTGTCAGTGGTAAATTGCTTCACTCATCCCTCTAACGCAGTGGTGATGAACCTTTTTCCAGTCAAGGCAGCCTTTAAAATTCTGCACAATCTTGACATACCCAGTTAAGAATGTAAAAACTAAACTACTACTTTTACACAAAACAGCAACATCCACACATGGACACTCAACGTTGGGGGTTGTTATTCTTGCAAAGTGAATGCACCTTTGTACACTGGTACAGACAAGTAATTCCAATGTTTCTCCAAATGGTATTAGCCTTCACTAATAGGTAATGGCGCCCTCTGCAGGAAAGGCTAGGCAGATAGAAAAACTTTTATACCTCGGCACGCCACTATGGGGCCATCCCTCAGCCATTATCCTGAATCCAATCTGACATTACCTCAGTTTCTAGCAAGCAGTACCGGAAGGCAACAACCCCCAGATCCAAAAAACCAGAGGGGTGGGGGCAGCAACTGTCAGAGGACTACAGAGAAAGTTTTACGGTAAGTTCTTACAAAAATTCTACTTTCTCTTACATCATCTGACAGTCACCGCCCAATGGTATTAGCCTTCACTAATGGGACGTCCCAAAGCAGTGCGGGTATGAGGGGTGGGAAAGCAACGCAACCAAATTAGAAGGTAACGTAAACAGCCAGGCCAGTAACACCCTGAGCCCACAAGGAAAAACTGGGACAAACCCAGAAACAAAAAAAAAAAAAAAAACACCCCAAGAAGAAGGAGGGACAGTAAAGACAATGTTCCCTTAAACAACTGCCGCACTAAAAACTCTGCGGCCAAAGGAAGCATCCGAAGATGCCAAAACATCAAGTTTGTAAAATTTTGTGAAAGTGTGCACGGATGACCAAGTCGCCACCTTGCACACCTGAGCCACAGAAGCCCGATGGCAAAAAGCCCAAGAGGCACTAAGGGCTAGAGTAGAATGGGCCAGAAAAGGAGGAATCCAACCCTCAATGGAATAGGCCTGAACAATCATCTGCCTGATCCACTTAGAAATGGTCGCCGCGGAGGCGGCCAATCCCTTTCCGAGGTCCCTCAGGAAGAACAAATAGAGAGAAAAATCAGATAGACCTTGACCGCCCGGACCACATCCAGGACATGCAAGGCAGGATGCTTGGGTTGTGCACACAACGAAGGCAACACGATATCCTCATTGAGGTGGAGAGAAGAAACCACGTTGGGAAGAATTGACTGATTCGGTCGCAGAACCACCTTATCCCTATGAAGCACCAGATAAGGAGAACGGCAGGAGAAGGCCGCCAATTCAGACACCCTGCGAGCCGACGCGATGGCCACCAGAAAGGCAACTTTCTGGGATAACACAGACAGAGGAATCTCTCTGATGTTCTCAAGGAGGTTTTGTTGTAACACAGATAAAACCAAATTTAGATTCCCATGGAGGCAAAGGAGCTCTCCTCGGGGGAGCCAAATGCTGCACCCCCTGAATGGTGCGGATCAAGGAAAGCGACGCCAAAGGTCGCTGAAAAAAGATGGCCAAGGCCGACAACTGACCCTTGCCTGTAGTCAGCGCCAGATGTTGATCCACGCCCTTCTGCAGGAAGGCCAAGACCTTCGCCACCGAGAAGAAACAAGGGTGAAGACCATTCGCCTCGCACCAAGCGATATACGCTTTCCCCGATGCAGTGATAAATCTTCCTTGAAGTGGCTTTACGAGCCTTTAACAAGGTAGGGACGACCACCTGTAGAAGACCTCTATCCCTCAAGACCTGGCTTTCAACAGCCATGCTGTTAAAGCAGGATGCAAGGTCGGTCCTTGAGACAGAAGATCATCTCGCAGCAGAAGCTGCCAGGGAGGTTCGACGACCATCTGAATGATGTCCACGTACCAGGACCGCCGAGGCCAGTCCGGAGCAACTAGAATGACTGACATCCGTTCCAACGCCAACCTGCAGAGGAACCTGGACTACAGTTGAATCGGAGGAAAGGCATACAGCAGCCGATAGCGGTGCCAAGGCACCACCAACGCGTCCGCGACGTCTGCCAGAGGATTGCGAGTCCTGGCCATGAACCTTTCCACCTTTTAGTTGAGACGAGAGACGAACAAATCCACGTCCGGGGTCCCCCACCGGGCACAGAGGAGGTGAAACGCCTCCGGATGCAGGGACCATTCCCCCTGGTCCAAAGATAGTCCGCCTGCCAGTTGTCCACACCCGGAATGTGAACAGCCGAGATCGCCGGTACATGCGATTCGGCCCAAGATAGAATCTCGGCCACTTCCTTGGCCGCTCGGGCACTCCTCGTGCCCCCCTGGTGATTGATATAAGCCACAGCTGTGGCATTGTCCGTCTGCACCCAGACCGGACACCCCTGAAGCTGAGATGACCACTGGAACAGACAAAGCTTGATCGCATGGAGCTCTAAGACGTTTATCGGCAGCAAAGTCTCCCCCGCCGACCATGTCCCCTGGGCACAAAGCTTGCCCAGAACTCCTCCCCAGCCCAACAGGCTGGCATCCGTAGTGAGAACCGACCATAACAGAGGCCGGAAGGTCTGGCCCTGTGTCAAGGATGGCGACTGGAGCCACCACAAGAGATCCAACCGCACAGGACGACTCAATGATATCCTCCTTTCCAAGGACTGAGGCGTCCTGTCCCATCTGGCCAGGATCTCCGCTTGCAGAGTCCTGGTGTGAAACTGAGCAAACGTAACTGCTTCAAAGGCCGAGACCATCAGGCCCAGAACCCACATGCAGGTTCGCAAGGAGGAAAGATTGTTGTCCCTGAGAGACCTGGTCTCATCCCGCAGAGCCCCAAGTTTGTCCTCTGGAAGGAAGACCCGACATTGAGCCGAGTCCAGGACCATCCCGAGGTACTGAAGACTAGTTGAGGGAGTCAGTGCTGACTTCTGAAGATTGACGGTCCACCCAAACTCCTGTAACGTCTGAACCGTCACGTCCAGATTGCTCGCCAAGGTCACACATGAGTTCGTCCAGGTAACCAAGGACCGAAATGCCCCGTAAAAGCAGTAAAGCTAGAACCGGGGCCAACACCTCTGGGAGCCGAAGCGAAACCGAAAAGGCAACGCCACAAACTGGTAGTGCTCCCCAGCCACCACGAATCGAAGGTACCTCTGATGACCCTCGAGAAAATAGGGATGTGTAGATACGCATCCTTTAAATTGATGGAAGCCAGGAAGTTCCCAGGCCTCAACGATGCCACCACCTACCAGATGGATTCCATCCTGAATTTCTGTACCCGTACAAAGCGGTTCAGAGACTTCAAATCCAGAATTGGACGCACCTTGCCCTCTTTTCTGGGCACCGTGAACAGGTTGGAGTAAAACCCACGAAACCATTCCTGTGAAGGAACGGAAACAACGACTCCTTGTGCAATCAGATCGTGCACTGCCCCCCATGAGATCTCTGAGACGATCGGACAGCTGGAGATTGGATGGGAATAATCTGTCTGCGGGGCGAAATCGAAACTCGATCTTGTACCTTGAACGAATCAGTTCGTGAACCCACCTGTCCTGAATGCCGGACAACCAGGGTTCCTGAAAGTAACGCAGACGTCCCCCCACCCCGACAACGGGTGAGGGCGTCCCTTCAGGAAGAGGTGGACTGGGCCGGTGAGCCGGACTGCCCGGCTTTTGGCTTACCCATCCACGGTTTCTTGTGGCCACCGGCTGGTCGGAAGGGTTTAGCCTTCTCCTGCGACCCAAAGGCACAAAAGGAATTCCGAGTCTTGAAGGAGGGTCTTACCCTTAGTGACCTGGGGCAACAAAGTACTCTTAGCTCCCGTGAGCCCCTTAATTAACTCAAGAGTTTCCCCAAAAAGACGACCCCCCCTCATAGGGGACCTCAGACACTCTCTTTTTGGACGTGTGGTCAGCCGACCAGCTCTTTAACCAGGTAATGCAGAGGATAGCAATCCCTACCGCTGACAACTAGGTGACCAATGGAGCCTCGTCCAAGGCCGCGTCACACAGGAACATCGCAGTTTGGATGAGTTGATCCACCATGGCAAGGGCAGTCGGAGAGGCCGACTCCACCACCAGAGTGCTGCGAAGCCCCTTGCACCATGTCATGAGCGCCTGAGAGGCCATCACAGAGGCAAACACAGGTTTCAACAGGGAACCCGCCACCAGATAAATGTGGCGGGTGAGAGCTTCCACCCACCTATCAGCCGGATCCCTGAAAACCGGGGAATCCTCTACTGGCATCAAGGTGGAGTTATACAGCCTAGACACAGTGCGGTCCACTTTTGGGGACACCGTCCAACGTTTGTCCACCGCCTCCACAAACGGATAGCGGATGGAAAAACGCTTAGGCACCACTAACATGTGCTTAATGCGCCGCCCACTGGTCATTCACAATCTTGTGAAAGTCCGCAGGGCAGGAAAAAGCCTGACCCGACTTCTGGGGTCTGCGGAACCCAAAAGCGGACCGCTTACTCGACTGAGACGGCTCATCGTCAAGATTGAGTTTCTTTTATGGCACTAAAGAGAGCATCCCTCATAGCATGTTCCCACGCTACCGAGGAAGATTCCCTCCTCCCTCTCAGAAGCGGGGGATCGGGACCCCTGAGGGGGACCATCATCCGTGGCAACCAATTCGGTCTCAGAATCAGAGGACTGGGAGGGCACAGGCCATTTTTTGGAGGAGCGTTCTGACATCAGCAGATGTACCTGGGACGCTTAAGTCGCAAGCGCAGCAGATATGGAGGCCATGGAAGAGGATTCAGGTGTACCTAAAGCCTCCACCACCAAGTCTGCATGGAATTTGTTATCCTGGGAGTCCATTTTGCCTCAAAATGAAAAAAGGGATTCTGGCCCTTTAAATCAGCAGATCCGCGGACCAACCATGGACCACCAGTCCTGCTATCCCCTAAGAGTGGGCACAAAACCCCCCCAAACGTCCCCAAGGACAAGGGGGTATCAGTACTCACCAGTCCAGGAAGCGGGCAACGCTCAGCTACGGGAGACCTACCACCCTAAGTGGGGGTGCTGTCAGCCACGGCTGGCAACACACGGGCGATCCGGGTTGAGACATCCTCAGCGAAGACGCAGCTCCGCAGGCTCGTCCCCAACTGTCGTTGCGAGGCCTGGGCATACCAGTAACCTGCGACGCTCGTTGGCAGGCTGGGACTCCATAAGGATCCATAATACCCAGTCCAAGGCCCAGCTCTGCAGTCACTAACTAGTGATCGTGAGAGAAATAAAAAGCTATTGTGCAAAGAAAAACACGTGATTTCAGAAAGAAAATATAAAGAAAGCTGAGACACAGAGTCCCAGCAGAAAAGACCTAACCAGCTCCTGAGCTAGGCAGCGTAATGTCAGATTGGGTTCAGGATAATGGCTGAGGGATGTGGCCCTTTAAATGGCGTGCCGAGGTATAAAAGTTTTTTTGTATTAACCTGATAATTATCTGCCTAGCCTGCTCCTGCAGAGGGCGCCATTACCCATTAGTGAAGGCTAATACCATTGGGCGGCGACTGTCAGAGGACGTAAGAGAAATATAATTTAATTCAGCCACCACATCTAAGAAAGGGGAAGCATACTACATGCTAATTTAAAGCAAAGCGCTGGGCACAAAACTCATTTAAATATACACGTGAATAAACCACAAAGGACTGTGTGGCCCAAACAAATGCAAACCCAGATATAACCTTGTAAATGTAGTGGTGACATCACTGATCTGCACAAAGCAGAGCTGTGGGAGGGACCCAGACGTTCCAACCACTACAGGCTGCCTGTAGAGAACTACAGGAAGGGGTGGAGACAAGACCTGTCACTCTGGACAAGGAGAGAGAACAGCAGTGAGTGGTCTTTATTACAGGAAGCTCCTACACAGAGGGAAAATCTAACGCTGGATTACTGAACAGATCTTA
This sequence comes from Pelophylax lessonae, assembly GCF_965119305.1. NCBI lineage: Eukaryota > Metazoa > Chordata > Amphibia > Anura > Ranidae > Pelophylax > Pelophylax lessonae. The sequence continues at coordinate 94,581,305 of NC_138770.1, forward strand.
AAAGAAATAAAGTACACCAACATGTTAAAGAATGTGCATGCCTTTGTGTATATTGCTTTGCCTGGAGTTCAGCTTTCACGTCTGCACACCTCAACAGCAGCAGTATAAAAAAAAAATACAACGAAAGAACCATTGGTTCCAATATTACATAAAGCCATAAGATGTTTATCAATGTAAAACTAGGGAGCAAAATTCAACATAAAACTTTGATTAAAACAAAGTAAACTTTACAATGAAAGTACCCTATGAACAGGGTAAATTGCTATACAAATAAAACATTGCAACAAAGCAGTCCAATGGGATAACATACCTCTATAAAACACTTTAAAAGTCTTTTCCACAAGACAAAGCATGATACACTCTTGATGTATTATTTACACAGTCTGGCATAAAAGTTGAGCTACAAATCTTTGAAGTTGCAGGAGTTTCTAAAACTTTAGATTAAAATAAGCCCTGATGAGAAGTATAAAATGCTTGCAGAAATGTTTGATACACTACTTGGAAGCTTTTCCCACTATGAAGGGAAAATGTGAAGTCATTTGGCCAGAGACATCCATATTCAGGTCTTATACAAAGTTAAAGTCCACCATTGTCCATTAGATCAAGAATACAATGTTTTCTGAAACCATTATATGGTTTGCTTCTTCCATAAGATCCAAAGCAGCCTTCACCTCACCCTGTGAGAATGGTGAATCATTGTTCTTGTTGATGGCATTCATAAGGGCTGGCATAGCGATAGATTGAGCGTGGGCAGATTTAAAGGCATCCAAAAGGGCAGCTTTGAAAGTCTTCAGCCTGTGAACAAAACAGTAGAATGTTAAGCAACAATCAGCATTGGGTGAGGAGAAGAACATTGCTACAGAATCAGGATTTGTAGATCATATCATAAATGGAGTTCAATACTAAACCCTTTCCTGCCTTCCTTAACCCCTTTGCGCCTAAGCGTAAAACAAATTTAAATGCCTATGCACAATTTTGCAACTTTGACATGCGTTTGTAAACCATACATATCACTACTACTTTGTGCATCCAGGTTGAATACCTTATTTCAGGACAAATTGGGCTTATTTGCGGGTAAATGGTAATGGATTATTATTATTAAAGGAAATATGGCCCAAAATTGTTTTAAAAAATATATATTTTTTTAAATGTAGCTGTATATTTCTTGGTACCAATATAACCTTCCACCAAAGAAACCAAATAAAATTCTCCTGCTCCTGATGATTGCAGCAATACCACGTGTATGTTAGGTGCTGTATGTACCCGTAGTACAGCTCAAAAACAATCGCGTGCATTTTGCTCTTTTTTTTTATCCTACCTAAAACACCGAACTCCGACACTAAATTTAAAAAAAAAAAAAAAAAAAGAAGACGACCTTGACCCAAAACACAACCTGGCACTGACCTAGATCAAACCTTCATCTTGGCATTTTTTTTATTACTTAACCACTTCAATACAGGGCACTTTCCTCCCTTCCTGCCCAGGCCAAATTTTCCCCTTTTAGCGCTGTTGCATTTTGAATGACAATTGGGCGGTCATGCAACACTGTACCTACACCAAATTTATGTAATTTTCCCCCCAAAAATAGAGCTTTCTTTTGGTGGTATTTGATCGCCTCTGGGTTTTTTCCTTCTTGCTAAACAAATAAAAAAAGACCGAAAAGTTTGAAAAAAAAAAAAAAAAAAGTTTTTATATGTTATACAATTTTGTAAATAAATTTTTCCTGCACTGATGAGACTGCACTGACAGGCACTGATGAGGAGGCACTGATGGGGTGACACAGATATGCAGCATTGGTGGGCACTGACAGGCGGCACTGGTGGGCAATAATGGGCACTGGTGGGCGACACTGAAATCTGGCAATGATGGGCACTTGTGGGCAGCACTGATAGGGAGGGCACTGGCGGGCAGCACTGATTGGGAGGGCAATGGGGGGCCCCCTGAGCCCTGATTGCCATCCCTGGTGGCCATAGTGGGCATCCCTGGGGTCATGGGTGGGCATCCCTGGTGGTTCTAGTGGCATCCCCCCCCGAGGGTCTGCACTGGTAATCAATGATCTGATTACCAGTGCCGACCCCCTCCCTGTCAGGGGAACCGCCGATCGGCGCTCCTTTACTCGTGCCTATCAGGCACGAACTGAGGAAAGCCGATCACCGGCTGTTCCTGTTTACTATGTGACCAGCCGTGATTGGACATGGCTGATCACATGGTAAAGAGCCTACATCAGTAGGCTCTTTACCGAGATGGGAGATGCAGGGTGTCAGGCTGACACCTCGCATCACCGATCGCCGCTCATACGACGTCCAGTCAGGATAATACAACCACATTCCCGCTGTCAATCTGTTATAGTGAGGGGCGGGAAGTGGTTAATGTATTTGTTTTCTCCGCAAAGAGATGGGGATAGGATGCATCTCTACCCTTCATTCACAGAGAAAAAAAAACATGGGCGTGAACTTCAGTGACTGATCACTGCGATAGCCAATCAGAAGCTATAATAGCAATCAGGTGACCCAAAATCTTGATTTCCGTGTGTCGATTGTTATGGGGCCTGTGCTAGGAGCAAGCCATGTGGCGCACTCCCAGCACAAAGATACGCAAATATGCTGCCAAACTAAAAAAAGCCCAGTCTGATGGGACCGCGTATTTGTGTTAACAGGCTTAAGGGGGTTTAAGTAGAACTTTAGGCAAAACTATTTTTTCCCCCCATTTTGGGTAGAGCAAGGGAAGGTTATAACCTGTCAGATGGTGAAAAAAAAAAAAAATCTGTGTCCCATTGTGGAGATTTGCCTTTACTTCCTGTCCCATAGCCAAACAGGAAGAGCGAAAATCTCTGCAAATTAAAAAGGAATTCCTTGGTAACCAGGTAACCAAAATTAATGTCTCCATTGGAAGATTTCTCTCTATTACTTTTCTGGGGACAACCCAAAATTAGGTATTTTCTTTTACTTTCACTATCAATGATAATGGTAAACAGGACAAACAGGGCATGAATCTCCCTAATGGGGGCACAGAGAGCAAAAAGAACCGACATGAGTTCTAATCCCACCTCAGTCTATCCAAAACTAAAAGGTTTTGCCTTTAGTTATACTTGAATCTTAAAGTTTGAAGGAAGACAATTCTACCTATCTCCTCTGCAGCTTTCACTGGATCCTCCCTCTCACCTCTATTATAAAAAGAGAATGATGACATAGGTCAGAAGGAACCAGTGAACCGACTCCCAAACTATTGGGCATGCGTCTAACTTCAGATCTTTTAGAAATCTTCTCTTGATCAGTGTTTTGGCAGCTCCAATAGCATTGTAAATACACTTTCACTCATATGGCAAACTTTCAAAAATTGCAGTATAGGGTCACTTTAAAATCGCTTTTTATTGGTCTCTGGAACTTTGCCACGACAGGTGTGATGAAACAAAAAGTCAATCAAGGGGAATCCACTGCTTGCAGAAATTCCTGTTAACCAGCAGACACCTAGAGGACTCCAACTTGCCCCAACTCAGGTAATGAATGACTATCCAAGAGATTGAAGCCTCCAAGCAGGACTGCCACCTGATTTAAGGCTGAACTAACACTTGAGGTTGGGTGTGACCCCTCAGTTAAACTCTGGAAAGTTATTGGGAGTACCAACTGAGACATCACCAGACTCACCTGTCTCCAGACAGCCCGGTCTCCTTTTCCTTCTCTGCTGGGGTCTCTGGTGCATGGGACGTAACTGTAGTAGGAAAAAAAAAAAACAAAGTGTTACAATTAACAACCAATCGACCACAAGCAATTTTAAAGGGGTAGTAAAGGCATAAAGTTTTTTTTTTTACACCTTACTGCCTTTTATGTAGTATGGCTATCTTGGCTCCCCCCACCCACAACCATTGGCTTAGATATAGCAGAAGGAGCCAATGGCTGAGCATCGCTTTGCATGTCTTAACCACTTCCTACCCGTCATATAGCAAAATGACTGCCGCAAAGTGGTTGCTCTATCCTGACTGGGTGTCAGATGATGTCCAGCAGGATAGCGGCAATCGGTGGTGCAGTGTCACTGACACACCGCATCTCCAATCATCCCTTTACCATGTAACAAGCTGTGTCCACTCACAGCTGGTCACATAGTAAATAGGAAGTGCCATTGATCGGCTTTCCTTAGTTTGCGCCTGACGGAGGAGAGCCGATCGGCAACTCTCCTGACGAGGAGGGGGGGTCTGTGCTGATAAATAATCAGAGCATTGATTACCAATGCAGACCCTTGGGGAATGCCACTAGAGCCACCAGGGATTGACCAACCGGGATGCCCACCTATGGCAACCAGAGATGCCAATCGGTGCCGCCCACCAGTGCTTCATATTAGTCCCACCCCATCAGTGCCTCGTCCGGTTTTTTTTTTTTTTCTTTATTTGTAATGCCATCAATGACACTTTGGAGACCAGAAACACCAATACAGTGATCAGCGCTAAACAAATGCACTGTCACTGTACTGTCACTGGCAGGGAAGGGGTTACCTTTAGGCACGATCAAAGGGTTAAATGTGCTCTTAGGAAGTACTTAACTGTTGGGGGTGCTTTGGCTGCGAGAAGACCGATCCTCGTTCCTGCTTAGCAGAAACACAGGATCTCCGTCTCCCCTACTAGCAGAAGGGTGATCTGCCTTGTTTACACTGGCAGACCGCCATTTTGCCTCTCTCTGGAACAGTCGGCGGGTCATCGGTCCCGCTGTTTGGCTCCTGTCGTGTCCAACCACGGTGGAAGAGCAAAATCACGTACCTGGATGATTTTGTGCAGGAGAGCGGCTGCCCCACCGTATATATACGCGAGACAGTCAGCAAGTGGTTAAAAAAAAAAAACCTGACTTTACTATCACTTTAAATCAAACAGTACTTACCATCAGGGGTCTCGTCTTCTGTGTCACTGAAGTCGTAGGGGTCAGGAGTCTCTCCCTCAGCAGTGCTGGCTTTCCTAAAAAACAAATCAAAGCAGATAAAGCACAGGTAATCCATTTGCTTTTGAACACAGTCAGAACCAGTAACTAGCAGTTAAACGGAGTCTTGGCCAAGGCAGTAGTAGCAAAAATAGGTATGGCAGATGTTCGTTTTGTAGTCAAAAGAGCAAAAGTTTGTGACTGTTAGGCCAGTCATGCGATTCACAGTTACCACCCTATACTCCCATGAAGATGACCCACTATTCCCTACTTCAGCTGTGTCCCTTACCTATCCACGAGGCTGATGAGACCACAAGACTGGCCAAACAGTTCACATAAATGCAATACTGTACTTAGCTGTCCACCTGCAATGTCACTTCGAAATGCCAAGGTAGACATTTTGATGGACCAGGCATAAAACCTCTCACTGCAGATGGTACAATATTACTGACCTTTTCTTCCTGGTCTTCCTTTCGGTCTGCCCCTCTTCTTCCTCGGTATCAGAAGCCTCATCTCTCTTCTTTCGCTTCTTCTCCTTCTCCAGAACCTGAAAAGAAACGGCATGATTCAGCTGCCATCATTGGAATCCTAGTAACTTGGTCACCTCCACCTTAGAACATGACCAATGATTGATGTAACATTCTATAGGTTTCACTAGTGTGGTATTCTTACGAATGTTTGCCAAATAATTATTTAACATTTTCAGGTTTATCATATTTTTGATGACCGAATTACAAAAAGATTTCCCACCTAGCAGGCATTTCAGAAACTGTATCAGGCAATTTCCATGTTCAGTGATTACGGATCATAGCAGCACAGATCTGTACACATTTCACTCATTAGAATTGTCCCTTTATTTCGAAAGCGCTTCACATATGCATTATGCCATTTTCAAATCTAGCCAGATCTGTTATTTGGCCTGATAAAGAAATTGAGGTTTAAAACTGTAGTCATGTTCATGTTCAAAACAATTTAATAGATTTGGACCTAAAGTGATTGTAAAGGCTGAAGGTAAAACACCTTCAATGTGCAGCTTCCCCTCTCAGCCCCCCCAATTCTTTCCTGCGCCTGATCCAGCGATGTGCACAAGAGCAGAAGACCTTTAAGGAGCAGGGGGGGGGGGGCAAGGCAGAGCCGCACTGTCACGGGCGGCTCAGGAGTGAGCAAGCAGCTTGCTATAGGGCACTTAGCAGGGGGAGGGGCCAGGAGCGCCGGTGGGGGGACCAGAGAAGAGGAGGATCAGGGTTGCTCTGTGCAAAAACACTGCATAGAGCAAGTATAACTTTTTCCTTTTTTAAAGTAACAAAGTGAACCTTTACAAACGTTTTAAGCCCCGCAACCTCCATTGTTTGGAGATTATATCTACAGTTGATATGAATATGTGCTACATTTTTGCATTCATATTGGGTTGTGCTTCAATCCATTTTCAAGCAGCTCTGCTTTCTGCTTGTTAGCACAATATAGTGTAACCTAAATTGAACCTGTTAGCCATTTTCTATGTTTCAGAGGTGTGTGTGTTACTTCTCTTTGAAATATTTTATGTCACACAGTATTTACAAAAAAAATACACTTTAATGAATTTAACAAAACAATACAGTAAAGTTAGCCCAATTTTTTTGCATAATGTGAAAATGTCCCGCCGAGTAAATAGATACCCAACATGTTATGGTTTAAAACTGCACACGCCCGTGGAATGGAGACAAATTTTGCTACTTAAAAATCTCCATAGGCGACGATTTAAAATTTTTTACAGGTTACCCGTTTAGCGTAACAGAGGTGGTCTAGTGCAACAATTATTGCTCTCGCTCTAACTATCGCAGCGATACCTCAAGAGTGGTTTGAACACTTACATTTACTTCCATATGCGTTAACATCCAGGGGCAATCAGGGGGTTAATTCTGTGCCCAACAGTGTGTGTAATATGTGCTGCTTTTTTAGTACAGATCGATTTGTTTCTTTTCCCTGCGTTGGGAAAAAGCAATCATTTCCTCTGTATAGAGCCATGTGTTGATTGTCAACACAGGGCTCTGGGCTGTGATTTGACACATGAATAATTGGCTGGGATCTGCTGACAAATTCCTGCTGTCTCAAATCACAGGGAAGTAGGCAGGCTTGGGCACACGCCAAAAACCTGGAAACAGGCAGCGACATATGGGTAACGTCGGTGTGCCTGTAGGAGCCGCCCCGTCCATGTGTACTGCGGTGGGTCAGCAAGCATTTTAAGTGCATTGTACTGCATGTTAACATGCACCACAGGGTGTGTAGAAATATGATTTTATCAGACTTCTCAGTGTGTAATCATGGATACCCATGAACCCAGCTGTATTGAACCTGGGTGGAGTTTGCACATGTGTACTGTAAACTATAAAACTTTAGGTCTATGGCCATGTTGGAAAGAGTTAAAAAAAGTTTGAAGCAAAAGAATTTACTCTCAGAAGATAAATGCAATGGCAGACTACTTATAGGTGCACTTTAATGTATCTAGCACCCTCACCTTTTTAAAATAGGCATACTGGACGAGCTCCACGGCAGCCTCTGCATCCTGCAGCTGTACAGCTTTGCTCATTCTCACTTTGGCATGAGCTGTGGACAGACGGATCAAAGTCTCCAGACTACGAGCCGTTACAGGAGATGTCTGGAAACAAAAAGTGGAATGGTTAGTTTGCACTTATCCCGCTACCAAGAGAACAGACCTGCAGCTAGAATGCGCTCATTGCAAGGCAAACACTTTCAACAAGCAGCAATGATACTAGAACTCACCCGGGCCACATCAGTGCTCATCTGATCCTGGCTCCTTAGACGGGAATACTCTTCAGCTATGTAACTGGCAGCCTCGGCTGTGAGTACGGGTTTGAACAGCTTTGCCACATGGATGTATTTCCGCATGAACTCCTTGCTAACAGTCTTATCTCTGCATGGGATAAAATCAACATTAGGACTTCAACAAGAGAAATTATGGGTAGCTAAACTTAACTCACCACCCCTCAACGACGCAAGCTTCTAATCCCACCCTATTCTTTGGCTGGGCCAGAACAACGTAACTCCTATGCTGACACATGGAATGAAGTCTGTCAAGAATTTAGTGAGCTGTGCATGCACAACTCAGTATACATTCGAAAGATTGCAAACAGCCAGGCAAGTTTTTTTTTATTGCAGAAAGACACTGCATGTCTCTTCTGAAATAAAGAGACAGCCCGTAGTTTTAAAATTTCCCCGACTCAAATAACAGCAAGTGTAAAGGAAAAATGTTTTTTCCCTAATGCACTCTGCATTAAAAAGGTAAAAACAAAAAAACTTCAAGACAATAGCATAATGTGCTAGTATGCATCACGTACTAGCATATTATGAAACACTTACCTTAGAACGAAGCCCTACGCAATGTCACTGCAAACAGGACTTCATTCTTCATCCAGTCTTTCTTCTGGAATCAAGTGCTCCGGTCGTTTAAATGGCTGAGCCACGATTACGCCACTCCAGCACATGGGAGTCACGCCCGCTGCATGGAGCTCTGAAGGGACGGGCACGGGTTTGCCATCCCTTCAGACCGCATGCACTGGTAACATCAATGGCTGCATGCAGTTGTGAATATCTACTAAACAGTGCAAGTTTAGGAGCTACTCACTGTACCTACAGGAAACCTTATTATAGGCTAACATGTAGCTCCACAACACTTTTCTACCACTTTAAAGTACCAAAGGCCTGAGAGACGGTAAAGGCTATGCTAGCCTTACAAGTTGATTTGCACACAACTTCAGCTGCTAAAATCTCAGGTCTAATAATCATTTTGATGTGCAGTTTTACTGAAGTGTGCATTTTTTAGGTCTCGTGTTAAGTTTGAATGAGTACATGTTTATTTTAGGACCACAGCCATCAAAAAACGATGAGGGGGAAACACTTACCGCCTTTTCTTGGCTCCATGCAAGAGGTTATCGTGTTTCTCGTACACCTGCAGTTCTTGCTGCTCCTCATTGGTAACATTGGGGTCATCAGTAGCCAGAATATCAACGGAGCTGCCCAGCGGCATGGCTAGAGCATGACAGATTTAGGATTAACATTTGGGTACAGAACCTTACATACTAAATCAATATCCCTGTCTTACAGGTGAAGGCAGACACTGAAATTGGGGTTTCTGTACTCACCGTAAAATTATTTTCATTGCGATCATTGAAGAAAACAGACGGATCATTAGAACAAGACCTTACTGCCTGAATGAGGTTTGCGACATCGCGTTTTAGGTCCAAAGAAGACTTGGCTAGCAAGAGCAAGCCATTCAGATACTCAACAATATAAATCCCATTAAGGTCTTAATCTAATAATGCAGCTGTGTCCTTCAATGAACGAAGGAAATGGAGGATTGCATTTGTCAACACAAGTTACATGGGGGGAACCCTATAAACTTCAGGTCCCTAAGGAGCCACTGCCAATTTCTATACTTACAGCTCAATGAACATTGTAAAGATGGTCTAATGGAATAACGACCCCCCCCCCCCACAGATAGCTACAAATAATCATTAAGGGCAACGATTACGTATCCAAGAGGCAGAAATTATACCCTGCTCAAGAAACCCCTAAGCAACCCCTGGGAGGAAAACTAGGTGAGAAAGGCTGCCCTCATAACTATTAGAGCTGCATGATTAATCGTTAAAAAAAAAAAAAAATCGCGACCTCAATTCACCCCTCCTCACAATCTTAAACAGCATTTCCTCAATTCATACAGAGCTGTTCTCTGCTCACTCATATTTTGATCTTCCAGTCTTACCGAGGCCTGCAGGAAAGCATACAGCTGTAAAGACAGACATTCACAGCCACCCAATGGAACAGCTATAAGAGACCAGACTTCACTGGCTGCATCTTTGATCCAGGACAGTGTCATTAGAAAGAAAAGGACTAGTATACCAGGCCTGAAGCCTGCACCATAGGTCAGCAGAAGCAGGTCTTATCCAGCCTCGATTCACTAACAAAGGCTTGTTAATCATTTATACAATCAAAAAAATAATAAACTCACCATCACCATCCTGTTCTCCAGCACCCCTGTAGCGATGCATACGCAGCACGTGATCAGAAATCTCCCGGTCCTGTTCTGGGTCCATCTGATCCAGCATGATGAACAGCAGATCGAAACGTGACAACAGGGAGTCTTGGAGGCCAATGTTATCCATAGGAGTTTTGTACTGGTCATACTGGAATACAAAAGCAGCATTAAAATAGGATCAAACCATTGTTTGCTCTACAAGTCCTAATCCATCAAAAATAGATTTCACTTTTGGCACTTTATGTAATCACATACACCATCTCTCAAGGACTCGGAAGCAACCATGAACGCTGTAAGGGGTTAATTCACCTTTGTTGTAACTTTATAAAGCATTGAGGGCAGCAGCACATCAAAAAACAATTCCTCAAACCTTTAGACCATCCATGGCTAAAACAATGCCTGGACATAAAACGTCCAGCCAGTATAATCCCTGCAGGCTTAAATAAATAGGAACAGACTGCTGAGGAAAGATGTATCAAGTCACAAGTCTCTCGAACAGGTTTCAGGATCAGGACTCAATTGCAGTTATATCAGAATAGAGGAGTAATGTTTTCAGGAATATGATGTTGCACATGTTGATCTGCATTTATATTAAGTTTAATCATGGCAGAGTATTAATTAACCATGAACTAACTCTTTAAAAAGTAAAAGTTCACCTTTTGAAGGGGAAAAAAAAAAAAAAAAAGCTTAATTTTTTGCTAAAGGAGCCTGTAAAGCATTGCACCTACCATCAGCAGATCACGGGTGCAGGAGAGGGGGGGGAATGGGGGTAGAATTGGAGGGAGAGGGATTAATGTTGAACATGTTAGATGTTACAACTTAAATACATGTGTAACATGTTCAGAAAGTTAAACTTATCCTTTAAGGTTGAATTTGATAGGCACATGTATTCAATTTTTTTTAATCTGCATGATTGTTCTTGGTCAGCGACTCAAAATACTAAAGCCAGAGAAAGTCAGACACCCCCCATACAAAAATAAGCACTACAGTAGCTGCAATATAAATGTAGACTGTAAATGACTTAACAGCCAGCATGATGTGCCAAGTTACAGCACAGGTCACCCTATGCGTACACACGGCACTTTATTGGATCGATCACTTACCCTTCCATAGACTGGATTGGCTGCAGCCAACACACTGCAGCGGGCGTTCAGTCTGGCATGAATACCAGCTTTGGCAATGGTGACACGACCCTGCTCCATGACCTCATGGATAGCTGTGCGGTCCATGTCAGACATTTTATCAAACTCGTCGATGCAGACCACACCGCGGTCAGCCAGCACCATGGCACCAGCCTCCAGCCTTCTCTCCCCTAAAATAAAAGAACAAATATAGCATTTGTAGAAATCGTGAAATTGAACCATTGGTGACTTAGAAATGTTAGCTAGTAGACTAATCTTTTCTGTGCCACCAACTTGGACCAAGGATGCAAATCAGACCACCTGATGGGTAATCTAGTGACGGATTTAAAAGCTATACAACTTGTATTGCCAAAAGTAGATAAAAATACTGGATATGTCTAACACGTGATTGGTAACCTTGAGAGCAGAACTGGTCAGGTTCTTCAAAGAATTATAAGTATTGAGCTCATTTTTGGTACTTTAAAGAGATCTGTTGCCGGAGCATTCTTCCCATCAGACTATATAGAATAGGAAGGGTAAAACCCCCAAGCAGGTATGATGTGCCCTGCTAGGGAGAGATTTCTTTTCACATCCTTTCTTGGAGATGAAGCAGGAAGGGAGAGGAAAGCTGCCCAACATGAGGAATTTACAATTAAAATAATTCTGTGACAGGAGTTCACTTTGGTTGGGGGCCCATGGAGCCCAGCTTACCTTAGAGAGGTTAGGAAACCCCTCTCCGCTCCCTAGGTCCCCCATGTGTAAGTCACCCTGTGTATTAATTAGGGGCACAGGCTGACTGAGAAAATGGACAACTACTTAATGGACACTGAGAATATGGTTTGGATTACTTCAAATGGTACAGTAATATTTATCCACAATATCCCTGAAGAAATCTAGGATACATTAATTCCACTGTATCAGAATGATGGAACATTGTATGACCTTTACTATATAGCCTGCTGTAGACCATCTGATATTCCTGATTAATCAAAGCATTGCTTAGATGTGGATTCCATGGTTAATTGTCAATTGGAACACCTATTGTCTCTGCGAGCAAACCCTTGTGGGATGTGTTTATACTTGTAATAATGTGTCCTTTGTATTCACTGTTATAGGGACCGAATAGTCTGTCACCCAGGCTGGGTTAAGTGACTATTTAAATAGCGCATGTTAATTAGGTTTCTGGTTACAGTTTGTACTGTTAGGATAATATGATAAAGAGAGGGGGGGATGCCCTCCTGTGGGAGTTTGTCAAACAGTTCCAGATCTCATACAAGCTATTTTTCGGCTAGTCTTGTATATTATGCGGTTTTAATATCTATTATCTATGTTCAAGACTGGAGAAAGCCATATACGGACGGAATTACTCAAGCAGTGTGGGTCAGTTCCGTCACATTCTAACTGGACAATTTCCCATCTGCCATGACAGCTGTAAAATTATGCGTTTTCCCTCACTTTTTGTCTAGGTGACAAAGGAATATTTTCTCCGCAGCAGTCACAGCAATAAAAAGTTGGCAAAGGGCCTAACCCTTCACCATCTTAAACTAAAGAAAAAATTGCCTTTACATACACTTGAACCCTAATTCTTAGCAATTCTCGTTTCTTATACTTTTTTTTTCCCCCTTAGGGCCCTTTCACACGGGCGCTCCGTAAAAAAATAGGATGATTTGCGGACATAATGTAAGTCTATGGCACTGCGAAAGTCAGTGGAATACTATCCGCTGACATCTGATTTTCTTCCTTTCAGTTCTGTTCCGTTTTTTGGAACGGAACAGAACCCTATTTTTGTTGCGTTCAAAAAACGGTAAGGAAGGAAAATCGGATGTCAGCGGTGTCATCCGCTGACATCCGCAATGCCCATAGACTTACATTATGTCCGCATATCATCCGCAAACGGATGGGATGATATGCGGGCATACGGAGCGGATGACACAAATGTCATCCGCTCCGTGAAAAAAAAAAAAAAGTCCCGCAGCGGACAAGAACAGCGGAGCGGCCGTCTGAAAGAGCCCTTACACAGCTCACTGCAACAGGCTTTTAAAAGTCATCTGAGCCTCTTATTTGCCATCTGTATTGGTAGACAATCATAAACCGAACTTACCAGTCTCTTGATCAGTTGTGACAGCAGCAGTCAAACCCACCCCAGAGGAGCCTCGGCCTGTGGTCGTGATGGCGCGGGGAGCCGTAGAAAGCACATATCGCAGAAGCTGCGACTTGGCTACAGAGGGATCGCCTATTAAAACAAAGAAAAAAAAACACACCACATTTACTGTGATTTACTGCATGTGATTGGGAGTACCATAACTACTGAACATTTGAGAGGTTCTAATGAATATCTAGTTTGATTACTACCAGCAAACAAATTCTATGTATGACTCCAGGATACATTAGAGAGAAGAACAGGAAATCTGGTTTGGGGGGCGGGGACCTTCTTACAAGTTAGTGGCGTACACCGGTTCGCTGGAATTCAAAAAGCAAGAACCCAGTGTAGGCTCACTTCCTGCCCCCACTAAAACTTGCTATTCAAGGTGTAGATTTATCTGTATCCTGCATATCAACCCTAAAGGACATGAAAAATGCAACCAACAAACCTATTAGCAGAACGTTGATATCTCCTCTGATACGACTACCGTTATCTAGCACCTTCTCCACACCACCGAGCAGCATGCAGAGAATAGCCTTCTTAATGTAGTGGTGCCCGTGTATGCTCGGAGCAAGAGACCTGGACAGTTGCTCAAACACATCCTGCAGACAGAAGGGTACAGGTTTTAAAATGCAACATGATCAATCATGTACATGGCTTGTTGTTAAGAGTCTTATAGCCATTTTATAATAATCATGAAAATAATTAGGGAGACCAACTTAACCACTTTACCACCGGAGGATTTTCCTGCTTAAAGTCCAGGCCACTTTTAGCAAAACTTGGCACTGTGCGACTTTAACTGACAATTGCGCGGTCATGCAACCCTGTACCCAAACAAAATGTATGTCCTTTTTTTCCCCACATACAGAGCTTCCTTTTGGTGGTATTTGATCACCTCTGCGCTTTTCATTTTTTGCGATAATAAAAGAGCGAAAATTTTGCAAAAAAATTGACATTTTCTACTTTGACAGTTAAAAAATATCCAATATATTCAATTTTTGTCATATATTTAGGCCAAAATGTATTTAGCTACATGTTTTTGACAAAAAAATTCTCAACGAGCGTATTTTTAACAGCTTTAAGACCAGAAGATTTTACCCCATTCCTGAGCAGGCTATATTTTGCGATTAGGCACTGCGTTATTTTAACGGACAATTGCTCGGTCGTGCGACGCTGTACCCAAATTAAATTTACGTCCTTTATTTCCCCACAAATAGGAGCTTTCTTTTGGTGATATTTAATCACCTGTGCGATTCTTTTGAAAAAAAAAAAGAGCGACAATTTTGAAAAAAAAAAAATTTTTTACATTCTGATATACAACATTTCCCGGGAAAAAAAAAAAAAAAAAATGTAAAAATCTAAATTTAACATTTTAGGCCAATTTGTTTTCTGCTACATATTTTTGGTAAAAAAAAAAAAAAAAAAATCACAATAAGCGTATTTTGATTGTTTGCGCAAAAGTTATCGCGTTTACTAACTACAGGAAAGATGTCATTTTTATTGTTTATTTTTTTTTTTACTAGTAATGGCGATTTGCGATATTTTTTTGCGGGACTGCAACATTGCGGCGGACAGATCGGACCCCTGACATTTTTGGGGGTACCAGTGACATTACTACAGTGAACAGTGCTATACATATGCACTGTTACTGTAAAAATGACACTGGCAGGGAAGGGGTTAACTTTGTTGGTGATCAAGGGGTTAAATGTATGCCCCATGCTTAATGACGTGTGTGGAGGGAGGGGATTGTGTGACACAGATCGCAGGTTCAGCTATGCTGAATCCTGTAATCTGTCACTGTGTCACATAGTACAGTGGTCCCCAAACCTGGCCCTCAGGGCCCACTAACAGGCCAGGTTTGCAAGATAACTGAAATACATCCCAGGTGATATCATTTGCTGCTCAGTGATTGCAGTACTCTAGTCTGCATCTCTCCAATGTAATACTTAAAATCTGGCCTGTTAGTGGGCCCTGAGGACCGGAGTTGAAGACCACTGACATAGTAGATCCGCCCGCTTTGTATACACAAGTGGGCGGATTTCCTCATTCAATCCCCGACGATCGGGGAAGAGCGGCGGTGATCACCGCCTCTCCTCCCCTGGCTCGACTCCCGCTGTGTCTGAATACAGCGGGAGCGAGCCTCCGGCAGCGCGTGGGCGACGCCAAGAGGGGGCGTGATCCAGAGATGTAGGTCTACGTCGCTGGACGATAACGAGCCACTTTGCCGCAGTACCCTCAATGTGAGCGGTCGGCGAGTGGTTAACGGAATATAAAAGGTGACCACTAACTCATTGCTGCCTTTTAGCTAGAATTTTACTAATTTTTACAGCAACTTGCAAAGCTATGGATACAACATACACCTCTGTGTGAGTTTACATGCACAGTACATTATAAGTTGCTCTTGAACAATGCAGGCTTTAGAAGGGCAGGTCACTGTAAAACTGATTTCATAATTAGCAGATGCTAGAGTTAAAGGGGTTGTAGTCAGAAGGTTGTTTAAATGAATGCATTCAATGCATTAATGCCTCGTTTCCACTGAGCGGTACGGTTCGGTGCAGTTCGGTATGGAATGGTACACCTTGATCAGGCTTACGTTTCCAGTACCCTTAGATGATAGGCATGGTGTAGCCGGAAAGTAGTGATCAACGTCACTTGATAGGAGTAGTGATAGGCCAATCAACGCTCTGCAGAGCGCAGCTCCACCCTGTTGGTACAGTACGATTGTGCTTGGTACCCCAACGAAAGGGTCCCAAAAAAATGGTACGGTACGGAATTAGGGTACCATTCACAACTTTTGACAATGGAAACGGCAAAAATTGCATACCGAACCGTACTGCTCAGTGGAAACTAGGCATAAGATAAAAAACCTGTTTGCAGGTATAACGAGTTGGGTATTTTTATTGAAAAAAAAAAAAAAAAAAAGAAAAACTTTACACAATCACTTTAAACCATGGTATACCCGATGTCTGCACCCAGGATTTCAACTTTATACAGCCAACATAGCCACTACAAGGGGCTCTCTCCCCCACTTGTTATAAAGATAGCACTTGGTACTGGTATCATTCAAGTGGGTAGAACTGAGTTTACCTGGATGATCTTACTGCTAGATTTCCAAAGATATGTGACCAATGGACAACTGGACCAGACTTTTCCCATGCCCTAAAGCTCAAGATGGAATGCTTTAATCACCTTCCACTGACTTGAGCATATATGTGGCTCTAGGTAAATACTTTATTGTGCTGAGAGCGCACTCACAGCACAGTAACTAGTGCATACTAGCAAATCGGGAACATTAAAATCACGTGACAGCTGCGACTGCCAATCACAACAGTCACATGACCGGAAGGTCTGCCTCCTGGCATTTGGCCATGGGAGCCACCGGTAGAAGGGAGTTAATCAAATGTGGCTTTTTTCAGTTTACATGAACTGAAAAATTAAAGGAGGATTGCTGCAATGACCGCTAGTCACAGGAAATGTGGTGCTCTCTACTGTGCTGCTCACTGTTCCCTTTCCTTAGAGTTAGGACCTCTTGGAAGGACAAAAAACAGTGCCTGTACCAATATGGCCAGATGGTGCAGAACAAGGCATGGTAAGTTACTAATGGGCAAAAGGATCCGCTGCAGGGAGACCACAGGAAATACTTGTGACTAGTCCCTTGCCCTCTGCCTTTTTTGGGGGAACAGCTTCCACAGTTCTGATCCTCTATAACTGGCTAAGTAAACAAAAGGATACCAATGTCTGACTATGCATATATTGACATTGAAATCACAGGTACTAAAGACAACTACTCATTTGCCACAGATGTAGCAGCGTTACAAAACTAAGTATCACAAGTACCTTGGAGTGAGTTTTACTGAACTTCTTGATTTTAGCCAAGTCATCTGCTGAAAAGACCGGTGACACTTCCTTGCTCATCTGAACCACATTGCAAGCAATCATAATTGTTCTACAAAGAAAAAACAGGCAATTGGGAGTTAAAAACGTGTCCACAGAAAACATCACCACTTTATTTGGACAATGACTGAGTGGTTAGCATTTCCACCTAGCAGCTCTAGGGCTGTCTGTTCTAATCCCAAACCACGGCACTACAGAGTTTGCATGTTCTCCCTGTGCCTGCGTGGGTTTCTTCTGGGTACTCCCAGTTTCCTCCCACACTCCAAAGACATGCTGCTAAGTTAATTGGATCCTGTCTAAACGGGCCCTATTATGTGTATGAATAAATATGAGTTAGTTACCTTATGGCGCTTTTCCACTGCATGGAACCGAACGGTTTGGCTCGCTTTTGTGCTTTTCCACTGCTGGTACCGCATGGTACGGTGTAGGAACGGTTCGGTGGCGCTTTTCCACTGCATGAAACCGAACGGTACGGCTCTCAAAAACAGTACCACCTCAATTGTGGTTCCAACAGGTACCATAACCGGTACCATATCCCACAATCCTTAGCATGCAGTCACTACTAGCCACTGATTGGTCAGAGAATCCCACCCACCCCGTTATCACACCCACTTAACTTTAGTACTACTTTAGTGGAAAAGCAAACCATACCGTACCGAACCGTTCCAACACCGTACCATGCGGTACCAGCAGTGGAAAAGCAAGCAGAGCCGAGCCAGTACTTGCAGTGGAAAAGTGCCATTAGATTGTAAGCTTGAGGGCAGAGACTGATGTGAATGTACAATATGTAAAGTGCTGTGAGAATTGATTACGCTATAGAAGTAACCGTAATAAAAAAAATCTTCCAACCAAAGCACAAGAATTCAACATATCAAAACCAAAAGGAAATTAAAGCATTAAGACATTCCATTACCTGAAAGAACCAGATGTGTAGCCATTTTGTTTGGAAGGTAGACAGCGATAGGTTCCAATAATCTGCACGCGGTCGCCAGGCTTCACTTTGTCAACAAGGTCATCATCTAAAATGATGTCCACAGATCGAGGCAACTGACCAGCGGGGGCCTTTTCTGGCATCTCCTGGATGGTGATTGTTTGATGATCTTTGTACAGGGAGAGACCAAACTCTGTCTCCAGCGGATTGTTATCCTCATCCTGCAATCAGTTCAGTAAGCCATCAGAAAACTATTGCACTTATTAAAAAACACAAAAACAAAGTAATATAGGTCTCCAGATGCCTGCTAAGAATGAATCCAATTATGCAGATCTTCTGTTTCACAGGTTAGAAGCCCTCTTAAGTAAACTAAGACCATAGAAATGAGGCTTTGTCTAAATGGAATACATTTCTCTAGCCAGGGCAGCACAGGCGATTTGGGTTCAAATCCCAGCATGCAGAAGTTTGCACATTCCTCTTGTGCCTCCCCCCCCCCCCCCCCCACACCCCAAAGACATGCAGGTAGGTCAATTGGCTCCTGCCTAAATTGGCTTTAACATATATATGCATGTGAGATAGGGACCTTTGATTGTAAGCTCCTTGAGGGTAGGGAATGTACAGTACGTAAAGCCCTGCACAAAGCTGTCAGCACTATGTTAATGATTGTAATAGACAACCAGGCTTCAGTTCCTAATAGACAACTTACCTTAGTGGGATATACAGCGCTGGAGGGAAAGGCATCCAGGCTGGTCATGTCTGTATATTTGCGTTCGATGGTCTTCTTTGTGGCCGGACAATAGTGAACACTGCGGACCACTTTAGGACGTACCAAAGAACCTAAATAGAGACAAATGTTAGAACTTTTTTTTGGTCAGACATTAGTGGTTATGCATACTATGCTGAAATCTGTTAGACACCAGGAAATCACTAGCACAGTAAAATCCCTTTCTATTGGTTGTGGAAAGTATGCAGAAATGTTACCACTAGAGCCCCAGAGAGAAGTAGAAACTTTCCAAAATCTACCTAACTACTTCTTTCAAGGGGGCTGAGCATTGGAAATTACTGGATCTCTGAGATTATGGAGCTAAGGAGTAGGCCCAGACCTAAACTTTATTCAACGGGGTGGAGGGGGGTGAGTCTGGTCTGGAGGGGCTGAAAGAGGAGTTTGCTCCCATCCAAAAAGCATGGAGGTAAGCTGAAATATGGAGATGAAGGAGGCAGCATAAGAGAGCCGGACTCCCTCTTTCAGAGTTCCGGCATAACACAGCCACCCACTGCAGGAAAAACATTGACAAGGCATTCTCTAGGATCACTTTTAAAAGTCACCTGCCTATGAATGAGTGGGTGGGTGGGTTGTTAGGGGAGTCACGCTCTCATATGCTGCCCTGGACAAGCTAGGGAAATATTTTTTGGAGAATGGTTTTCAGCCTGCAGTTGCATAATTCTGCCACTAGGTGGCAAATACCAGAATCAGACTTGACATTAGCCTTCTGTACAGAGCAGAGCTCAGACTGGGAGAAGGAAAAACAGAATAAGATGCCAATCATTTGTACCACAGCTCATGTGCTAAGGAGGAACATTCTGATGGAAGGAGAGAGCAGAGTGGCAGATGAGCTTATCAGTCTTCAGCTTTTTTAATTGTGGGCTGGGACAACTATTGTGTTACTAAGGGGCAGCAGACAAAAAGGACTCAGTTGACTTTGCCGTTTGCCAGTGCTCAGAAATAGAAATACAAATTCATTGACAGGTAAAACATCTCCTGTGTATGTATTTTGCCATTTCATGAGTTCAGCTTTTTAAAGCAGGCTCAATTATAAATCTATATACATACATTTGGTAACAATACCCTCCACACAGACAACAGAGCCCAGAAACCGTGAGGTAAGGGTGCGTGGGGTAACATGTTTCGAACCAAAGCTGCCCTCCAGACCGATATAGAAGTCTTCATACTGTTTGGCGTACGTGGCATCAATAGAAGCAACAAAATCCTTCAGAGCCCTCTGGAAGGCAATCAGCCCCTCAAAGGCCTGATTCATAAGCCTGGGGGGGAGAAGTCAAAGTTAAAAACATGTTCTAATAATAATGAGTGCATAGCTAAAAAGACATTTCATGTCACGTGTAGTTATGAAAAAGTAATGTATATACTACTTAGTGCTTATATGCTAATGTTATGTTTCTAGCTGGTTAACATGCTAGGACAACTTTTAAGAAAGAGCATTTGGATCAATTTGTGTGTTGCATTATATATATATATATATATATATATATATATATATATCTCTATCTATCTATCTCTTTTCAGACTTGCATATAACAATTTCGTTTAGCAGACATCCGGTTTCTGCAAGTAAACATTTCTCAAACAAATGCTGTTGGAGACCTTTGCACTGTCCTCTAATACAACAGGAAAACAAACAATATTGCATGTTGGGCAAATGTCTGTTCGCTGCCTGCAAAAAATGTGCATTTATTTTAAAAGGTGAACTTATCCTTTAACCCCTTAGGCCTATTTCTGACACTTGTTTACAAGTTAAAACCGGTATTGTTTGCTAGAAAATTACTTAGAACACCCACACTTTTTTTTTTTTTTTTTTTTTTTTAGCAGAGACCCTCGGGAATAAAATGGGGATCGTTGCAATAATGTCACACCATTGCACAGTGGTCTTACAAATGCAATTTCTTTGGAAAAAAAAAATACACATTTTTTTTAATTAAAAAAAATAGGGAAACAGTAAAGTTAGCCCAATTGCTTCCTATAATGTGAAAGACAATGTTACGTAGAGTAAAAGATAACCAACAAGTCATGCTTCAAAATTGCGCACGCTCGTGGAATGGTGACAAACATTGGTACATAAAAATCTTCATAGGCGACGCTTTAAAAATTTCTACAGGTTACCAGCTTAGAGTTACAGAGTAGGTCTGGGGCTATAATTATTGCTCTTGCTCCAATGATCGCCAGGATACCTCACATGTGTGGTTTGAACACCGTTTACATATGTGGGTGCAATTTGCGTATATGTTCCCTTCTGTGCACGAGCTTGGAGGGACGGGGCGCTTTAAAAATTCTCTTTTATTTATTTTTACACTGTCCCATTAAAAAAATGTTTTGATCACTTTTATTCCTATTACAAGGAATGTAAACATCCCTTGTAATAGAAATAAGCATGACAGGACCTCTTTAATGTGAGATCTGGGGTCAAAAAGACCTCACATCTCACATCTACACTAAAAAGCAAAAGAAAAAAAATTTTTTTTTTCTCATCATGGAAAAAAACGGGCCCTTTAAGGCTGCTGGGAGGAAGTGACATAACGTCGCTCCGGTCCTCCAAGGCCATAGAGTCGAGTGGAGACCAGCTTGCCCTCACTCGACTTCCTGCCGGGGGAAAGGAGCGGGATCAGGGAGGGAGGGGGGAAGCGAACGGTAACCAGTTTTGATAGGTACCTGCTCCCACTTCCATTCCAATCCCCTTAGGTGATAGAAACATGAAGTTCTCCTTCCTGAAGTGAAGTCTTCTGGGACACATGACAGATCCTAGAAGACTTTGGGACCAGTCACAGAGCGCAGCTCACGCATGCGCAGTAGGCATTCCGACTGTGAAGCCGCAAGCTGTCACATACGGATGCCCATAGTAGAGATGCCAGTGCCGCAGAGGGAGGACACGGGCAAAGACAATTACAGCTGCAAGTCTTTTTGGGGATGTCTCTACCGTCTTTTCACATCTCAAGGGTGATATTTTTGCCCATTCTTCTTTGCACAATAGCTCAAGCTCTGTCATATTGGATGGAGAGCGTCTGAACAGCAATTTTTAGGTCTTGCCACAGATTCTCAATTGGATTTTGGTCTGGACTTTTACTGGGCCATTCTAACACATGAATATGCTTTGATCTAAACCATTCCATTGTAGCTCTGGCTGCATGTTTAGCGTCATAGCCCTGCTGGAAGGTGACCCTCTGCCCCAGTCTCAAGTCTTTTGCAGACTAACAGGATTCTTCTAAGATTGCCCTGTATTTGGCTCCATCCAAAAATTAAAAAAAAAAAAAAGTGTTCTACTTTAAGACCCAACTCCAGGATCAGCATTTTAAGCTATATCAATTTGATAAGTGCAATAGATACCCGATGATCCTTCCACATATCTAGTGAGTTTGTAACTTCCTAGTAAAAACTCAAGCAGTGTTGAGAGCCTTGTCCATATCACTGTACTACAGAACACCCCTCATGGTATAGAGATCAGGAGAGGATGGTGTTTTATAATCCTAATACTTCCTGTACTAGGGTGACAATATTGCTCTTCCGCAGATATTGTACAGGGAGTGCAGCCGCCAGTTACATTAATGCTCTTGTGTTTACAATACACCACATCTTACAGCTGCACCTTCACCTGCTCTAAAACGAAAAGTGTACATAGAAATCGGGTCTGCATGATGATTGCTGACCATTCATAGATCACAAGTCCTAGCATGGCAGAGCAACCCCAGTTTACCAGAGAGGTGCCCATTTTCCAGGTGGTACTCACTGACTGGCTCTCTTCTCATTCTTCCGCCGTAGATCGTTAATATTGACAATGAGCCGACAGTGGTTATCGCTGATCATGTCTCGGACTTTGCTCTGGTAAATCCCCTGATCTTCCTGAATAGGAGGGAAATACATTGGAACATTACTCAATGTAGCCATCACATTACAGTACAACATATGTTCCTCACAATGATCATTCTTCCAAATACATTGCTGCCTTGATAGCTGCTCATAATCTGCACACATCCTGCCATCTGACGGTAATGAATAGGGTTGCACCAATACCGGTGAGAGCCGATACTTTTCGGTCAAGTACTCGCCGATACCTTTGAGCCCATAGAAAATGAATTCCCGGCAACCTGTGAGACTGAACAAGCTTGGCGGCAACTCACAGCAGCAAAAATCCAAAATGGGCCAAATTACCCCATGTGTTAGGGGCCCACATTGGTGTGGGTATGTCAGCCCTTGGTATGTATGGCTGGTAAGATCTAAAGCCGACCAGACCAGTTACAATTTGTACAATTAATTTTTAGGTCTGCCAACCACAATGTAGAGAAGTGGCCTCATTGTGAACCAGTGGGATTTGGTAATCCCTCAAAGTAAGTTTTGTACAATATGCTTTCATTACTGGGTTCAGACCGATACCAGTATCTGTGCCGATACTGAGAATTTGCAGGACTACACGTGCAAATACCTAAAACCAATACCTTGGTGGTGCGATTTGAGCCTATACAAAATGATTTGGCTCAAATCACACTGCAAAGAATCGCATGCAATTTGAAAATTTGAACAGGAAGGCAGTGCGATTCTTGTCCGAATCACATGCAGTTTCCTGCACCGCTCCTGTGGGCACCCAGGCTTAACTATGACAAGCCTAGGTTCACACAGGAGCAGTGGGGGAACCTGCATGCCTTTGGACAGGAACTGCAGTGCATTCCTGTTCAAATCACATGATTGTTTGCTGTGCTATTTGAACTCAGTCATTTTGTATAGGCTCAAATCGCACCACAAAGGTATCAGTTTTAGGTATCGGAGCATTTGCACGAGTATGCATGCTAATGCAATACTCATGCTGAGGAAGTCCCGCTCAGTGGGACGTAACGCGTGCGAAGGGGGAGGGGCTGGTGACGTCACCCGCCATCCATTGCGGTCGAGACCGCTGTGCGTAATACAATCTGCTTATCACATGCACTTGTATAGTGCTTTACAAGGTAATTTTTATGATTTTATGCTATGTTCAATAAAGTAATTTATTGCGGCAATGCACTATGTCCGGACCTTTGTTTTCCTATGGACCTGTGACCCACTTTATGGACCTGTGATCTGTTACCTGTGAGCCTTATTTTCTGATGAAGAGGAATACTGATCTGATCTATATTGGTGATATCCTTGGAGAAACTAGTGAGGTGAGAGGCTAATGAGACTGGGTGGAGGATTACCAGCACATTGAAGAGCACTGAATGTTTATATCTTGTGCATGCTTCACCATGATTTGTACCTGTGGACTGCTCTCCTTGATATAATCCATATTTGATAGCGCTGCACTTTTTGTTATATATAATGCTCAATATCGCCACAGATACTGGTATTGGTCCAAACCTAGTAATGAAAGCATATTGTACAAAACTTCCTTTGAGGGATTCCCAAACCCGGCTGGTTCACAATGAGGCCACTTCTCTACATTGTGGTTGGCAGATCCAAAAGAAATTATACAAATTGTAACTGATCTGGTCAGCTTTAGATCCACCAGCCATACATGCCAAGGGCTGACATACATCATGTATCAGATAGGGACCCACGTTGGCATGGGTGATAAGGCCAATTGGGCCCATTTGGATTTCTGCCGCTGCGAGTCGCTGCCGAGCTTGTTCAGTCTGACAGGTTGCCAGCAGACACAGCCAGAGTTTACCTGCCGGGTGCGTCCCGCTCAATCACTGCCGGCTGTGTGGACAGCCATGAAAAGCTGTGGCCGCCAGTGACCTGAGCCAGCTACTCTCAATCATCAGTGGGAATCAGATTTCCTGCTGCTGCAATTTACACCAGGGCAGATGACCTGTATGAATGTATCCTCATTATAATCTGAGTGCAACCTCCCTGACGGTTTATTTACACCAGGCTCTGTGCAAACACATATACAGGAAAACCATTGTGGTGCTTTCGTGTGCATTTAGAAAAGCACAGAATGCTGCATTTACACATGTAAACAACACAAACACATGCAAATGCAACAAAAAACAAGTAATGCCTAAAAACACCGCTCTGCAAATGTAATACAAATGCAAGCAGAGCTTCACACCAACCATGGAGATTGTGGTGTAAACGAGCCTTCATGGTGACATCAAGCCACCCAAGCTTCTCAATCTTTGTATAATGAACTTTAGATTTACCAAAACTATGTAATATGAACGCACCAAGCTGTTCCCACACACACCGAACACTACATAGTTGTTTGCAGATCAAAAGGAGATTGTACAATCAGATTGAAATGCGTGTGGTGAACTTAAGGTGGCCACACTCCATGCAATCTCCTCTAAGGCCCCTTTCACACTTCTGCAATGCGATATTACCGTGATTTTGCCGCGATTTTGAGCAATGGCTCAGGGCTATATACCTCAAACCGCATTTAAATCGTGCCAAAGTAGCGCAGGAACTACTTTGAAATCGGTGCGACTTCAAAACGCACTGATATGAATGGGGCTCATTGAAAATAATGGAAAAAGACTTGTCATGCGATTTTGTGGTCCAAAATCACGGGACAAGTCGCACTAGTGTGAAAGGGGCCTAAGACAGGCCATACGGAGTCTTTTTCCTCAAAAGAAAATGACAAAGTAGAACTATGGCCAATTTTGTTTTTCCATTTTCATGCATTTTCCATGCATAGAGCAAAGAAGGGTTAAAACCCTGTCCCATTTTTCTCCTCATCTGTGTTCCATTTTGCAGATTTGCCTTCATTTCCTGTCCCGTCGCCAAACAGGAAGTGAGAGGAAATCTCTGCAAATTAAGGGAATTACTTAGGGAGGACCCCAGGTCACCATTGGAAGTTTTTCCTTCTATAACTTTTCTGGGGACAACCCAAAATTTGGGATTTTCTTTTATTTTCACTTTCAATAATAATGGTAAAATAGAGCAAATAGAGAGGGGGAATCTCCTGAACGGAGGCACCAGCAGAAATAAGCCACTGTATCCAAAAGTGAAAAAAGTTTTGGCTTTAGTTATATACAATGTATTCTCATAATCTGATTGTAACCTCCCCGAGGGTTTACACCATGGATCCTCAAACTACGGCCCTCCAGCTGTTGCGGAACTACACATCCCATGAGGCATTGTACAACTCTGGCATTCACAGACAGGACTAGGCATGATGGGAATTGTAGTTCCTGAACAACTGGAGGGCCATAGTTTGAAAACCCCTGGTTTACACCAACCAGGCTCTGTGCAAACATATACAAGGAAAACCATTGTGGTGCTTTCATGAGCTCAAGGTGGATGGGGGAATGCCTACCGCTAAACCTTCATAAGGACAGTGGAGAGACTTCCCTGCCATCAGAATACACAGATCAGTGTTGTGGGCAATAGCTGGAGAGAGAATAATTTCCAACAGGCTGGTTTACAGAAGTCGATTGAGAGATCAGCTTCTGTACAGACTGCCCATTGATGTATCGAAATAGGGCCTGACCCTGCTGAATTTCCATCCACATATGGCCAGCTAAAGACAGCTACACATTATACAGAGTAATCTCTTTTAGAGCAGACACCGAACATCCTAACTGTGCAATTTTCTAAGGAAGTCCTACGGTATACAATCTGACCACACAAACTCCTCTAATACAACCACACACTATACAATCTGACCGAGCAGTCGGATACCATTTAGCTGTACCAAAACTATATAAGGACAAACCTAAACAATCCAATCAGGCAGGCGCTAGCCCTAGATTGGCCAATGCACACGAATGACCCTATCAGGCAGGCGCTAGCCCTAGATTGGCCAACGGTTACGCATGACCCCATCAGCCAGGCACTAGATTGGCCAACGCTCACGCATGACCCCATCAGCCAGGCACTAGATTGGCCAAAGCTCACGCATGACCCCATCAGGCAGGCACTAGATAGGGTCATGCGCGAGCGTTGGCCAATCAGGCAGGCGCTTGCCCTAGATTGGCCAACGGTTACGCATAACACTATCAGGCAGGCGCTAGCCCTAGATTTGCCAACGCTCACGAATGACCCTATCAGGCAGGCGCTAGCCCTAGATTGGCCAACGGTTACGCATGACCCCATCAGGCAGGCACTAGATTGGCCAACGCTCACGCATGACCCCATCAGGCAGGCACTAGATTGGCCAACGCTCACGCATGACCCCATCAGGCAGGCGCTAGCCCTAGATTGGCCAGCGGTTACGCATGACCCCATCAGGCAGGCACTAGATTGGCCAACGCTCGCGTATGACCCCATCAGGCAGGCACTAGCCCTAGATTGGCCAGCGGTTACGCATGACCCCATCAGGCAGGCACTAGATTGGCCAACGCTCGCGTATGACCCCATCAGGCAGGCACTAGCCCTAGATTGGCCAACGCTCGCGCATGACCCCATCAGGCAGGCACTAGCCCTAGATTGGCCAGCGGTTACGCATGACCCCATCAGGCAGGCACTAGATTGACCAACGCTCGCGCATGACCCTATCAGGCAGGCGCTAGCCCTAGATTGGCCAGCGGTTACGCATTACCCTACCTAGGGCAGACGCCTGCTTGATTTGCCAATAGTTATGCATGACCCCCATCTAGGGCAGACGCTTGCCCTAGATAGCTGACTGTAAAATCTCCTTTAGATCTACAATCTGATTGTATAGTGTGTGATCAGCCTTGGATCTACAATCAACGCTTTACCTAAAACCAGCTATACACGATACAACCAGATTGCACAATATTTTAGCGTTACCAACACTGATATAAAAGAAGACACACCTAAACAATTCTCATTGCCTTCGATCAGGCTGGCCCTTATACTGCAGAGATGTTGGCAGATTGTACAATCAGATTGCATAGTGTATGGACACTTTTAAATCAGAACACGTGGGTAAGTTAGAGTTTGGAGGAGATAAAAGTCAATGAGCTACACGGCCGCCCTCCAGCACCGAGGAGAAGAAGCCCCGGTCCCAGCACATGTCTCCCGGTCCCACACATCACCTCATCGTCCAGGAAGTCCAGATACTCCCGCTGTGCCTCCCTGAGCTCCTGATCCTCCAGCTCTGCGATTCCCGGGGCGGCCATGTCTTCTTCTGACTCTGGAGCTCTGTGTGGACAAATACCAACCACGTCTTTCTTCCACCACCTTCACTGGCGCGAAAACTCTAGCTTTCCCGCCAAACCGGCTACCTTACTAAACTTCTCATTGGACCGCGAGCTGGCGCGAACTGCTGCTGCCCAATCAGCTGCTAGAATGCAAAGGAGGGGCGGGGTTGTGAAGCTTTAGGGGCCGGGAACGGAAAGTTTTTTTCAGGAGGCGAGGTTTCGTAATTACAAGCTAGAGGAGAGGGGAGGAGGGATTAACGAGCGTGGGGAGGAGCTGAGAGTTGGGCGGGAAAGAAGGGTGGGTGAAAGCGTGTAGCGTGGAGGCGGAAGTGATCGTCCGCAAGCGTAAGGCTTTGTGTCAAATACCAAGGCGGCCATGTTTCTTAAGGGAAGCCAAAAGTATTTATGTTATGGTATGCTTTGAAAAGCTGTTAGCATTTGATTTGATCTAGAGAAATAAAAAAAAAAAACAGTATTTACTAGTAAAAAAATAAGTGACAGACCTATTTACTATTATGGTATGCTTTGAAAAGCTGTTAGCATTTGATTTGATCTAGAGAAATAAAATAAAATCAGTATTTACTAGTACAAATAAGTGACAGACCTATTTACTATTATAAATCACATTTAGCACCAGCATTCCATGATATTTGAAAAGTAAGAAAAGCAAACAGCGCCTGCACACCTCATGAATCGTCTGCTGTGTGTCTTTATTTCACACAAATGGCCCCTCACACCTCATTCAGTGCCTCCTTCAGCCCTGGGTCACACTGGTATGGCTTTGAGATCGCACTACTTCAGCGCAATGCCAAACCCGCAGATCAGTGCCATTTGAACCTCCGAATTCTTTGCGGCTTGCAAATTAGTTTAACAGAACTCTATGCAAGTCGCAATGAAATCGGAAAAAAAGTAGTGCAGGAACCTTTTTCAAAGTCGCTGTGACATGAGTCAGGGCATTTCAAATGGTTTAATTGCTGGCAATGTGGTGTGACTTGTCATGCAATTTGGAACTCTCAAATCACATGACAAATCGCAGCGGCGTGAATAAGAGCTCAAACACGTTCTCCCTGCATAGTTGGGGCTGGTTCACACGACCCATTAGAGCCATTCACCTCCCATTCTGTGTCCAGAATAGCCATGGGTTTCTGATCAATGATAGTCTGACACGGTCCACAGATGGTGGCATGTATATTGCACATGGAGCTAATGTGCACCCCTCAATGCAGACAGTTGGCAGCTGATTGGAAACACCTGGCTGGACCTGCCTCAGAAATATACTGATCTAGATGGTGTAGACATCTAGATCAGTCTAAACATCTCCTGTACCATGTCCGCATCCTCTAACCATATTCAGTAACGTGTACAAGTCCACTAACCATATCCAGTACCGTGTACGCATCCTCTAACCATATCCAGTACCGTGTACGCATCCTCTAACCATATCCAGTACCGTGTACGCCTCCTCTAAAGATATCCAGTACCGTGTACGCATCCTCTAACCATATCCAGTACCGTGTACGCATCCTCTAACCATATCCAGTACCGTGTACGTATCCTCTAACCATATCCAGTAATGTGTACGCATCCTCTAACCATATCCAGTAATGTGTACGCATCCTCTAACCATATCCAGTACCGTGTACGTATCCTCTAACCATATCCAGTACTGTGTACGCATCCTCTAACCATATCCAGTAATGTGTACGCATCCTCTAACCATATCCAGTACTGTGTACGCATCCTCTAACCATATCCAGTAATGTGTACGCATCCTCTAACCATATCCAGTACCGTGTACGCATCCTCTAACCATATCCAGTACTGTGTTCGCATCCTCTAACCATATCCAGTACCGTGTACGCATCCTCTAACCATATCCAGTACTGTGTTCGCATCCTCTAACCATATCCAGTACCGTGTACGTATCCTCTAACCATATCCAGTACTGTGTTCGCATCCTCTAACCATATCCAGTACCGTGTACGCACCCTCTAACCATATCCATTGGCTTAGATTTTAACAAGGCATTCAATAGTGTCTCTTGGAAATACCTAAATATCATTTTACAAAAATATGGGTTAAAAGGGGAATTTCTTCACACATTTCAGGCACTTTACAACAGCCCTCAAACGAGAATTTGTTTACCAGGATGTAACTCAGAATTGTTTAAAGTAGGCAGAGGAACTAGGCAAGGTTGTCCCCTTCCCCCTCTCCTTTTCGCACTAGCTATAGAACCTCCATCTTATCGCACCCAGACATCAAGGGATACACCTCATATAATAACACATACAAACTCAGCATGTATGCCAATTATATGCTTTTGTTCATTACCCAACCTATCACTTCATTACCAAATCGACTTAAAACCATACAATAATTCTTATCTCTTTCAGGATTATCAGTTAACATCTCAAAATCTATTGGAATGCCTATAAATATACCCACAACATAATTCAGTACCCTAACAAACTCATTTACCTTTACATAGTCCATGGATTCCCTTTCTTACTTAGGGATCTGCCTTACCCCAGACATAAAATTTTTGTTTTCCAAAACTACATACCATTACTGTTAAAATTAAGAACTCTTAAACTATGGAAGTCCTACCATATCTCCATTTTAGGTACAATAACCGCTTTAAAAATGACAATACTTACAAAATTATAGTATTTGTTCAGAGCAATCCCTATCAGGATAAATAGCATTTACATTTGTTTGGGCAGAATCTCACCCTCACTTTTCAAAAACAGTATTATATGCACCACAACACAGAGGAGGTTTCGGCCTCCCAGATTTCTGGCTTTTTTTATTTAGCCTCGTGCTTATCCTAAATTGCTCAATGTCATGTATCTAATCCAAAAACTCCCTGGGTCCAATATAAATTTAACTCAATTTACCCTTAACCTCTTTCGGAACTATTATGGTCTAAAAACATCCCACAAAATAATTGAACCCCTCTAAATCAATTAGTATTCCAGTCTTTACAATTATGGAGACTATATAAAAAGAAATACAATTTGATCTCTAAAACACCACCCCAAGCTACATACTTAGGTGATCCAAAATTTCTTCCAGGAAGAAATAGAATGGATAATTTCTCCTGGTGGATCAACAATGACAATACATAAATTCATCAAAAATTACACATTCACTTCATTTTCATCCCTACAAACAAGATATCACATTTTAAATAATAAACATTGTAGATTTCTACATATCAGACAATTTTATACTTCTTATTGCCAAACAACAGATATAGAACCAGCTAAATTTTACGAAAAGATATGTTTAAAAAATCCAAGGGGAAGAGGTCTATTTTCAGAAATATACTACAATTTGGTGAATGTTGACCCATAAGAAAAAATTATTTACATGCAAAAATGGGAATCTGAATGCAACCTATCTTTCTCTGCTGAAGAATGGAGTGAATGCATCATAAACCTTCGTAAATGCACTAGATCGCTCATAGTAAGAGAAAGTGCTACCAAACTCTTCACAAGATAGTATTTTACACCCAGTGCCATCTGAAGAGCATTAAATGCCCCCGGGCAATGCGGTGCACTGGGGCCCTGCCTACACAATCACCCACGAGAATAAAAATGCAAATTATCGATAAGGCGATATTTATTGGTACAGCAGTGCCAGGCTAATGACAGCTTCCAAGTTCGGCAGCTGGGTCCGGCGAACACACACGGACAGGAGTAAGACTCGACTGTCCTGTGTGTGCATGTCCCCATTGAGGCGGACAGGCATTCCTGCAGTTGTGAGCTCCCCCTCCATGGCCCAAGTGGCCTGACAGCAGCGCAGGGCCGAGAGGCGCTTGCCACCTGCTAAGTTTGGCGGTGGAATGCACACGGGAATCGGGACTAATGCTTGGCTGGGGCTGGGGCTGGGGCTGGGTCGCTGCGTACCCATTTGGTAAGATGGCCCTGTTTACACCCACCAAATTTCACCAAATTTCATGCCATTTTCCCATCAGTTCCCTCAAATTGTTTTAGAGGAGGTCTGTCTCCAGGTTCCTTCTCACACATTTTGTGGGACTGTGGAAAAATTCTCATATTTGGCGTCAATTTGAAAATTTGACTTCACCTATTTCTGGCATTCATATTAATCTTTCCCTAACTAATTATTCACATCCATCCCAGGTATCTCCACCTCACATATGAGACTTAGCCATACGATGAGTGTAGCCATACATTGGCTAATTGCTCTCCACTGGAAGTCACCTTTATTCTAGATTACCCAATTGAAAGCGAGAGTGAATACAATCAGCCTTATGGAAAAAATATTCCACACTATATAATTCCACACAATCTATATTAATAAAACCCCAGTGTCCCTGCGTCCGCTTTCCCTGTGTCCGTGGAAATGCGCTACTGCGCATGTGCCACAGGACAGCCTTTGGGACTGGGGGCAGGCACTGACCTTTTTAGGCTAAGGGACCTCCTCGGTGTCGGAGGCCGGGTGTTGGGGGTTACCCCTGATAATGCTGCGGTGTGAGGGCCGTTGTACTGCCGATCGTTTCAGCAGCCACCGTTCTGAATCCGTATGTGCTGGGGAGGCGGGAGGCGGAGTTCCGATCCGTTGCCGTAGATTTGAAAATGGCGCCACCCAGGGCCAACATGTCACTGCGCATGCGCCGCCACTTGGTAAAAGCCGTACACCTTCGGCTATTTCCGGGAATACCCGAACGTATCTGAGCTTTCCCGAGCGGCGGCGCATACGCAATGACGTGTGGCGCCGGGTGGCGCCATTTTTAAATATAAGGCAACTGATCGGAACTTCGCCTCCCGCCTCCCCAGTACATACGGAGGCTACTGAAACTATCGGCAGTACAACGGCCCTCACACCGCAGCATTATCGGGGTGACCCCCAACACTCGGCCTCCGACACCGACAGTTTGTTCAACAAATATACGCTTATTTTACTTTCTAAATGTAGTACAGCATTTAATCTGCTCAATAAACATGTATGTAAATATAAAAATGTAAGGTTGCAGCTGCACAAGGTAGAAGTAGGCAATGCCAATGTTTATTTCTCTCCTACATTATCCACCAAATTAGAGTTCTCAGCATCAAACAGAGGTCTTTTTTCTTGCCAACCTCAACTTTAATAAAACATTTAGTTACCAGTATTTGCATGGAAGGTAAAGATACTGTCATCAATAACCCTTTTATGATTGGGCATTATTAATGCTTAGGAACCCAGTCCAAATTTGGCAGCATCTATATAATGTATGATTTATTCGCTTACCTAAAAAAGTTTTTACACTGTTTAAGAACTGATATCTATATTAATAAAACTCCAGTGTCCCTGCGTCCAGATTCCATGTGTCCGTGGAAATGCGCTACTGCGCATGTGCCACAGGACAGCCGTTGGGACTGGGAGCAGGCACTGACCTTTTTAGGCTGAGGGAGCTCCTTGGTGTCGGAGGCCGGGTGTTGGGAGTCACCCCCGATAATGCTGCGGTGTGAGGGCCGTTGTACTGCCGATCGTTTCAGCAGCCACTGTTCTGAATCCATATGTGCTGGGGAGGCGGAGTTCCGATCCGTTGCCGTAGATTTAAAAATTGTGCCACCCGGCGCCAACATGTCACTGCGCATGCGCCGCCGCTCGGTAAACGCCGTACACCTTTGGCTATTTCTGGGAATACCTGAACGTATCCGAGCTTTCCCGAGCGGCGGCGCATACGCAATGACTTGTGGCGCCGGGTGGCGCCATTTTTAAATATAAGGCAACTGATCGGAACTCCGCCTCCCCAGCACATACGGAGGCTACTGAAACTATCGGCAGTACAACGGCCCTCACACCGCAGCATTATCGGGGGTGACCCCCAACACCCGGCCTCCAACACAGAGGAGCTCCCCCTAGCCTACACAGGTCATTGCCCGCCCCCAGCACATAGGAATTCAGAACGGCCCTCACACCGCACCATTATCGGGGGTGACCCCCAAAACCGGGGACCCAGGCCTCCGACACCGAGGAGCTCCCACATCCTCCCCAGCACATATCAGGAACAGGTAAGTGAGATTCCTCCACTGCTGCACTGCCTGCCATTATGCGGGGCTGCAGGCATACTACAAGAGATGCAGTGCTGCAGGCATGGTACTCCTGTACCATGCCTGCAGCACTGCATCTCCTGTAGTATGCCCGCAGCCCCGCATTCCCCTGTACCATGTCCGCAGCCCCGCATTCCCCTGTACCATGTCCGCGGCCCCGCATTCCCCTGTACCATGCCCGCAGCTCCGCATTCCCCTGTACCATGCCCGCAGCCCCGCATTCCCCTGTACCATGCCCACAGCCCCCCATTCCCCTGTACCATGCGCGCAGCCCCGCATTCCCCTGTACCATGCACGCAGCCCTGCATTCCCCTGTACCATGCGCACAGCCCCGCATTCCCCTGTACCATGCGCGCAGCCCTGCATCTCCTGTAGTATGCCCGCAGCCCCGCATTACCCTGTACCATGTCCGCAGCCCCGCATTCCCCTGTACCATGTCCGCAGCCCCGCATTCCCCTGTATCATGCCCGCAGCCCCGCATTCCCCTGTACCATGCCTGCAGCCCCCCATTCCCCTGTACCATGCCCGCAGCCCCGCATTCCCCTGTACCATGCGCGCAGCCCCGCATTCCCCTGTACCATGCGCGCAGCCCCGCATTCCCCAGTACAATGCGCGCAGCCCCCACTCAGTCAGCCATATGTTCTAGCGCCCATTAATTTAACGGGCTTAATGTCTAGTTCTATAATAAATAAATTGAATCCCTGGTTTAAACATGCTGAAATTCTATTTCAACCCTTAGACAATTAATCCTACATGTCACAAAATCCTGTTGAGAAAGTAAAATATTCATCCAACACAACTATATTATATTACTTATGTGTTTAAAAATATACCTATTCCAATTACAGTATATCACATGTGTTACAGTTCTGTATCAAAAGATTTCCTATTCTTACAAACTCTTTCTGTATTTTTGTTAACAGAATGTAACTCAATAACTTTTTGATTACCTGTATACAAGGCATTATGTCTTTTTTTGTTGTACAATATTTTCCTAGCGGGCAAACAGGCGAAGTTTGGGCCGAACTTTTGCTTGAGTCTCGACTCAAACTGTTCGCCCATCTCTAATTGTAATATGGAGACTGGCACATTCACTGCCAGCCAGCCATCCATGACCCTTCACCGATCAAATTCCACCCTCCATCCGCCATGTTTGGTTGGTAGTACCACCAGAATCCTAGCCACCAATAGCATGTTGCCTGCTCCCCAGCATTTAGAGGAGGACCAGACTTCCTCCATACAGACCTTTTCTGCCTCCTGCCCTGCCCCCTGAATGGTGAGGCGGAACTCTGCTTGGCACACAAAGGTGTAAGATGGGACTTTGCTGGGCACTCCTGGGTGTAAGGGGGAACTCTGATATGCACTGCTGCATGTAGTATAAGGGTTTGAGCACTCCTGGATGAAAGGGAGGCCCCGATAGGCACTCCTGGATGTAAGCAGGGACTTTGAGTACTCCTGAATGTAAAATGGGACTTTAATAGGCACTCCTGAATAAAAGGGGGGACCCTGATACTCCTGGATGTAACAGGGAACTATGACAGGCACTCCTGAATGTAAGATGGGACTTTGAGCACTCCTGGATGAAAGATGGGACCCTGATAGGCATTCCTGAATGTAAAAAGGGATGCTGATAGGCACTCCTGGATGAAATGTAGACCCTGATAGGCACTCCTGGATGTAAGGGGAGACTATAACAGGCACTCCTAGATGTAAGATGGGACTTTGAGCACTCCTGGATGAAAGGTGGGACCATAATAGGCATTTCTGAATGCAAAGAGGGACCCTAATAGGCACTCCTGGATGTAAGGGGTACTTTAATCACTCCTGGGTGAAAGTGTCCCTAATAGGTGGGACTCTGATAGGCACTTAACTCCTGGATTTAAGATGGAACTTTGTTGGGCTCTCCTGGATGTAAGATGGGACTTTGAGCACTCCTGGATGAAAGACGGACCCTAAAAAATAACTTCTAGATGTAAATGTAAGGGGGGGGGGGGGGGCTATGTTAGGCACTGCTGGATGTAGAATATGGCTTTGAGCACTCCTGGATAAAAGGGGGGGGGGGCCTTGATAGGCACTCCTTGATACAAGGGGGGATCTGATAGGCACTACTGGATGTAAGGGGGGATTTTGGGCACTCCTTGATGAAAGGGGGGACCCTGATAGGCACTCCTAGATGTAAAGGGGACTTTGAGCACTCCTGGATGTAAGATGGGACTTTAATGGGCACTCCTGAGTGAAAGAGGGGAACCTGATGATGATAGGCACTACTGCTTATAAGATGGGACTTTGCTGGGCATTCCTGGATGTAAGATGGGACTTTGCTGGGCACTCCTGGATGTAAGGGGGGACTCTGACAGGAACTCTTGGATGTAAGGGGGACTCTGACAGTCACTCCTGGATGTAAGGGGAACTCTGACAGGCACTCCTGGATGTAAGGGGAACTCTGACAGTCATTTCTGGATGTAAGGGGAACTCTGACAGGCACTCCTGGATGTAAGGGGAACTCTGACAGTCATTTCTGGATGTAAGATAGGACTTTGCTGGGCACTCCTGGATATAAGATAGGACTTTGCTAGGCACTCTTGGATGTAAAGGGGGACTCTGACAGGCACTCCTAGATTTAAGGGGGGACTCTGATATGCACTCCTAGATGTAAGGGGGTACTCTGATGGGCACTCCTAGATGTAAGAGGGACTCTGATGGGCACTCCTAGATGTAAGGGGGATTCCGATGGGCACTCCTAAATGTAAGGAGGACTCTGACGGCATTTTGAGATATAAGAGGGGACTCTGATGGGCACTCCTGCATGTAAGCGGGGGCTCTTATGGGCACTCCTGGATGTAACAAGAGACTTTTTTTTTTTTTTAAAAACTGTTTTTTTTATGCCTGTAAATGTTTGTAAAATATGATGTGGCCCTCAGACTGAAACTCTTTTAGCCCCCTGCTCTAAAGGCAACCAAACAACACTGGCATCATTTATTATTACAATGGAGGGTAGCTAAAGGTTTCATTTTCATTTTTCTTTTAATCCCTGGTTCACACTAGTGCAATTTCTGATGCAACTTGACAAAGGATATCACATTATATTCAATGGTGCCAATTCTCATCAATGCGACTCAGCGCAGTGCTATTTTGGAAAATGTTCTTTTGATACTTTGGTGCAATTTACAGTGCAACTAGACCCCATATGATATGCCAAAATGCAGTCAAGTCGCATTAAAACTGCATCAAAGAGCAAAAAGAATTCTGGTTGGCCGTACGTCCAGTAAAATCACCTTTATTTTAGCAAATCCATAAAAACCTTTCTAAAGACACAAATAGAGGGGAACAGCATCACCAGCTAATGTGTTTCAGGCTTCCTTTACTCTTAGTCATAGCTCAGCTTTTAGCTCACTTTTTCCTTATATCATCAAGCCCATAGACCTGCTCTGGACGTGAGGTTGTCAGGAACGGTCCACTGCTGGATAGGGGGGGGGGCGTTTGCCTCTGGAGAAGAGGATTGGGTAAATATAAGCTTTCTGGTCGCCCCTGCACAAAGTGAGCAGTTAACTTTTTTTGTTTGCCCAGAGTGGGGCTTTAATAACAGATGGGATGTCATGATTCAGAATTCCAGCGTTAAAGCGGAGTTCCGGCCTCTAATACCTTTTTTAACTAAAAATACCCCTATAATACTAATCCATTGCCGTTTACAGAACCGCTATTCTCATACTTACAAGGTGTACGGTATTGGATTTTAGTCATAATCTTACTTTTAAAAACGCTGTCTGGGCGCAGCGATCTTGGATGTGGGCATCTGAAGCCACAGTGTAATCTGCTGTGTCCTTCTTCCTGATTCCAGGGAGTGTTCTGGGAGTTCTTCCTGATTCCAGCCTCCTGGGAGTGATGACAAACAGCTCCCAGGATGCAATGCAAAGGCGGAAGTGATGTCGGTGTCCGCGGCCACAGAGGGGGGAGAAGGAGGAAGTACAAATAAAAACTGCCCTGAAAATAAGGTAAGGGACCCCCGAAAAAAATTGAAAATGCCCAATTGTTGATCAGCATAGCGAGCACTCAAGGGATCACTAAAGTTGCAAAATAGGCCGGAAATCCCCTTTAAATATTTTTTTTCCGCTGAACCCGCCTGTAAAAAAAAAAAAAGAGTTTTTGCCAAATCGTAACAGAAACAATTGAGTACTGTCTGTGATCCTTTTTTTATTTGCACTATCATCCATTTTCAGGACATGTTTTCAGGGTATATCCACCGTAAAGGACCGCTAAACCACAGGGTGAGGACAGGAGGATTTGGTAAGTATATCGTCCTTCTCCAAAACTCTAGACCAGGGATCCTCAAACTACGACCCTCCAGCTGTTGCAGAACTTCACATCCCATGAGGCATTGTAAAACTCTGACATTCACAGACATGACTAAGCATGATGGGAATTGTAGCTCCTGAAGGGCCATAGTTTGGAGACCCCTGCTGTAGACAAAAAGGACCAGTTAACTCATGCAGTACATGCACAGCCCTACTGCAAGTGAAAACTTTTTTTCTTATTATTCCCAGAGTTGGGCTTTAATGAATTGGCATTGGGCCTCAATGTATGTGCCTCAAGGTGTGATGCTGTGTGTTGTGCATTGCCATTGTGCAGTGCCGTCCAGTGCAGTGCTGTATCTTGGCCTAGGCCAACAAGGCCCAGGCCTAGGGCGGCACTTTGCAGGGGGGCAGCAAAAAAGCAGCACCCCGAAATTAAAAAAAGAAAAACCAAGAGAAAAAAAAAAAAGCCTTCTCCCAGCTCCTGCACGAAAAAAGTCCTCACCGGCTTGCGCTACACTTTAAGTATAGTGCCAGTCTTAAGGGGTGAATTGGGCTGGAGGGCAGGGTCCAGGAGACAAATCAGTCTGGCACCCCCATAAAGCGGTCACACTGCTACCTGTGGGTATGATAATACCGGTGAGGACATTCGGACAGACCGCATGGGCACTGATGAGGCTGCACTGATGGGCACTGATAGTCTGTGGTTGTGGTTTACAGATGACAAAGCGGGTCATAAAACAGGAAGGGGTGTGGCCTTTACAGGAAGGGGTGGGTCATATTTAAATTAGGGGGTGCCCAAGTTTAGTCAGGCCTAGGGCAGCAGAAAACCTAAATACACCACTGGTCCAGTGCCATTGACAATGAATAACACGCAATGCAACACAGAGCTGTGTGTTGATGTGATTTGCAGCAAAGTTCATTACTGCAACACATAGACATGGACAGGCCTTTAGGATTTGTGTAGGTGAGCTAATATCAGTGGCATCGGGAGGGGAGGGGGGGCTGACCCAGGCTCTAGCCCCGATTGCAAATCTACTGATTTCTAATTGTGCTGTGTGAATGACTATTCCGAGGCTGCATTTTACCTGCTTCAGTTTTTTGTTGTAACTCCTTACAGCAGAACTGAAGCATAGGGAAGTTTGCACAGCATACAGAATTACCTTTTAGCTTGGCCTCCTCCAGTGCTGATAGGTCCAGGGTCCACGTTGACACTTCCTCCAGGAATCTGCAGTAGCCTGGCATTGCGTCCATGGTACACTGGTCACAGTGCAATGCTTTGCAGGTGCCCATGAAAAAAATAATTTTTTTTTCCTGCAAATGTGTTCATTTTTTTATTTTTAAAGGTGAGTGTAAGTGCTGGCACATGATCACTTTAACAACTTCAATACCGAGCACTTTCACCCCCTTCCTGCCCAGTCCAATTTTCAGCTTTCAGCGCTCTCACACTTTGAATGACAATTGCGCAGTCATCCAATGCTGTACCCAAATTAAATTATCATTTTTTTTCCACACAAATAGAGCTTTCTTTTGGTGGAATTTAATCACTGATTTTTTTTTATTTTTTTTCCAATAAAAGTTTTATTTTATTTAATTTAAAATAAGAGAACAAGATACAGCGATGATCAACATACATCTAAATCAAGCGTAACACGTTTCTTGGTACATAAACATTGGAAATTATTAACAAAGGTTTATTTTTTACTGAGAAAAAGAAAAAAGACAGAAAATTTTGAAAAAAAAAAAAAAGTTTGTCTTAATTTCTGTCAGTAAATGTTGTAAATAAGTAATTTTTCTCCTTCACTGATGTGTGGCTGATGAGGCGGCACTGATGGGCACTAATAGGCTGCACTAATGAGGTGGCACTTATGGGCACTGATGAGGAGGCAAAAATATGTCACACTGATGGGCACTGATAGGTGGCACAGATATGCAGCACTGATGGGCACTGATAGGTGGCACTGATAGGCAGCACTGATGGGCAGCATTGATGGGCAACACTGATTGGCACTGATGGGCAGCACAGATGAGCAGGCACTGATGGGCACTGACTGGTATCACTAATGGGCACTGATTGAGGTTATTGGTGGGCACTGATTGGTGTCACTGATGGGCATTGATTGGTGTCACTGATGGGCATTGATTGGTGTCACTTATGGGCACTGTTTTTTCTTTACTGTAATCAGGGCACTGATGATCAGTGCCCTAATTACCTGTCCTGGACTCCCCTGTGGGGAGGAGCTGCTGATCGGCTCTCCTCGCCACACATTCTGACAGTGTGAGGCGAAGAGTGCTGATTAACGGCACTTCCTCATTTACATGTGACCGGCTGTGATTGGACAAAGCCGATCACATGTGTAAAGAGCCACGTCATTGGCTCTTTTCCAAGATCGGGGTCGTTCCATCTCCTAGGAACCCGGCGCAGCAGCGATCGCCGTGCTGCAAGCCCCCGCAGGTGCGGGAGAGCGGCCGCTCTGGGGCGCCGTCGCATGACTTCCTCCCAGAACAAGAGCAGCACCGCTCCGCTGTCATTTGAGTAGTTAATCAATCAGAAACTCTCTGATCCATCCCAGAAGTTGTATGGAAAGTTAGGGAAGAAGAAGAAGGGAGCTGGTATGGTGTTAGTTCACCTTTTTGTTTGTGAAAACTTACACTTTAAGCTTTAAAGCGATATTAAACCCAAATCCAAAAATGTAATATACTGCAACTTACCAATAACTAGATGCATTTGTTTTCTTTTTTAGTCTTTTTTCAGCTGGTAATCTGGCCTATAACAC
Source organism: Pelophylax lessonae (assembly GCF_965119305.1). Classification (NCBI taxonomy): domain Eukaryota; kingdom Metazoa; phylum Chordata; class Amphibia; order Anura; family Ranidae; genus Pelophylax; species Pelophylax lessonae. Next base: position 94,622,256 of record NC_138770.1, read on the forward strand.
ACCACCTGTATTAGTGTGCCCCCACTCTGGATGAAGGAGCAGAGAGAGCACCTTTAAAAAGCAGCGTTGTCAGTCTACGGAGGAGGTTTTTTTATTTGTCTTTTTTGTATTGTTTGTTTGTCCAGTTTTTTGTATGTTCATGGATGTCTTACCATTGGAGGAGTAGGCTGCAGCATCCTCATCAAGTCATTGTACTTGTATTTAACCAATAATCACATTTTTGTCTCTGTACTATACCCTCTGTCTATCTTTTGCCAACTCTATAGCTTCTTTATCCCGCATCTATACGGGACATTTTTTATAAGTGTTAAATATACTAGCAGATTTAGATAAACTAACAAATTGAAGTTGAACTACAGCTAACATTTTATGAGGAGTTACAGTAAACATTTTTTTCCCCTTTTGGGATAAAGGTTTTACATAAATAAATTAAAGCTGATTATTTAAGCACTCCTGTCAGTGCTTAATGGTTTGTCTCAACACTGTAACTGCCACATCTGCAGGACAATGTTGAACAACAGACTCACTGGCTAGATCACCAGGTGAAAATAAAGGAAGGAAAGCCTAAAAAAATAAAACTGATGTAACCATCACATCTAAGAATTGTTAGGCTGCAATATAAATAATGTTTGCTTTTAGGTTTAATAAAGTTTCAGCGTGTTACACAGATATTGACCACTAGGTGGCAGAATATGCAAAGGCATGTACAGTATACTGTATAATACAGGGAAGCATAAAACAGTAGAACCTACTGATAATAATGTATGTATAGGTTCAGTGTTTTTACCGGGTAGGCAGTATGTATACTGCTAAAAGCTGACCTTGTATGCTAAACTGTTTCTTAGAAGACGTCCTGTTTATAATGAACTTCTATTTGATCTCTTTAGTCTGTTGAATTTACCATTAAAAATGTTGTTAAATCGGTTCAATACCTAAAAATTAACAGTTAATTCTGGCAGAAATCTTGTGATCTGATCACCTCCTGGGCTCTCTGCCTCACAGCTAAATGCAAAGATGAAATATTTAAAAGGGAACTTTCTTACTTGCACAAAAAATTTGAATTTCTAGCCATCCTGTCCTTATATTTACACAGCTCTACCACACACAAAAAATCTACTAAGGAAAAGGGGAGGAGAGAACACCGGGACTTTGCGATACCAGGGAAAAACGTAACACAAAATATAGCATAAAAAACAAATGTTTATTGAAAATTATTTAAAAAAAAAACCCTATGAACAGCACAATAAGTGAAAATGAGTATATAGTTACATAGTTAGTCAGGTTGAAAAAAGACACAAGTCCATCTGGGTCAACCAAAAAAGAAAAAAAAAAAAAAATACAGTAATGAAAACCCAACCATACAATCCCATATACACAATCCTATACCTGCAGTTGATCCAGAGGAAGGTGAAAAAACCCCAGCAAAGCATGATCCAATTTGCTACAGCAGGGGAAAAAAATTCCTTCCTGATCCCCCGAGAGGCAATTGGATATTACCTGGAGTATAAAAGTTATAAGCAAACATGTTAGGCATAAAAAAAAAGGTTTCATACAACATATAGCAATATTCCTGATATGCAAGGTTCCAAGAAGCCCCGACGCGTTTCGACTTTGACGGTTCTCTTCAGGGGGATGCCGTTGGATAACAAGTCAAGAAGCTGTCCTTGGTTAAGAGATTCAATGAATATGTATATAGACAGAGCCTATGAACAGTCTCCCACAAACTGAAGATCATAATACAATACATCAGTTTATGATTTTTTTACCACAAACAGAACATGTTGTGTGATGCTGGTGGAAAAAGAGGAGGTACAGGGAGGGATAAGCCTCATACCCAATGTGTGTGTCCCAAACACAAGGGATGAGAGCCGGTCTGATAGTGCAGAACTTCCTAGCAGAAAAAAGGGGCAGATGGTATCAAATAAAAGTAATATAGTGAGCATGGGAGTATTTTCAGGAGTATAAAAAAATGAACAGATGGAAAAAATGCCCATACCTTTTATAGCATGAAAAAAAACATCTAATTAGATTAGTGACCACATGGCAGAGAAAAGATATGGCACACATCCTCTAGTATACCAGTAAGGCCATCAAGTCCATGCTCACCATACAAGATCTGAGAAAACATGGACAAAAAAAGCAAGCTATTGGGTTGGAACTAAAGAAAGGAGAGATGAAAATTAATCGTCAAAACCTCAACTTACCAGCATGAAACACTTGCATTTAAACCAAGAATACAAGTAGTTGTCAGAACCTCGGAACCCCCCCCCCCCCCCCCATGCACCACCAGCTCTAGGAAAGGCTATGGTGGTGCAAGATAGAAATAGAAAATTAAAAGACAATGGGAAAAAATATCAAACATTGATGTGTTCTAGCTGCACTAGAGATATATATATACTGTATATACAAGCTCTGCCACACAGCACAGTACAATCTGGCAGGGCAAGAGAGCTGATTTTTCTCTGCAGTTAATAAACAGGGGTCGGTAAGTGTCAGCACACAGGCACTGGTGTCCGTGAAAAGTCCTTGCAGGGTCCGCTGAGCCGCCGCTGATTTTTTTTGTCTCTGACTCACTCTGTAGAGTCTCGGATCAATACCAGATGCGATAGCTCAGGGGCAGGGTCTCGGGCCTCCCTCAGGTCTGCTGCTCCCGCCTCTCGCTAGGCTCTAGATCTTGCCCACGCTGCCCACAAAGTGGAATGGGGGTGGTGACAGACCTGCGTGCGCGACTGCGTGGCCACAAAGTGATCTCTCTGTGACTGACTCTGGGCCTTGGCTGGGGGAGGGACTGTCTGACTCTGTGCATGCTGTGGTGGTCCAGTGTGGGAGAAGAGAAGGAGGATGGTCAGTTGTGGTGGACTCACTGGACTGGAGGGAAATAAATATTATATTACTAAATTCTTTGCAGGTTGACTGGGGAGAGAGTCTGGAGAGAGCCCCTGGATTGGGGTAAGGTAAGAGAAGTAAAGTAATAAGAAGTCACTAAGTAAGGGGATCTATTCTATGGGGGGCCTGCTCTAAAGAGGATCTATATGGGAGGGGGACCCTGCCTTGCCTGGCCTGCTCTAAGGGGGATCTATATGGGAGGGGGACCCTGCCTTGCCTGGCCTGCTCTAAGGGGGATCTATATGGGGTGGGAACCCTGCCTGGCCTGCTCTAAGGGGGGTCTATATGGGGGACTGCCACCCTGGCCTACTCCAAGGGGGATCTATGGGGAACCTGCTTGCCCTTGCTTGCGCCAAAAGGAGATCTATTGGGGACTGTGGACCTGCCTGCCATTTCCTGCTCTAAAGGGGGATGTATAAATATGGAGGACCCTCAACCTGGCCTGCTTTAACCACTTGCCGACTGCCTAACGCCGATCTACGTCGGCAGTCAGCCCCACACAGGCAAAGTGACGTAGGGCTACGTCACTAGCTTGTGAGGGTCTAGGGAGCGAGCGCGCGCCCCTGGAGGCGCGCTCCCGCTCCCGCGTGGTCACGGACCCCCCCGCGCGTGTGACCAGCGGACCCGATGTCTGCCGGTCACTCGGCGATCGGTGGGGGAGAGGGAGAATGTCAGGCAGCTTGTGTAAACAAGCCACCTGTCATTCTCCTCGCTGTAAAGACACTGATCAAACGGATCTAGTATGTAGATCCGTTGATCAGTGTCCTTACAGCTCAAGCCACAGCCAATCACAGTAGAAAGCACGCCCCTAGGAATACACACAGCCCCTCCCTCCCAAATAAAGTTAACCCCTTCACAACCAGTGTATTTTTACAGTAACAGTGCATATGTATAGCGCTGATTACTGTAGAAATGTCACTGGTAACCCCAAAAGTGTCACAAATGTCAGTCAAGGGTCCGATCTGTCCGCCCCAATGTCGCAGTACCGCAAAAACAAATTGCAGATCGCCGCCATTACGCGTTAAAAAAAAAACAACAAAAATGACAAAAATCTTTCCATTTGTTAGTAAACGCGATAACTTTTGCGCAAACCAATCAAAATACGCTTTTTGCGATTTTTTTTACCAAACATATGTAGCATAAAACAAATTGGCTGAAAATTTTAAAAAATTTTGATTTTTACTTTTTTTTGGGGGGGAATTTCATATAAAAAAATGTGAAAAATATTGTTATTTTTGCAAAATTGACGCTCTTTTTTTGTTTATAGCGCGTGATCAAAAAATCGCACAGGTGATCAAATACCACCAAAAGAAAGCTCTGTTTGTGGGAAAAAAAGGACGTCAAATTCGTTTAGGTACAGCGTCACACGACCGCGCAATTGTCCGTTAAAGTCACGCAGTGCCGAATCGCAAAATACCCCCTGGTCAGGAAGGGGGTAAAATCTTCCGGGGCTTAAGTGGTTAAAGGGGGTCTATAGGGGACCTGCCTGCCCTTGCCTGCTCTAAAGGGGGATGTATAAATAGGGGGGGGGCCTTATCCTGGCCTGGTCTGCTCTGAAGGGGATCTATGGGGCACCTGCCTGCGCTAAAGGGGAATCTATGGGGGACCTGCCTGCCCTTGCCTGCTCTAAAGGGGGATCTATATGGGGGACCCTCACCCTGGCCTGCTCTAAAGGGGGATCTGTGGGGGACCTGCCTGTGCTAAAGGGGAATCTATGGAGGACTTGCCTGCCCTTGTCTGCTCTAAAGGGGGATCTTTATGGGGGACCCTCACCCTGGCCTGGCCTGCTCTATTGGGGGATTTATGGGAGACCTGCCTGCACTAAATGGGGATCTATGGGGGGCCTGCCCTGGCCGAAAAATATAAGGTAAGAATTTTGAAAATATTTTAAACTGTTTATAACAATATACAACAAGCAGTATTTATATAAATGTTATTTTTAACTTATTTGTACTTGTAGAACTAGGCCAGAGAGTAGACAGAGTGTTTTTTGATGGTTTTAATTTGAAATGTACCTTTCTGTCCTTCACTAAGGTCTGTACTTTGGAAAATGTCCGCCACAGCCTTGGCCGTGCCTATTCCTGTCAATAAACATTTACAGGTCTTGTCCTTCTGCCGGCCTAGGACTGGGCAATGAAAGGATAAGCAGCAGACGGATGAGCTTAGCTGTGCAGAGATTGCAAGAGGCTGATACATAGTTAGATTCAGGTACTTGCATTTAAAAAATCCATTTACTCGTATATCAATGAATACAGGGCTGCACTTCAAGACCCCCTAACGTACATTTACGTTACAGATTTAAAGTGGTTTACTGGGATTATGGCTGGTGAATCTCTTTCAGTGTTTTTGGTGTTTCTTGGGCTTACTGTTCTCACCAGCGAGCCTGGGAAACGATCTGGTGGTTCACGTGACCCCAGATGTCTCCAGGGCTTTTTTCAGCGGGAACGAGGGGGAACGCAGTTCCCGGCACCTCCAACACTGACTGTATGTAATGGCAAGGGGTGCTGGGATGTGATGCAGGTTCTATTGATGCTGGCTGCTGGGCAATCTATTCTAGCTGGAGGGGATCTCTTTTTGCATTGGTGGTCTATTCCCACCGAGGAGGTCTATTGTTGCTAGTGGGGAACCTACTTTTGCTGGGGGTGGGACGTTTGCTGGGCGGTGAGTTGTTTGCTGGGAGAGATCTACTGAGAGGGAAGGGGTCTATTGTTGCTGATTTGGGGGAAATCTGTTGTTGCCACTGAAAGTCTATTATTGCTGGGGGGAGGCATTTTGTTGCGGGTGGTCCATTTTTGTTAGGAGGATCTGAGGGGGGGGGGGGGGCTTCAGGGGATCTATTTTACTGGTTTTCTTGTTATCATTACCAAATTCCATACAAATTACTTAGCACCATAAAATGATATGTGATTCTGGGATTCTTGGAGGTGGGTAGGGGGTGGAACCAAGGAATGGTGCTTGGAGGTGGGTAGGGGGCAGAGCAAAGGGCTGACTCGGAAAGAAGGAGTTCCTGCATCTATTCTCTGAGAAAAAAAGTCCTGGATGTCTCCATAAAGAGGACCTGTCATTCCTTATTTCTATCACAAGGGATGTTTACATTTCTTGTGAAGGGAATAAAACTGATCAAAAGAAAAAAAAGGGACAGTGTAAAAATTAAGATAAATAATATTAAGAAAAAAAATAATAAAGTGCCCTGTCCCTCTGTGCTCGCGCAGAAGAGCATGCATATGTATGTCGCGCATGCATATGTAAACGATGTTTGCACCTGTCAGGGACCCAATACCCTGCGCAGGCGCACTGGTGTCGCTAACTGGCGAACGCCTATGCGCATGCGCTGAGGCCACCTTGGGTAGTTCGCGGCTATCTTGCGTTGGCGCGAACGCGCATGCGCACGCAACCTGCCTTTGGCGCCAAACGGCCTATTTAAAGCCAGTGATCACTCTGAGTCATTGCTGTGTGATCATCAGCTCTCCTGTATCCTGTGCCTGTTATATCTGCTGTTCCTGTTTACCTGACCCGGCTTGTCTTTGGATTCTGATTGTTCCTGTTTACCTGACCCGGCTTGTCTTTGGATTCTGATTACCTGCTACCCGCCCTGACCTTGGCTTGTCCTGACTATCCTCCTGTCTCGTCCTGATCTGTTTACCTGCTACTGGCTATTGGTCCTGGACCTGTTCCTGGCTCACCCAGGGAATCCGGGCGTCGCAGCCTTGTGTTAGCAAGCAGCCAAGTCCATCCCCACCATCTGGGGCCCTGGTGAAAGCCGACTAACACTTAGACTCTGTGCCTCTGGTGAACCTGTGCCACGCCAGTTACCCGGTAAGCCACTCCTCTTACGTCAGGCTCTGCCATGTTACCCCGTGACAGTATCACACATGTGAGGTATTGCTGCAAGAGCAATCATTTCTAGTGCTAGACCTCCTCTGTAACCCTAAACCAGCAACCTGTAAACATTTTTAAAGCATCGCAAACAGAAAACAAAGAAAGCGTGCACTGGCCTAGCGCATTATCCACATTAAGACTTTATTACAAAGTAAAAATGGCTACTCACAATTCACAAAGGTGTAAACCAGCATATCAAATTCAAACGTCGGAATCAATTGTTACAATGTCCACCGACCTTTATGGAATGACGGCTATTCCATCAAGGACAGTGGACATTGTAACAATTGATCCCAATGTTTGAATTTGATATGCTGGTTTACACCTTTGTTTGTGAGTAGCCACTTTTACTTTGTAATAAAGCCTTACTGAGGATAATGTGCTAGGCCGGTGCGCCCTTGCTTTGTTTTCTGTTTGCAGTAAAGCCTTAGCCATCAGGGATGCCAAGTATGAGTTCCATGGTAGGAGTGGTCGGGGAGCCCTGTTTCTGAGCGCAGGAGCAAGATGCTAATCGCAAATTTGTTTTGGATTTTTAAAGCATCGCCTGTGGGGGATTTAGGTGTCGTAGTTTGTCACCATTTCACGAGTGTGTCAGAGAAACGGCCATGCTGCAACTGGCAACTCCGCCAGTACTTCCAATGGCCGCAATGGACTCAGGCCATAGACTCATTGTCAGTGAAATGGCTGTGCTGCAACTGGCAAATTTGCCAGTACTTCCCATGGCTGCAATGGACTCAGGCCATAGACTAATTCACTGGCCTATAAAAGGACTCTGCTCAGCCCATCTGATTGCTGGATTGTCTTCAGCTCTTCCTGTTTCCTGTGCATTGCTACTTCCTGGATTCCAGTTTGACCCGGCTTGTTTCTGACCTGTCTGCTCTCTCTCCTGGCTTTGACCCACGGCTTCGTCTGACCCTTCGATCCTGCTCCAGTGTTTGACCCTCGGCTTGTGTGACCATCCTTGCTCTCTTGTCCTCTGCCTGACTTCCAGTATACCGATCCCGGCTTGCTCAACAGACTTGCTTCTGCTCAATCCCCTTGTCTTGGCGACCTGTTTGGACTGATACCTGTGTATGACCCTCGGCCTGGCTTTTACCTGCACATTGCTTGATTCCCTGGAGGCCCTGCAAGTTGTTCCAGGATATCCTTGTGAACCTTTTCCTGCACTCCACAAGCATCCAGTGCTCCTTGGGACGCGTCACCTCCTGTCCCACTTCCAGGGGTGATTCGCACCGAGCTGTAAGGGAAGCCCTCTCAGCATTTCGGCCTCTACCAAGAAGTGATCTGACAGTACAATCCAGCCATGTCAGAGGCCGACAGAGGTGCTTCCCAGCTCGAGGCTCTTTGTCAGCAAGTCTCCTCTTTAACACAGGCGGTCCAGAGACTGCAGGACGGTTATTTTCAACTAGAGGGTCGAGTGTTGAACCTAGCTGGCGCACCCTCTCCTTCCGACCCCAATCAACCGCCCGCTAGCTCCGGGGGCACCTCCACTCAGCAAGGACCAGCCGGCCCTGCGCAGGCAGCCATGGTTTTCCCACCTGAACCCAGGGTACCTACACCCGAACGCTTCCGTGGGGAACGGAGAAGGTTCAGATCCTTTAAGAATGCATGTCTCTTGTATTTAGCCCTTCAGCCCAGAACCTTCTCTTCAGAGACTGTCAAAGTAGGATTCATAATTTCTCTGTTGTCAGAAGAACCCCAGACCTGGGCCCATAACCTCCTTGAGCAAAAGAGCCCCTCATTGAACTCTGTAGACTCCTTCTTCCAGGCCATGGCCCAGTTATATGAGGACCCCCAACGGACTGTTACGGCTGAATCAGCCCTACATGCCTTACAACAAAATAAACGTCCTGTAGAGGACTATACCATTGACTTCCGCAGATGGGCCGCGGATACAGACTGGAATGAGCCAGCACTCAAGTACCAGTACCGTCACGGATTGTCTGAAACCCTTAAGGACGAGTTAGCTCGGGTAGAAACCCCTACGTCTTTGGAAGGTCTAATCTCACTGGCAATCCAACTGGACAGGCGCCTGCGGGAGAGACGCTCAGAGCGCCTTCAAGGGGCCCGACCTACCTGGGTTCTCCCGAAAGTCCCACTTGCTGCTTCACCCCATCCTGGGCCTTCTGTCTCCGGGGGATCAGAAGGAGAACCCATGCAGATTGGTCTAATCCATTCTGCCTTGACCCCCGAGGAAAGACAACGTCGCCGTCAAGCTAACCTCTGCCTTTATTGTGGGGAATCTGGCCACTTCCTACGCAATTGTCCTGTGAGACCCAGTAAGTCCTATTCACGGCCTCTGCTGAACTGTCAAGTCGCTGGGTCATCCCCTACTCATCTTATTCTCCCTGTCTCCCTACAGGTAGCAGAAAAGAAGATTCGGCTTCTGGCGATCGTTGATTCCGGGGCATGTAGTTGCTTTCTGGACCGTTCTTTAGCTCAAAGACTGTGTGTCCCCATGCAAGCTAAGGAACAGCGACTCCATATTCTTCTGGCTGATGGTTCTTTGCCCAGTTCTGGGCCTGTTACTGAAGAGACGTGCCCCATCTTGTCATGGTCTTACCTTCTTGCTGTTCTCCTTCGTTTGACATGTGCTGGCGGCCATCTTGGTTTCTGGGTTTCTTGTAGCCTCCCACCCTGCGGCTCCTCCTTCCCACTGGGAGGAGCTGGATGCCTAGCTCATATATATAGGAGGTCTGTGGCTTCAGTTCCTTGCTTGGTCCTCCTGTGTTCACATGCTTCTAAGACTGCTGCTGCTTCTGGTTCCTGATCCTGGCTTCGTCTGACTACCCTGCTGGTTCCTGATCCCGGCTTCGTCTGACTACCCTCCTGGTTCCTGACCTCTGGCTTCGCAAGGACTCTGCTTCGGTTTCGCCATCTGTTTGGACTTTTGCTTTACAGCTTGATTTTCAATAAAGCCTTCTTATTTTCACTTATCTGTTGTTGTACGTTTGGTTCATGGTTCCGTGACACATCTTCACCACGACAGATTCTCTTCACCAGGAATTCCTCCAATTTGACGTCCTTTCCTCACCAATGTTTCCCATTATTTTAGGACTTCCCTGGCTACAGGCCCACAACCCACAGATTGATTGGGTTAAGAGAAGGATCTCCTTCACGTCTAATTACTGCCTGAACCATTGTTTCCTACCTGGATCTGATACTTCTGCTGCTTGCCTGGCCGTCCAACCAGTACATGATCTCCCGGAAAATGTCCCCGCAGTTTATGAGGAATTCATGGACGTATTTGATAAGAAAAAGGCTGAAGCTCTGCCTCCTCACAGGCCTTATGATTGCCCTGTAGAACTTCTGCCTGGAGCCGAGATTCCTTTCGGAAGGATATTCCCGTTATCTGAGAAGGAGCTGGAAACCCTCCGGATTTATATTAACGAAAATTTGGAAAATGGTTTTATCCGCCCCTCCTCCTCACCAGCAGGGGCCGGGATATTCTTTGTCGAAAAAAAGGATGGCACACTAAGACCTTGTGTAGATTACCGGGAGCTTAATAAAATTACTATTAAAAACCGGTATCCTCTACCTCTTATCCCAGAACTGTTTCAACGTTTCCGGGCAGCTCGGATCTTTACCAAATTGGATCTCCGTGGAGCTTACAACCTTGTTCGCATTAGGAAAGGAGATGAGTGGAAGACGGCGTTCAGAACGCGGTTTGGCCATTTTGAATACCTGGTCATGCCTTTCGGGCTGTGTAACGCCCCTGCTACCTTCCAACATCTAGTTAATGACATTTTTAGGGAATTCCTGGATCTCTTTCTGATTGTCTACCTAGATGACATACTCATTTTCTCCTCCACTCTGGAACTCCACCGGACCCATGTTAAAAAGGTACTATTTACTTTAAGGAAACACGGACTTTATGTGAAACCAGAGAAATGCGAATTCGAGAAAGACTCCATTCAATTCCTGGGTCTCATTATCTCAACAAACGGCATTTCCATGGATCCACAGAAAGTGCAGTCAATTCTCGATTGGCCAGCCCCCTGTGATAAGAAAGGAGTTCAACGTTTTGTGGGGTTTGCTAACTTCTATCGGAGGTTCGTGAAGGGGTTCTCTATGATTATCTCCCCCATTACCCAATTGACCCGCCAACAGGTCCGTTTCCATTGGTCACAGGAAGCTCAAACGGCCTTTGACAAACTGAAGACGTTGTTCACCTCAGCATCTATTCTCCAGCATCCTGATCCAACCCTACCTTATGTGCTTGAAGTGGATGCTTCAGAAATAGCCACTGGAGCAATCTTATCTCAAAGACAAGGCCCGAAGACTCTTCTGCACCCTGTGGCTTTCTTTTCCCGGAAGATGACACCTCCGGAGAGAAACTATGACGTAGGGGATCGGGAACTCTTGGCCATCAAATGTGCCTTGGAAGAGTGGAGATACTTGCTTGAAGGGGCTACTCATCCCATTTTAATATTCACAGACCACAAAAACCTGGAATACCTCAGGACAGCAAGACGCCTGAGACCCCGTCAAGCTCGATGGGCCTTGTTCTTTTCCCGGTTTAATTTTCATCTTACTTACAGGCCAGGGTCCAAGAACGGAAAAGCAGACGCCTTGTCCAGAATGTTTCCAGATACCCCAAACACAGCCGAACCTAACACCATCCTCTCGGGTCAAAATTTTTTGCTTATTCAAACGGATCTGCAATCAGCAATTAAGCAAGCCTCAGTTCAATGTCTCGAGCCTGGGACCTCTTCCTTGGAAAAACGCGGGGGATTCTTGTGGTTCCAAGAAAGGATTTTTGTTCCTTCACAGATCAGACTACAGGTCCTAAAGACTTTGCATGATCACAAGCTTGCCGGGCACTTCGGGGTCAGGAAGACATGTGAACTCATTCAGCGCCACTTTTGGTGGCCCAATTTAGTTCGGGACTGTAAATCCTATGTGGGTTCTTGTATTACGTGTCAGCGTAACAAGGGGGCTAAGACCAAGTCCTGGGGCCTGTTAAGGCCATTGCCCATCCCGGAACAGCCCTGGAAGCAACTTTCCATGGATTTTATAGTGGAATTACCACCTTCAGAAGGTTTCACTACTGTCCTGGTGGTGGTGGACCGTCTCTCGAAGATGGCGCACTTTTTGCCTATGATTGGCACACCTTCTGCCGTGGAAACAGCTAACATGTTTATTAAAGAAGTGGTCAGGCTACACGGTCTCCCGGACGGTATAGTATCGGACAGAGGCGTCCAATTCACTTCCAAATTCTGGAAAGAGCTTTGCAAATCCTTGTCCATTAAGATATGCCTATCATCAGCCTACCACCCGCAGAGTAATGGTCAAACGGAAAGGACCAACCAGACCCTTGAACAATACCTACGTTGCTTTTGCACTTGCTCCCAAGATAACTGGGTCTCTTTACTTCCGTGCGCGGAATTCGCGTATAATAACGCCCTGCATTCTGCAACCAACCAGACCCCGTTCTGGGTGAATTACGGGTTCCATCCTTCTTTTTTGTCCAGTGCTTTCTCAGAAACATCAGTTCCTGCAGTGCAAGACCGGATAATGGCTATCAGGGATAACTACCGGGTGCTACAGGACTCCATATCCAAAGCCCAACAGGAGTACAAGAAATTTTATGACCGCAAGAAAAAGGAAAATCCTATGTATAAGGTCGGGGATAAGGTGTGGCTCTCCTCAAACAACCTACGACTATCTTGCCCTTCTAAAAAGTTTGGACCAAGGTTTATTGGGCCTTTTAGAATCAAAAGGATGATAAACCCTGTGGCTTTTGAACTGGCTTTACCTAATTCATACAAGATCCATCCTGTATTCCATGTTTCCCTGCTAAAGCCTGCAATTTCTAGCCCTTTCCCAGGGAGGGAAGAATTGCCTCCACCTCCAGTTTCAGTGGAGGGTGAACCTGAATATGAAGTGGAAACCATTCTGGATTGTCGAAGAAGGGGTGAGCTCATACAGTATCTTATTAAATGGAAAGGTTACCCTACTGAAGACAATTCCTGGGAACCCGCTAGTAACCTGCATGCCCCCAGGCTGGTACAGGAATTCCACAGGAGATTCCCGGAAAGATTGGCCCGGTTGGGCATCCGGAGGCTGCCCCTTGGGGGGGGGGCACTGTCAGAGAAACGGCCATGCTGCAACTGGCAACTCCGCCAGTACTTCCAATGGCCGCAATGGACTCAGGCCATAGACTCATTGTCAGTGAAATGGCTGTGCTGCAACTGGCAAATTTGCCAGTACTTCCCATGGCTGCAATGGACTCAGGCCATAGACTAATTCACTGGCCTATAAAAGGACTCTGCTCAGCCCATCTGATTGCTGGATTGTCTTCAGCTCTTCCTGTTTCCTGTGCATTGCTACTTCCTGGATTCCAGTTTGACCCGGCTTGTTTCTGACCTGTCTGCTCTCTCTCCTGGCTTTGACCCACGGCTTCGTCTGACCCTTCGATCCTGCTCCAGTGTTTGACCCTCGGCTTGTGTGACCATCCTTGCTCTCTTGTCCTCTGCCTGACTTCCAGTGTACCGATCCCGGCTTGCTCAACAGACTTGCTTCTGCTCAATCCCCTTGTCTTGGCGACCTGTTTGGACTGATACCTGTGTATGACCCTCGGCCTGGCTTTTACCTGCACATTGCTTAAATCCCTGGAGGCCCTGCAAGTTGTTCCAGGATATCCTTGTGAACCTTTTCCTGCACTCCACAAGCATCCAGTGCTCCTTGGGACGCGTCACCTCCTGTCCCACTTCCAGGGGTGATTCGCACCGAGCTGCAAGGGAAGCCCTCTCAGCATTTCGGCCTCTACCAAGAAGTGATCTGACAGAGTGTGTACAATTTTTTAGTGTGACATGTTAGATATCTAATTACTTGGCTTATCATCATCTTTTATAGTTTACCAAAAATTGGGTTATATATTGTGGTATTGTGCATTAAAATTCATTAATGTGTTTTGTTTAAAAAAAAAAAAAAATTGCATTTGAAAAACTGCTGCACAAATACTGCGTGATATTAAAATTTGCAACAGCTTCTATTTTATTCTCTAGGGCAGGGGTGTCAAACTCTATTTAATCGTGGGCCACATCAGCATTATGGTTGCTCTCAAAGGGCCGGCTGAACTCTGTAGGACTTGATGTCCAGAGCAAGCTACCCGACCTTCAGAAGAGTCCCTCACCCACCCTTACTTTGTGCTGTTGCAGGGAAGAAGCCATGCTGAAGATAGGAAGCAGAAAGTGCAGGGTCTGGAGGAGGATCAGAGGAGGGCAGGAGTCTGCTGAATGTTGAGACCGGTGAGGTGGAGACGAGGTGGTGCTGTAGCTGCACAGAGAGGTGCAGGATCCGTAGGAGGAGTCCTGTCTTCCTCTCTGCTGCCAACTGCTGAGACGGACGGACGGACGGGGGGGGGGCAGAGACGAGCCTCTCTGTGACTGCAAATAGAAGTGCAGGATCTGGCGGAGGAGTTCTGTTCTCTCTGCTGCCAACTGCTTAGACAAGGGTGGGGGCAGAGACATCGACGGGGGGGGGGGGGGGGAGCTGCAGAAGAGGTTCGAGGGCCACATGAAATGGCCTGGAGGGCCGGGTCCGGCCTGCGGGCCTTGTGTTTGACACATGTGCTCTAGGTTCTCTGCTAAAAAAAAAAAAAAAATCTATAAAGTTTGGGGGTTCTGAGTAATTTTCAAGCAAAAAAATACAGATTTTTTAAGTTGTAAACAAAAAGTGTCTGAAGAAGGCCTAGTCTTAAAGTGAGTGTTTAAAGTATTTTAGGTATTAAAGGATTTTTTTTAGTTGTGGATAGAGTGAAGAAGGATGAAACCTGTCAGGTTTTTATTGCTGCCTGTGTCCCCATTAGGGAGTTTCACCCTCTCCAGTTGATCTATTTATTGTTATCATAGAAAATGAAAGTAAAAGAAAATCCCAAATTTTGAGTGGACACCAGAGCAGTAATAGAGGGGAAATCTTCCAATGAGGACACTAGTTCTGGCGACACCCTGGGTTTCCATAACTTTGGAGGAATTTCCTCTTACTTCCTGTTTTCCAATAGGATAGGAAGTGAAGGGAAATCACCCCAATTGGACACAAATGACAAAAGTTATAAGAGTTATAACTTCCTTAAGCCAGCCCTCAAAAATTCCACTCGCCTACTAGCATTTTGCGAGTGGAATTTTGAGGATGGCGAGCTGTGCATGCCGCCGCCGCCGCCATTAACAGCAGCCGGCGATTACTTTTACTTTCTTTTTTAGAAAAGGATGGGCTCTAGGAGCAGAGCACTGCGTCCTGAGCCCACCCATTGTGTGACAATAGCGAATGAGTATTCGCTATTGTCACAGGGATCCTCCTCCTGATCCTCCTACTGGCCAATCAGGAGGCAGGTGTTTCCTGATTGCCCAAAAGGCGAACGATTGTAACTGGCCGAGGAGGAGGAGGAGGACTCGGGAGACACGGAGGACGCACAGGATTGATGAGAAGCCGCCTGCTGCAGGTAAGTGCACGCTGTGATCGCTCTGCAATTAAGGAGACATGCTGTGATGATCGCTCTGCAATTAAGGGGACATGCTGTGGGCACTGTGCAATGAAAGGGGACATGCTGTGGGCGCTCTGCAATGAAAGGGGTCATGCTGTGGGCACTCTGCAATTTAAGGGGTCATGCTGTGAGCGCTCTGCAATTTAAGGGGTCATGCTGTGAGCGCTCGGCAATTTAAGGGGTCATGCTGGGAGCGCTCTGCAATTTAAGGGGACATGCTGCGATCGCTCTGCAATGAAAGGGGACATGCTGTGATCGCTCTGCAATTTAAGGGGACATGCTGTGAGCGCTCTGCAATTTAAGGGGACATGCTGCGATCGCTCTGCAATGAAAGAGGACATGCTGTGGGCGCTCTGCAATTTAAGGGGTCATGCTGTGAGCGCTCTGCAATTTAAGGGGTCATGATGTGAGCGCTCTGCAATTTAAGGGGACATGCTGTGGGCGCTCTGCAATTTAACCACTTGCCGACCGAGTACGGTAATAGTACTGCGGCAAAGTGGTTCGTTATCGTCCAGTCACGTAGTATTACGTGACTGGACACTCCCCCTTCTGGGCGGCGCTTGCGCGCCGCCGGAGGCTCGCTCCCGCTGTTTTCATTCACAGCGGGAGTCGGGCCAGGGGAGGAGCAGCGGCGATCGCCGCTGCTCTGCCCCGATCGCCGGGGATCTAGTGTGGAGATCCGCCCGCTGTGTGTAAACACAGCGGGCGGATCTCCATAGTGACAGGGAGTGACAGATCGGACTGTTCAGCATAGCTGGACATCCGATCTGTCCATGACTCACTCAGGCCCCTCCCCCCCTACACGTCAGTAAGCACCAGGCATACATTAACCCCTCCCTCTCCAATAAAATTAACCCCTTCCCTGCCAGTGTCATTTTTACAGTAACAGTGCATATGTATAGCACTGATTACTGTAGTAATGTCACTGGTAACCCCAAAAGTGTCAAAAATGTCAGTCAAGGGTCCGATCTGTCCGCCGCAATGTCGCAGTCCCACAAAAAAAATCGCAGATCGCCGCCATTACGCGTTAAAAAAAAAAACACCAAAAATGACAGAAATCTTTCCCTTTGTTAGTAAACGCAATAACTTTTGCGCAAACCAATCAAAATACGCTTATTGTGATTTTTTTTACCAAACATAGGTAGAAGAAAACAAATTGGCCAAAAATTTTTAAAAAATAGTTTTTTACATCTTTTTTGGGGGGAATTTCATATAAAAAAATGTTAAAAATATTGTTATTTTTTCAAAATAAACGCTCTTTTTTTGTTTATAGCGCAAAAAGTAAAAATCGCACAGGTAATCAAATACCACCAAAAGAAAGCTCTGTTTATCAGAAAAAAAGGACGTAAATTTCGTTTGGGTATGGCGTCGCACGACCGCGCAATTGTCAGTTGAAGTCGCACAGCGCCGAATCGCAAAAAGTGGCCTGGACGGAAGACAGCAAAATCCTCCGGTGGTAAAGTGGTTAAGGGGACATGCTGTGATCGCTCTGCAATGAAAGGGGACATGCTGTGGGCGCTCTGCAATTTAAGGGGACATGCTGCGATCGCTCTGCAATGAAAGGGGACATGCTGTGGGCGCTCTGCAATGAAAGGGGACATGCTGTGGGCGCTCTGCAATGAAAGGGGACATGCTGTGGGCGCTCTGCAATTTAAGGGGACATGCTGTGGGCGCTCTGCAATGAAAGGGGACATGCTGTGGGCGCTCTGCAATGAAAGGGGACATGCTGTGGGCGCTCTGCAATGAAAGGGGACATGCTGTGATGATCGCTCTGCAATGAAAGGGGACATGCTGTGGGCGCTCTGCAATGTAAGGGGACATGCTGTGGGCGCTCTGCAATGTAAGGGGACATGCTGTGAGCGCTCTGCAATTTAGGGGACATGCTGCGAGCGCTCTGCAATGTAAGGGGACATGCTGTGGGCGCTCTGCAATGTAAGGGGACATGCTGTGGGCGCTCTGCAATGTAAGGGGACATGCTGTGGGCGCTCTGCAATGTAAGGGGACATGCTGTGGGCGCTCTGCAATGTAAGGGGACATGCTGTGGGCGCTCTGCAATTTAAGGGGACATGCTGTGGGCGCTCTGCAATGTAGAGGGCGTGTTTAGGGGCGGAGCAGGGTGGGGTTTGGGTGGGGCAACAAGTGGCGAGTAACTCTTAAGGCCTGGCTAGTAGCTCATGGCTTGAAATTTTGAGCCCTGCCTTAAGCTATACAAAATCAAAAAAAGTTTGGCCTCTAGTTCTACTTTAATATGATGATTCTTCTTTAAATAACAAACAAATCAAATAAGGACACAAGTAATAGAGTCTTTGCCAAACCTACGATGTCCCTACAGAGGAAACTGATCTGCGTCTTTACACATATCTACTGTAATAAAGCACAGGAATAAACAGAATGGACTCCCATAGGCTTCCATTTTCCATTACTTGTTTGCAACTTGTGCTCACTGGGTTGTTCCTATTGCGCCAACAGAGAATTAATTGCAGGGGGAAAATATATAGTCTTGGTACTAAAGTAGCGATCTTTTATTATTGTACAGTTTTCCATGTCAGCCAAACAGCAGGCCGTACCTAGAGGAAAAATGGCCCACTGTTATGGCTTACTTAATGTCACATTTCTCCTATCATTCTCATATCACATATTGTAGCGTTATACTTTAACCACTTCAGCTCCGTAAGGTTTTTACCCCCTTAATGACCAGGCCATTTTTTTTGCGAAACGGCACTGCATTGCTTTAACTGACAATTGTGGCAGTCGTGCGACGCTGCACCCAAATAATATGATCACCCAAAATATTCGATCACCTCTGGGGATTTTAGGTTTTGGGCTATAAGTAAAAAGAGAGCGACAAATTTGAAAAAAAAAAAAAATATATACTTTTTACTTTCTACTATAAAACATTCCTAATAAAAATGTTTTTAAAAATCTAATTTTTTTATCAGTTTAGGCCAATTTCTATTCTGCTACATATTTTCGGTAAAGAAAATCCCAAAAAGCGTATAAAAGTTTGTTTGCGCAGAAGTTATAGCCTTTACAAACTACAGGATAGTTTTTGGACTTTTCATTTATTTTTCTTTATTAGTAATGGCGGCGATCAGCAATTTTTTTTTTTTTTTATCGGGACTGGGACATTGCAGCGGGCAAATCTGACTTAGTGACACTTTTTGGGGACCAGTGACATTAATACAGTGATCAGTGCTAAATAATATGAACTGTTCCTGTATAAATGACACTGGCAGGGAAGGGGTTAACACTGGGGGTGATCAAGGGGTTAAATGTGTTCCCTATATGTGCTTTCTGACTGTGGGGGGGATGGATTGAACAGAGGCAAAGAGAGATCTGTGATTCAGCTTAGCTGAATAACACGATCTTTCCCTGCCTCTCTGACAGGAGAGCCGTCTTGCATTGTTTACATTCCAGACGGCTCTCCTGTCAGTCTAGCCGAAGATCGCAGGAGGCGGCAGCGATCACGCCTGCTCCTCCCGCGGTCTGGCTCCTGCTGTTTCTAATCAAACTGGGAGCACGGCTCCGGCTAGACCACGTGCACATAATCACGTAGATCTACAGTAACTCTGGGTGGGGCGGTCGGAAAGTGATTAATTGGAAGTTTATGATTTTGGTCATTACAGATGGTTAGCCTTATGAACCATCCGTTGCATGGGCATCTGCAGAACTTTTTTCAGGAGGGGCATCATTTTAAGGTAACCCATACTCCGCCCCTTTTGGACAATGTCATGAAGGCGACATCAGCCGCCGCGTGAGCCGCGACTCACGAGTATTTATTTTTAAAGGGGAAATGGTATTTTTAAAGCGTTTGTTAACCTAAAAAAAATAAATAAATGTATCCTGTCCCCTTAAAGCATGTTATACAGCACAGTGCTTGTGCCTTGTAATTTGCCCCCTTCTATCACCTAAAATACCTGGCTGATCCTGCCCGGCTATGTCCTCCCCTCTGAAAACTGACCACAGTATACCATGGCTGCTGAGCCCTGACACTGTGGTCAGTCTACGTGCCTCCGTCATATGCAGCCCTCCTGTCCTCCTCTGTCCTCTCTCTCCCCCCCCCCCCCCCCCCCCCACTCCCTGCTTGTCTGCTCCTTTAAGTAAATAGTAGAAAAAAAGGAGATAGGATGCACTAGCCAATCAGATAGATTGCTGCACTTAGAACTCCCTGAATGATGGGAAAAAATATGTGTTGGAAAAATACTAATCCGCTATCTTGAAATTAAAAATGTCAGATAAATATCTGCAATTAAGGCTACATTCACACCTGAGCGTAGCGTTTTTCGCGCGTTTTTTACCGCGATTTTTGCGGCGTTTTTTACCGCGATTTTACCGCGATTTTTACCGCGATTTTTGTGCAGGCGTTTTTAGATTGAATAGAGATCAATGGAAAACGCCTGTAATCTGCCCAAAAAGAAGCTCATGTACTTTTTTGAGCGTTGGGCGTTTTGTATACAGCGTCAAAACGCTCAGATGTGAACAGGGGCCATTGAAATGAATAGGATTTGTCTTGTTGGGCGTTTTGAGAGCTGATCCTAGAGCAGAAAAACGCCCCAAAAACGCCCCAAAACGCCTAGATGTGAACGGAGCCTAATGTATTTTGTGAAAAAAAACATGAATAAATTGGAACAATAACACAAAGTGATACTGTGTAACCATGCATAGAGCATGAAACAATTTCATATAACCATAATAAAATCCTAAGACCCCGTTCACATTAGGTCGCTCCGACTTAGGGGGCGACCTGTGAAGTCGGCGCGACTTGCACGGACTTCACATAATGGAAGTCAATGCAAGTCGCCTCCAGGTCGCCCCCAAGTAGTACAGGACCCTTTTTCTAAGTCGGAGCGACTTGTGTCGCTCCTATTAGAACGGCTCCTGTGCTACACAGTGGGAGCGACGCTGCACGACTTGTCAGGCTGACCAAGTCGCCTGACAAGTCGTACCAGTGTGAATGGACACTTAAGGAATAGTGTAAATAGTGAAAAGAAAAAACAGTCCCAAACATGTGAAGAACTGCAAGTGTGCTGTTCAAAAAACTCCTCCAAGTGCTCTGTGAGCCACCTCCGTGCTGATTAGTAAGTAATGGCCGCTTACTAAGTATTAGCGGTCAAATAGCATGTAACAAAGCTATGCTGAATCAACATCAATCCATAGGCAACTCCCGGTGCATACCAGCAATCCGACCACTTATGGCTGTGCCTCACCAAAGCACACTCAACCAATGGATGGCTCTCAGCTTTTTCACCTTTGGTCACATTCCCTCTGTTCTCAGCTGCATACTGTAGAAAGCAGCTTGAGGCACAGCCATAAGTGGTCGGATTGCTGGTATGCTTGTATATGTGCCAAGCCTTTATGCCAACATATCAATAGCAGTTAGAACCAGAATCTCGTTTTTCAAAGTACTAAACTACTAATGACTGCTTATGGGTTTCAGTGAACTTTAAACCTGGAGTCTTGCTTCCATGATCTCTGTCATTTTGGGATTGCCTTTTTGCCAGGTTATTATTCTGCTTTACATCAAGGTTGTCTATTCTTTCATGGTTGTCATCCCTCCACCATGTTCTTCTTCTCGCTTTCCCTTTCTTTACTTTTCTCCCTTCCACAATATTGCATGGCTCTTTTCCAGCCAGGTTTCTTGCGATATGGCCAAAAAAATTGCCATGTTCTCTTCAATTTTACTTGAGAAAAATCCTACTGAGGACGTCCTGCCCACGGACGTAACACGTATAGGGGCGGAGCCATGTTCATCAAATCATCCCGCAGCCAAAGGGGATCTGGTGTTATTTGACCTAATTTCTGTCACGCCTTGGCCGGGAGTCAATCTGGTGATCTTGTGTGATCTGGGTTGTCTTTCTGCTGCCTGGGCTGGTTTCTCATTATCATCTAACTTTTAGTATGAGACTCTTGCTCCACCCAGTGGTCAGCTGTAGTCAGTTACCTGGACTTTTGACCTATAAATACCCTCTTCCACTTCCTGCTGGTGCATTAGTATAGGTTTTGCTTCCTGTTTGACTGCTGCTAATGTTCTATTTGTTGCTGACCCTGGCTTTCCTTGTTGACCACTCTTCGGATCTACCTTTTGGATTGTATCGACACTGGTTATCGAACTCGGTTCGCTCTTGACCACTCTTCGGATCACCCCTGTGGATTGTTCAGTCTGCTGTTTTCGCCTTGGCTCGCTGCCGAACACTCTTCTGGACTTCGCTGCCTTGGGATCGGGCTTCCTACCTACTGCTCCTAACTGTGAGTCTTTCTCATTCAGTTGTTCCCTGAGTTTGCTTATTGCACTTTCTTTGTGGTCCCGATATTTTGGCTGCAGGACCCTATCCGCTCCTCCACCTGATACTGGGATAACAAGACTACTGGTCAGGAAACCAGAGGAGCGGTTGGCGTCCCTGCAAGGCCTAACGATTTAGGAGGTGAGCAGTTTACATGGGGATGAGGCACGTTTGGCACTGCTTGCCTTGTGAAATCTTGAAGATTCAGGGCACTTTATTCACAGTGGTGATTGAAGATAAAATATGGATTTTATTTGCATTTTTATAACATGAACTTGATTGGTTTGAGTATTTATACATAGGTTGTGCTACACTTATTTTCTCTTCAATTGTCCTTCCAACAGACATGGTTTGGCTTCACTGACTCTTTGCAGCACCTCTTCATTCATGACCATGTCCATCCAGCTGATTTTCAAGATCCCCTTCTAGAAAATAATAAAGCAGTACAGTAATCAATAAATGCAGCAAGTACCTGAATTTGTCAACAGCAATCAGACTGGGAGAGGGAGGAGCAGCACTATGGGGCCAAACCAAATGTTCTGCTCACACATAGATTGACTAGAAGCATACTGACAGGAGTAGAGGGAAAAGGAGTAAGCTGCTTCATCACTGTCCAGTCACAGGTTGGGGACAGGGAGCCGACCTAGCTTTATTGATAAACTTCAGCAGAGAAATGTCACGTCGCCAGCCTGGCTGTGCTATCTGACAGGGCTTGTAAATCTCAGAACTGGATGGACAGAAAAACAAATCATTTAGCAGGTAAAAATGTTCAAATATGCTGTATATATTTTACTATTTGCCTGATGTTCCGCTTTCACACTCATTGATAATTGTTTTGATAATTTTGTCCCATTTTCCCGTATGACACTCTTTTAATACATTTAAAGGGAAGTTTAAAGTTTAAGGAAATATTTTTATGTTACTTTCTATTAAAGTACCAGCACCACAGATATACTAATTCTAAGGCCCCTTTCACACAGGCGGACCGTTCAGATATGCCTGACCGTTTTTTTGGCGGATCTGAACGGTCCCCCCATGCATCTCTATGGGGCATCGGATGTCAGCGGAGACATGTCCGCTGACACCCGATCCGATCCGTCAAATATGGACGGATGGAAACCCTATTTTCCATCCGTCCAGCGGATCGGATCGGATGGGATCGGATGAGAACGGACCGACGATACCCCCATAGAGATGTATGGGGCTCTGACAGCTGTGTCTCCGCACACAGTGAAGAGAACAGCTGTCATTCTCCTGCTCAGCGGGGGATCGGCGGATCGATCCCCAACTGAGAAAAACGGAGTCCGTCCGACGGACGGGCTGTGTGAAAGAGCCCTAAATGAGAAATGATCTGATGGATCACTGCTGCCCTGATTAATTAGTGGCCAATTAATAAATTGGTTCAGAATTTGAAGTGACCAGCGCTGATCCACACACAACAAATATATGTGTCTAATCAATAAATAATGTGCAAATCATATAATAGAATACATAAACAAGTGCAAGCATATATCATAAAGTGCTAATAAGACATTGCATGCTATACTATATATACTATATATACAATGTACAAAAATGATCAAAAGTGCTTAGTGCAAGTCGAAGTGCAACTAAAAAAACAACATGCAACGCAACTAAAAAAACAGCATGCAATGCAATCAATGCCAAGTGATTGCAAACATCCAGAAATGTATATAAAGTGCTATAGTCCAAATGTGGCACCTACAAAAAAGTGCATTTTTTTTTTTAAAAAGTGAAAAAAGAAAAATGTTTGTAGGATGAAGAGTAACTCAAGAAAAAGGGTTCAATTCACTAAAAGTTAAATAACGGCAAACAAAATGCAGTTAAATAACGCATGCGATAAATCAATTGTGAAAGTTCAATTCACTAAGAATTTAGCGTTAAATAATGAATGCCGTATTTTTTCGATTGTTCGGTAACTACCGCATTTTCTCATGTGGTAATTTACAGCACGTCAGTGGTTTTAGGTTGTTTAAGGTAATTTCCTTATAATATTTTACTTTTTAACATATTATTTTTCTTTTGCAAAAAAAACTTTTTTTAATCTAAGATTTTTTTACAGTAATCTGTATTTTAAGGCAGAACTACTTTCTCAAATATCTCCTGATGTTTGGTAATCCAAGCTCCTTTTACTAAATTCATCAGGAAATGTGTTTTTTTTGTAAATGTATGGTCTACTAGAGTTGTTGAAAGTCAGTGGCGGCTGGTGAAGTTTTAAGATGGGGGGGCGCAAGGCCCCGCCACTCTATTTTGACCCCTCCCATTTCTCAGAAGCCCCACCCCTTATAGACTCCACCCATTTTGTCCCCTGTATTTTGCTTGCGTGAACAAATTCTCCCAATATATCACATATTAAGGGGTCTCTCAGTACTACTATATCCCATAATAGGGAGCAGGAGCCCTATTATGGGATATACTGTGAGAGACACCCTATTATGGGATACACTGACTGAGAGTGGCACAAACCCCACAGTACAGACCCCTAGCACAAACCCCACAGTACAGACCCCCTAGAACAAACCCCACAGTACAGACCCCCTAGCACAAACCCCACAGTACAGGCCCCCTAGCACAAACCCCACAGTACAGGCCCCCTAGCACTAATCCAACAGTGCAGGCCCCCTAACACTAATCCCACAGTACAGGCCCCCTAGCACAAACCCCAAAGTACAGGCCCCCTTTCAATGCAGTGACCAGCGTACATGCCCCCTTTCAATGTAGTGACCAGTATACATGCCCCCAATGCAATGACCAGCGTACATGCCCTCAATGCAGTGACCAGCGTACATGCCCCCAATGCAGTGACCAGCGTACCATGCCCCAATGCAGTGACCAGCGTACCATGCATCCAATGCAGTGACCAGCGTACATGTCCCCAATGCAGTGACCAGCGTGCGTGCCCCCTTCAATGCATTGAACAGTGTACATGTCCCCAATGCAGAGTTTAGCGTGCGTGCCCCGTCCAATGCATTCATCAGTGTACATATGCCCCCCAATGCAGAGTTTAGCGTGCATGCCCCCTTCAATCCAATGCACTTACCTGGCGGCGGCTCGGCTCCCGGCGGCGGCTTCTCCCCTCCTCGATACTTCGTCCTCTTCTGCGGCGGTGGGAAGGTGAGCGGCTTCTCCCTCTCAGCCTCTCCTCTTCTCTGCGGTGGGTGGCGGGAACCGGCGGGAAGGTGAGCGGCGCCGGCTTCTCCTCTCCTTGAGACTCCTCTCTGCGGTGGCGGGAAGGTGACCGGGCGGTGACGGTAAGTGACTGATGCATGCACCGGCACCGCCCCCATTGCGACGTCAGCGGGATGTCCTGGATGATGATTGGTCCAGGCTGGAGACTGGACCAATCACAGCCAGGATATCACGAAAGTGGGGGTGTCCTAGCGCTATGACCTGCGCCCAGGTTACGCCCCCAGAAGGCAGCCAATCGGCGCCTCTTCTGGGTCGTGAACCCCCCCCCCTAGCCAACACATAGGCTGGCGAACGCGATTTTTTTTTTAAACTTTATTGTTCTTTTTGTAATTTTTTTTTTTTTCCTTTTTTTTTTCTTAGGGGGGGGCGGCGCCCTGGCTCCCCCTATGCACAGGCCGCCACTGTTGAAAGTGCTCTTTTCTATGATTGTGGCCTAATTCTGTGCTGCTGCCTATTTTTATATTGTGGAAACTAAAGAAAACTGGACTATATTTTGTTTAATTATTTTTTTAAACCTTTTTATTTATTTTTCATGTTCCTATCCAAGTTTAACTTGTTGAAATGGTGTATATAACCAAAAGTATTACACTGGTCACTTCAAGAGGTCACTTCTAGCTGGAGTAATTGTCATGGTTGACATTTTCCATTGTTGCACTTTTGTAAACGTTTACTTATTTAAGTTTTTGATGGTAAATTTCAGCCAATGTTAGCTTTTAATTTGCAGTGCATGTCATGACTTTTTGATTTATTAAAAAAAATAATGAAATACTTGTGTACTCATGATGTATAATGCCACATGTTTGTGTGTCCACAACTGGTGGAATAGTGTCAGCTTTCTGTGGGTGGAATTAGACTCATCTCTTAGGGTAGTATTGCACCCCTTTCTGTGGGAGGAATAGTACCCCTTCCTGTGGGTGTTCTGTGGGTGGAATTAGACCCCTCTCTGAGGGTAGTATTGCACCCCTTTCTGTGGGAGGAATAGTACCCCTTCCTGTGGGTGTTCTGTGGGTGGAATTAGACCCCTCTCTGAAGGTAGTATTGCACCCCTTTCTGTGGGAGGAATAGTACACCCTCCTGTGGGTGTTCTGTTGATGGAATTAGACCCTCTCTGAGGGTAGTTTTGCACCCCTTCCTGTGGGTGGAATTAGGCTCTCGGTTGGTGGAATGTCCCTTTCTGAGGGTTTGAATAGGCCACTCTTTCTGTTACTGCCCTGGTTACCGCCACCAAAATGGTGGGGTTAAATATGACACCGTTGTGTTACTTTATCGGCAGTGTGAGATGGAAAAGATCTTGGCTACTATAGGGTTGATGAAGAAGTGGTTCAAGGGTAGATGGAACGTATAGTTAAAACATTCCAGATGCACAGTGGAGATCGATTAAGTAGAAAGGAACTGTATTAGGAATAGTATAACCAGAGGTTGCTTTGGTTCTTGTTATGGTTGGATTGGGGCTGAGGGGAGGAAGGAGACCCGGGGGGGGGGGGGGGGTTCTTCTTCCTTTTCTTTTTTTCTCTTCATTGTTATTGGTTGTGACTATAAAAATGGTTTACGGGTATAGAGGAGAAGCCCTTAGGATATAAATGTCCTACTTGAATAATTAGGATTTTTTTTGGATTATGGCCCTTTGAGTGTATATAATTTATTATTTACGACGTTGGTATGTTGTGTTGTATTGTTATTCTGAAAAATTATAATAAAGAAAGATTGAAACAAAAAAATAAATATCGCACCTTTTTTTTAGTTTCTGTTTCGCATGCGTTAATTTATGCAAATGAGTAACATGATACCCTTACCGCATGAGGTAAAGCTTAGTGATTTGACCCCAGTGTCCCCAAACTCTTTAATCATGTATAGTGTCCAAAAAGAAAACAGTATGAGTCCACCGCAGTGCAGCACCAAAACGTGATTCCGTCACCGATCTCACTAAATAAAACTCACCAGAACACCAAGCTGGTTATTTTATAAGCCAGCACAAATGCCCAATTATTTCCAGTGACCCCAGTATCCCCTCCTCTCCACAGTCAGGCTCCCATCTGCATCACCTCTCCTAAGCCACAGCTCTCAATGCAGGAAAGAAAAGAAGGAAGGAGGCTCCCATCATGTAACTCATAAAAAAACAGGCTTTTAGTAAAATCACAAATTTTCCTCTCACATGCCACAAGTGTCCTCTCGACATTAGGGTTAAATGCTAGATATTGTAGCTTGTTAGTCTCTGGTCCCCTCATAGACAAAGCGTATGAATCAGCATGCACGGTGACGTCAAGGTCCTTGCCCCCCTCTAGCCATTAATCCTAGTGTCGGGAAGACACTCGTGGCATGTGAGTGGACAATTTGTGATTTTATTAAAAGCCTGTTTTTACAGTTTACACGATAGGAGCCTCCTTTCTTCTTTTTACTTTTCCTGCATTGAGAGCTGTGGCTTAGGAGAGGTGATGCAGATGGGAGCCTGACTGTGGAGAGGAGGGGATACAGTGGTCACTGGAAATAATTGGGCATTTGTGCTGGTTTATAATTTGGTGTTCTGGTGAGTTTTATTTAGTAAGAGCGGTGACGGAATCACATTTGGGTGCTGCACTGTGGTGGACTCACACTGCTTTCTTTTTGGACACTAACACAATTGAAGAGATTGGGGACTTTATCTTGAGTTACTCCTCATCCTATGTGACACACAAATTTTTTTTTTACTTTTTTTTACGTTTTTCAATTTGCCACAATTGGGCTATAGCACTTTATATACATTTCTGGATGTTTCCAATCACTTGGCATTGATTGCATTGCATGTTGTTTATTATGTTGCACTTTGACTTGCACTAAGCACTTTTGATCATTTTTGTACATTGTATATATATTTGGTATAGCATTGCATGTCTTATTAGCACTTTATGGTATATATGCTTGCACATGTTTATGTATTTTAGTATATGATTTGAACATTATGTATTGATTAGGCACATATAGTTGGTGTGTGGATCAGCTCTGCTCCCTTCAAATTCGGTCCCAAAATATTTTTATGCATTTTATGTATTCTGGTTGGTTTTCTTTAGACAATAAAGCCATTTTTATTTCATGTTCCTCTGTTTTGTTTCATTACCCTGATCGGAATGTCCTAATCTTTCACATTTCAGAAGTGACAATGAAGTCAGTGTAGGAGATTCAGGGAACTTTGGACCACTGACATTTCTTGATGTTACGCCAATCCGATCTCACATCTAAGTTTCACTTGCCTCCACAGTAAGGCTGAAAACTTGACAAAGAAAAAAAAAAAGCTGGCAGGATGTCGTAAAAGAGTTGTGAACTTTTGTCAGGGATCTTCACGGGCTTGAACTCTAGTACACTTTGAAATAAAAGGCCGCTCAACGCTTTCCGCATTGAAGCTGCACACCAGAATGGACTTGGAGGGTGGCCAGGGTTTGTTGTGAATGAATGAAGTGTGGGAAGAGGAGAAAGGCCTCGGCTAAAACACAGTACCTTCCACTTTCCCTCCTTGTCCCAACAAAAGCTTTCTGGGAATAAGCACCTCCATAATGCTCACTGAATGGAGCTTTTGTTGCCAGTTTAAGCAACTCCAACTGCATTTTCCTCCCGCCGATGAGATTATTGGCTCGTTCAGACTCAAAGTAGAACTCCACTTTTCTACAAAATCTGATACTAGTTCAGTGTGATAATAGTGTCCATAACTGATGTTGTTTTGCAGTGCCTGTTGGATAAGTTGAAGTATCTATTGTGTCCAATGGTAAGGCTTATGTCCAATGTCCAATGGTAAGGCTTATGTCTTGTAGGGCATATCTGCTGCTGGCATGGGAGCAATATCTCACTAGTGATGTCGCGAACCTAAAATTCGCCGTTCAGGAACGGCGAACGCGAACATCGGCAAATGTTCGCGAACCGGCGAACCGCCATAGACTTCAATAGGCAGGCGAATTTTAAAACACACAGGGACTCTTTCTGGCCACAATAGTGATGGAAAAGTTGTTTCAAGGGGACTAACACCTGGACTGTGGCATGCCGGAGGGGGATCCATGGCAAAACTCCCATGGAAAATTACGTAGTTGACGCAGAGTCGGGTTTTGATCCATAAAGGGCATAAATCACCTAACATTCCTAAATTGTTTGGAATAACGTGCTTTAAAACATCCAGTGTGTTAATACGATCAGGTATGATGTTGTATCGGTCAAGTAGTGTAAGGGTTACGCCCGCTTCACAGTGACAGACCAAACTCTGACAGGCCAAACTCCCCGTTTAACAGTCAGTCAGTCCATTTGCACAACCGCAAACTCCCCATTTGCACAAGGTTGGATACCAAGCTAGCCATGTCCCGTTCCTTGTCCTCACTGACATCATTGAAGGTCTCTTCCTCCACCCAGCCACGTACAACACCAAGGGTCCCCGAAAGGTGACAACAAGCCCCCTGGGACGCCTGCTGTGGCTGGTATTCCACCTCCTCAAAGCCACCTTCCTCCTCTGACTTCTCTTCTTCAGACTCCTCTCTCTGCGTTGCCACAGGTCCAGCAATTGACAATGACAAGGCTGCTTCTGGTGGTGATGGGGACCACAACTCTTCCTCTTCATGCTCATCTACAGCCTGATCCAGTACTCTTCGCAGGGAATGCTCCAGAAAAAACGCATATGGGATGAGGCAGATGATGTTGCCTTGGGTTCGACTGACCACCAGGTTTGTCACCTCCGCAAAAGGATGCATGAGCCTACAGCCATTGTTCATGAGCATTCAGTAACGCGGCCAAAAAATACCCAGCTCCGCAGAAAGAATGAAAGAAAATGAATGTTTTTTCTATGAAAAATTATCCCGCGGATCGCTTTTGGTCTGTTCACAATGAAGCAACGACCTTATCATCTGGGGTGTGCCAACACACTCCTAGAGGTGATCGCTTCATTGTGATACGCAAGCCCCTTCACCACGACAAGGTAACGATCACAAAGGGGAATTGACACATGTATGTGCCTTTTTTTTAGTTTTTTGTTTTTTTGCAGCCACAGTGTAGCACCAGAGGCCAGAAAAATTAGGCATGTACACATGCATGAAAAAGTAGGTATTGTTGCAGCCGCTGCTTTAGCAGCGGCCTGAAAAATTGAGGTTTTCAAGGCAGAAAGTGCACTAAAACATTGCGGCTTGAACCGTAGTTGGTGGCGGAGACGTCACGTAAGTCATCCGGCATGCAGAGAATGATTAAATACAGCAGCGTGTGGACCATTTTTAGCCCAAGGCATCTCAGTCATCACCAGGCCTTTTTTAGTCAAATGCATCCCCCACTGTCAGTCCCTTCGGGATCCATGCCTCATTCATCTTAATAAACATGAGGTAATCAAGACTTTTTTGACCTAGGTGACTTCTCTTCTCAGTGACAATACCTCCTGCTGCGCTGAAGGTCCTTTCTGACAGCACACTTGAAGCGGGGCAGGCCAGAAGTTCAATGGCAAATTGGGATAGCTCAGGCCACAGGTCAAGCCTGCACACCCAGTAGTCAAGGGGTTCATCGCTCCTCAGATTGTCGATATCTGCAGTTAAGGCAAGGTAGTCTGCTACCTGTCGGTCGAGTCGTTCTCTGAGGGTGGACCCCGAAGGGCTGTGGCGATGCGTAGGACTAAAAAAGCTCCGCATGTCCTCCATCAACAAGACGTCTGTAAAGCGTCCTGTCCTTGCCGGTGTGGTTGTGGTAGGAGGAGGATTACTT
Organism: Pelophylax lessonae; assembly: GCF_965119305.1. Classification (NCBI taxonomy): domain Eukaryota; kingdom Metazoa; phylum Chordata; class Amphibia; order Anura; family Ranidae; genus Pelophylax; species Pelophylax lessonae. The sequence continues at coordinate 94,652,688 of NC_138770.1, forward strand.
TCACCTCTTCCCCTGTTGGATTCCTGTTGTGCTGTGACTGTGACATCACCCTTATATGCTGTGTAAAGCATACTTTTCAACTTATTTTGTAGCTGCTGCATCCTTTGCGACTGCCGGTAATTGGGTAACATATCAGAGACTTTCTGCTTATACCGGGGGTCTAGTAGCTTGGCCACCCAGTACAGGTCGTTCTCCTTCAGCCTTTTTATACGAGTGTCCCTCAACAGGCATGACAGCATGAAAGACCCCATTTGCACAAGGTTGGATGCCGAGCTACTCATGTCCAATTCCTCGTCCTCACTGATGTCATTGAAGGTGTGTTCTTCCCCCCAGCCAACATCACGGGTACCAGATAGGTGACAACGAGCACCCTGGGATGCCTGCTGTGGTTGGTGTTCCTCCTCCTCAAAGCCACATTCCTCCTCTGACTCCTCTTCCTCAGACTCCTCTTCCAGTGTTGCCGCAGGTCCAGCAAGCGATGGTAAGGCTGTTTCTGGTGGTGATGGTGACCACAACTCTTCCTCTTCCTCTTCACGCTCATCTACGGCCTGATCCAGCACTCTTCGCAGGGCACGCTCCAGGAAGAAAACATATGGGATGATGTCGTTGATGGTGCCTTCGGTGCGACTGACTAGGTTTGTCACCTCCTCAAAAGGACGCATGAGCCTACAGGCATTGTGCATGAGCGTCCAGTAACGTGGCAAAAAAATACCCAGCTCCGCAGAGGCTGTCATAGCACCCCGGTCATACAAATACTCGTTGACCACTTTTTCTTGTTGGAGCAGGCGGTCGAACATTAGCAGTGTTGAATTCCAACGTGTCGGGCTGTCGCAAATCAAGCGCCTCACTGGCATGTTGTTTCGCCGCTGAATATCTGCAAAGTGCGCCATGGCTGTGTAGGAACGCCTGAAATGGCCACACACCTTCCTGGCCTGCTTGAGGACGTCCTGTAAGCCTGGGTACTTCTGCACAAAGCGTTGTACAATCAGATTCAACACATGTGCCATGCACGGCAAATTCAATGCCGCCAACAAATTGCTTCCGTTGCCACACACCACTTTGCCGATCTCCAGTTGGTGCGTGGTCAGCCACTGATCCACCTGTGCGTTCAGGGCGGACAGTAGTGCTGGTCCGGTGTGACTCTCTGCTTTCAGGCAAGTCAACCCCAAGACAGCGTGACACTGTCATATCCGGCATGTGGAATAGCCCCTGGGGAGCTGGGGGGTGCAGTTGGTGTGGAGCAAGACGCAACAGCAGAAGAGGACTCAGCCGAGGAGGTTAGCAAAGAGGATGGAGTAGGAGGAGTAGAGGAGGTGGCAGCAGGCCTGCCTGCAAGTCGTGGCGGTGTCACCAACTCCTCTGCAGCAGAGCCACGCATTCCATGCTTGGCATCCGCCAGCAGGTTTACTCAATGCGCAGTGTAAGTGATATACCTGCCCTGACCGTGCTTTGCAGACCAGCTATCAGTGGTCAGATGGACCCTTGCCCCAACACTGTGTGCCAGACGTGACATGATTTCCTTTTCCACAATAGAGTACAGGTTGGGGATTGCCTTTTGTGAAAAATAATTTCGGCCGGGTACCTTCCACTGCGGTGTCCCAATAGCGACAAATTTTTTGAAGGCCTCAGACTCCACCAGCTTGTGTGGTAAAAGCTGGCGGGCTAAGAGTTCCGACAAGCCAGCTGTCAGACGCCGGGCAAGGGGGTGACTCTGTGAGATTGGCTTCTTACGCTCAAACATTTCCTTGACAGACACCTGACTGTGGGCAGATGAGCAGGAACTGCTGAAGGTGAGAGGCAGGGGGGCGGGTTGTTGATAGGGGGCATGGAGGACAGCAGTGGTTGACGTGGCTGAAGATGCTGGACCAGGAGGAGGATGGTGGCTTTCAGTTTGTGTGCTGCTTTTACTCATGTGTTGATCCCATAGGCGTTTGTGATGTGAGATCATGTGCCTTCGCAAAGCAGTTGTACCTAGGTGGGTGTTGGACTTCCCACGACTCAGTTTCTTTTGGCACAGGTTACAAATGGCATCGCTGATATCAGAGGCAGACACACAAAAAAAATGCCACACTGCTGAGCTTTGCAAGGACGGCATTCTGGTGGTGGCAACAGCTTGCGTTGATTGGCGTGCTGTCTGGCTGACCCCGGGTGCCGAATCTACATGCTGTCTGACTGCGCCACTAGCTCCTTGCGATGACCTCCTCCCCCTGCTTCCAACTCGTCTCCTCCTCCTCTCTGTCTCCCCTTTACCAGAGCAATGAAGATAAGGAAATCTACAAGATTAGGCAGAAAGAGGCCAAGCAAGTTATAAGAACTTCTAAAGCGCAGGCAGAAGAAAAACTAGCTCAGTCTATGAAAAGGGGGGATAAGACATTCTTCAGATATATAAATGAAAAAAGGAAATTAAAACAAGGAATAACTAAATTAAAAACAAAGGACGGAAGGTATGTTGAAGAGAATAAAGGGCTAGCCGACTGCCTTAATGAATACTTCTGTTCAGTTTTTACAGAAGAAAAAGAAGGAGAAGGACCTCCACTTGAAAGGATGACTAATGAATCGTTTGATGCATGTGTCTTTACAGAGGAAGACGTTCTAAGATTGCTGTCTAAAGTGAAGACAAATAAGTCACAGGGTCCTGATGAGATACACCCAAAATTATTAAAAGAGCTTAGTGGTGAGCTGGCAAAACCATTAACAGATTTATTTAACCAATCATTAGCAACAGGAGTCGTCCCGGAAGATTGGAAATTGGCAAATGTCGTGCCCATTCACAAGAAAGGTAGTAGGGAGGAATCGAGCAACTATAGACCAGTGAGTCTGACATCAATAGTAGGCAAATTAATGGAAACCCTATTAAAGGATAGGATTGTGGAACATCTTAAATCCCATGGATTGCAAGATGAAAAACAACATGGGTTTACTTCAGGGAGATCATGTCAAACAAATCTTATAGACTTTTTTGACTGGGTGACTAAAATAATAGACGGTGGAGGTGCAGTAGACATTGCATATCTAGATTTTAGTAAGGCTTTTGACACTGTCCCACATAGAAGACTTATCAATAAACTGCAGTCATTGAGCATGGACTCCCATATTGTTGAGTGGATTAGGCAGTGGCTGAGTGACAGACAACAGAGGGTTGTAGTCAATGGAGAACATTCAGAACAAGGTCATGTTACCAGTGGGGTACCTCAGGGATCTGTACTGGGACCAATTTTGTTTAATATCTTCATAAGTGATATTGCAAAAGGCCTCGATGGTAAGGTTTGTCTTTTTGCTGATGACACAAAGATATGTAACAGGGTTGATGTTCCTGGAGGGAAACGCCAAATGGAAAAGGATTTAGGAAAACTAGAAGAATGGTCAGAACTCTGGCAACTGAAATTTAATATATGGCAAAATGTAGCGCTAATCTTAAACTGTCTACACAGAATGTCTTTAAAACTTCAGAGGGGAAACAGCAGTCCTTATGTTCTCCACAAAAAATGATGTGAGAAAAATATATATATATCTTTGGATAGTGAAGATCCTCAGTAGTAAACCACCACCAGACACCGCACACACTGGTCCTTACCAAATGAAGGTGACCCTCATCACAAAGGTCATAATCGCATGATAGTGCCTGAGCCCTGGAAACCCGGGATCCTTCACTGCTCCTTCCTTGAATAGGTCAAAATAGCAGGCAAACTCCACTCCACATGGGGTCCCCAAAAGAAGAAACAGAACACCGCCTCATAGTGTATACTGCTTAATACTTTATTGGCCCCAAAGGATAAAAAGTAACTTACTGGATGGCCGCTATTAGAGAGCGTTGCAAGTTTCTCCTCCTTAGTTATGGATGCTGCTGCATCCCACCATCAAAATGGCCGCCGCGTCCCTTCCACGTGTGGCGTGCGTCGCCGTAAGCTCCACCCGACGCGCGTTTCGTCAGAGACTGACGTCGTCAAGGGGTAAGTTTATGTGGATAAGTGAAAGATAATGCACCTGGGACGTAAAAACCCAAGGGCAGAATATAGAATATTTGACACAGTCCTGACCTCAGTATCTGAGGAAAGGGATTTAGGAGTAATTATTTCAGAAGACTTAAAGGTGGGAAGACAATGTAATAGAGCAGCACGAAATGCCAGCAGAATGCTTGGATGTATAGGGAGAGGTATAAGCAGTAGAAAGAGAGAAGTGCTTATGCCGCTGTACAGAACACTGGTGAGACCTCACTTGGAGTATTGTGCGCAGTACTGGAGGCCATATCTCCAGAAGGATATAGATACTCTAGAGAGAGTTCAGAGAAGAGCTACTAAACTAGTACATGGATTGCAGGAAAAAACTTACCAGGAAAGGTTAAAGGACCTTAACATGTATAGCTTGGAAGAAAGAAGAGACAGAGGGGATATGATAGAAACTTTTAAATACATAAAGGGAATCAACTCGGTAAAGGAGGAGAGCATATTTAAAAGAAGAAAAACTACCACAAGAGGACACAGTTTTAAATTAGAGGGGCAAAGGTTTAAAAGTAATATGAGGAAGTATTACTTTACTGAGAGAGTAGTGGATGCATGGAATAACCTTCCTGCAGAAGTGGTAGCTGCAAATACAGTGAAGGAGTTTAAGCATGCATGGGATAGGCATAAGGCTATCCTTCATATAAGATAGGGCCAGGGACTATTCATAGGATTCAGATATATTGGGCAGACTAGATGGGCCAAATGGTTCTTATCTGCCGACACATTCTATGTTTCTATGTTTCTATCTGAACTTTCCCCCTCTTCTTCTGCTCTTCGAGCAGGCACCCAGGTGACATCGACAGACACATCGTCATCATCAGCCGCTTCACTTGACAACTCAGCAAAGGCAGCAGCAGCAGGTACAACATCATCATCATCATCACAATGTACGTCCATGTGTATAATGCTGCCTGACTGAGACATATCCCCGTTATCTACATCCTCTGGCACTAATAGTTGCGCATCACTTATTTCTTCCAACTGATGTGAAAATAACTCCTCTGACGGATCAAGTGAAGCGGCTGTGGTGCTAGTGTTGGTGGTGGTGCCGGCGGGCTGGCGAGTGGTAAATTGAGAGGTGCCCGAAGCTGAGCTGGAGGAGGATGGTGCATTAAGGTTCCGAGCGGAAGCTGTAGACGATTGGGTGTCCTGTGTAAGCCAGTCAACTATGTCCTCAGAATTTTTTGAGTTCAGGGTCTGTGGTGGCCTCTGAACACTGGGCATTATTCTAGGGCCTAAGGAAATCACAGCACCACGACCACGACGGCCCTTGCGGGGTGGCCTGCCTCTGCCTGTCATTTTTTTTTTAATGTGTTGTACTATGAGTGCAAGGTGCTGTGCCACCCTATAGGAGTGTTGGGCAGTGGGTACAGTACACTCTGTGGACCTGACAGTCACTAGCAGCCCAGGCAACTGCAATTATAAAAAAAATATATATATTTTTAATTTGCAAGCTGCTGTGCCACCGTATATATCAGTGGTGGGTGGGCAGTGGCACTGCAGTGGGCACAGTACACTCTGTGGACCTGACAGTCACTGGCACCCAGGCAACTGCAATTATAAAAAAAATATATATTTTTTTACTTTGCAAGCTGCTGTGCCACCGTATATATCAGTGGTGGGTGGGCAGTGGCACAGTACACTCTCTGTGGACCTGACAGTCACTGGCAGCCCAGGCAACTGCAATTATAAAAAAATATATACATTTTTAATTTGCAAGATGCTGTGCCACCGTATATATCAGTGGTGGGTGGGCACGCAGTGGCACTGCAGTGGGCACAGTACACTCTGTGGACCTGACAGTCACTGGCACCCAGGCAACTGCAATTATAAAAAAAAAATATTTTTTTTTACTTTGCAAGCTGCTGTGCCACCATATATATATCAGTGGTGGGTGGGCACGCAGTGGCACTACAGTGGACACAGTACACTCTGTGGACCTGACAGTCACTGGCAGCCCAGGCAACTGCAATAATAAAAATTTTTTTTTTTCAATTTGCAACAAGATGCTGTGCCACCGTATATATATCAGTGGTGGGCAGTGCACTGCAGTGGGTACAGTGCACTCTGTGAACCTGACACAGCACTCACTGCAATTATGACAGAGGAAAAAAAATATATTTTTTAAAATGCAAGGTACTGTGCCTGTGCCACCCGAAATGAGTGTGGTGTGCACACAGTACAGTCTGTGGTGGGTCTGTGGCCTCTCACACACAGCGGGCAGGCAACTGCAGTTTACAATAGATATATATATATATATAGAAACATAGAAACATAGAATGTGTCGGCAGATAAGAACCATTTGGCCCATCTAGTCTGCCCAATATATCTGAATCCTATGAATAGTCCCTGGCCCTATCTTATATGAAGGATAGCCTTATGCCTATCCCATGCATGCTTAAACTCCTTCACTGTATTTGCAGCTACTTCCTCATATTACTTTTAAACCTTTGCCTCTCTAATTTAAAACTGTGTCCTCTTGTGGTAGTTTTTCTTCTTTTAAATATGCTCTCCTCCTTTACCGAGTTGATTCCCTTTATGTATTTAAAAGTTTCTATCATATCCCCTCTGTCTCTTCTTTCTTCCAAGCTATACATGTTAAGGTCCTTTAACCTTTCCTGGTAAGTTTTTTCCTGCAATCCATGTACTAGTTTAGTAGCTCTTCTCTGAACTCTCTCTAGAGTATCTATATCCTTCTGGAGATATGGCCTCCAGTACTGCGCACAATACTCCAAGTGAGGTCTCACCAGTGTTCTGTACAGCGGCATAAGCACTTCTCTCTTTCTACTGCTTATACCTCTCCCTATACATCCAAGCATTCTGCTGGCATTTCGTGCTGCTCTATTACATTGTCTTCCCACCTTTAAGTCTTCTGAAATAATTACTCCTAAATCCCTTTCCTCAGATACTGAGGTCAGGACTGTGTCAAATATTCTATATTCTGCCCTTGGGTTTTTACGCCCCAGGTGCATTATCTTGCACTTATCGACATTAAATTTCAGTTGCCAGAGTTCTGACCATTCTTCTAGTTTTCCTAAATCCTTTTCCATTTGGCGTTTCCCTCCAGGAACATCAACCCTGTTACATATCTTTGTGTCATCAGCAAAAAGACAAACCTTACCATCGAGGCCTTTTGCAATATCACTTATGAAGATATTAAACAAAATTGGTCCCAGTACAGATCCCTGAGGTACCCCACTGGTAACATGACCTTGTTCTGAATGTTCTCCATTGACTACAACCCTCTGTTGTCTGTCACTCAGCCACTGCCTAATCCACTCAACAATATGGGAGTCCATGCTCAATGACTGTAGTTTATTGATAAGTCTTCTATGTGGGACTGTGTCAAAAGCCTTACTAAAATCTAGATATGCAATGTCTACTGCACCTCCACCGTCTATTATTTTAGTCACCCAGTCAAAAAAATCTATAAGATTTGTTTGACATGATCTCCCTGAAGTAAACCCATGTTGTTTTTCATCTTGCAATCCATGGAATTTAAGATGTTCCACAATTCTATCCTTTAATAGGGTTTCCATTAATTTGCCTACTATTGATGTCAGACTCACTGGTCTATAGTTGCTCGATTCCTCCCTACTACCTTTTTTGTGAATGGGCACGACATTTGCCAATTTCCAATCTTCCGGGACGACTCCTGTTACTAATGATTGGTTAAATAAATCTGTTAATGGTTTTGCCAGCTCACCACTAAGCTCTTTTAATAATTTTGGGTGTATCTCATCAGGACCTTGTGACTTATTTGTCTTCACTTTAGACAGCAATCTTAGAACGTCTTCCTCTGTAAAGACACATGCATCAAACGATTCATTAGTCATCCTTTCAAGTGGAGGTCCTTCTTCTTTTTCTTCTGTAAAAACTGACAGAAGTATTCATTAAGGCAGTCGGCTAGCCCTTTATTCTCTTCTACATACCTTCTGTCCTTTGTTTTTAATTTAGTTATTCCTTGTTTTTATTTCCTTTTTTCATTTATATATCTGAAGAATGTCTTATGCCCCTTTTTCATAGACTGAGCTAGTTTTTCTTCTGCCTGCGCTTTAGAAGTTCTTATAACTTGCTTGGCCTTTTTCTGCCTAATCTTGTAGATTTCCTTATCTTCATTGCTCTGGGTTTTTTTATAATTACAAAATGCTAGCTTTTTATTTTTAATGATTTGGGCCACTTCTGCTGAGTACCACAGTGGTCTCTTCCTTTTTTTGCTTTTACTGACAAGTCTAATGCAATTTTCTGTTGCTTTCAATAGTGCACCTTTTAAGTAGTCCCATTTCTCCTGGACTCCATGTAATCCGTTCCAGTCTGATAAGGACTCATTTATGACTAATTTAATTTTTGAAAAGTCTGTTTTTCTAAAATCTAAAACTTTTGTTTTTGTGTGGTGTGACTCTTTCACAGTTCTTATATTAAACCACACTGACTGGTGATCACTAGATCCCAAGGTTTCGCCTACAATGACATCATATACCGAATCCCCATTTGTGAATACCAAATCCAAAATGGCCTCCCTCCGGGTTGGCTCCTCAACCACTTGTTGCAGAGACAACCCCAGTAGGGAATTTAGAATATCTGTACTCCTGGTAAACTTGCTATTTTGGTTTTCCAGTTTATATCTGGAAGATTGAAATCTCCCATAATGATAACTTCTCCTTTCATTGTCATTTTAGCTATTTCTTCAACTAGTAGATCATCTAGTTCTTTAACTTGACCAGGTGGTCTATATATCACACCTACACGAGTTACTGCATGATTAGCAAACTGCAACGTAACCCAAACTGACTCTATGTTGGCCTCACCAACTTGTATTAGGTTAGATTTAATGCTATCTTTCACATACAGGGCCATTCCTCCTCCTTTCTTGCCTTCTCTGTCTCTTCTGTATAAAGAGTATCCTGGTATGGTTATGTCCCAGTCATTTCTTTCATTAAACCATGTCTCTGTAACAGCCACTAAATCTACATTCTCAGATGCCATTATTGACCCAAGTTCATTGATTTTTTTACTTAAACTGCGAGCATTTGTAGACAGGACTCTGAGCTTATCATTTCTTAACCTCTGTGCTTCTGACCTGTTCTGGCATTGTTTCGGGGGGCAATTGGACTCTTGTATTTTCACTCTTTTGCCCCCCCTTCCTAGTTTAAATACTCTTTCGCAAATTCTTGGAGTTGTTCACTAAGTATATTTGTTCCTTTGAGAGAAAGATGCAAACCATCTTTTTTGTACAGTTCCTTTCTATTCCAAGTAGAGCTATCATGAGAAACAAAGCCAAATCCTTGCTCTTGACACCATTTACTAAGCCATATGTTGAACTCCTTTATGCGCCTCTGCCTATCATTCTGAACATTATGCACAGGCAGAACTTCAGAAAATGAAATGGTGGATGCAAAATCCTGTACGTCATTTCCAAGTGTGATAAAAGATTTTTTCACCTCTGACACTTCATTGCAAGCCAGGTCATTTGTCCCTAGATGGACAAGAACATCCACGTCCCCTTCCTGCTTTGCTTGCTTAAAGTGGAGTTCCACCCTATTTTTATACTTACCTCCATCTTCTCGCTCCGGGTCACCTGAAAAAGAAATGGATAATCGCATATTTTTTTTTTTTTTACTTACCTCGTAGCGAAGAAAATATACTTACCTTACTTCCTTCTTCCTCCTTCCTCGGCCGCGGCCCGTCGTCACTTCCTGGCTCTGCAATGATTCCTGGGAGCTGGATGTCATAGCTCCCAGGAATCATTGCGCCTGCACCGGCCCCGACGTCAGTTCCGGGTCGCGCGCGTCATCCCCTTCTAAACAGCTTCTGGGCATGCCCAGAAGCTGTGGAGGGGTGACGCGCGCGACCCGGAAGTGACGTCGGGGCCGGCGCAGAGCATCGTGGGACCACAGAAGGCGGAAGAAGACGCCGAAGAGGACGCGCTGGCTTCAAGCTGCCCACATCTGAGATGGCAGCGCTGGACAAGACGTTTGCAAGGTAAGTATTTCGTCTTGCAGGTAAGTGCAACCCGGGACAGATCAGAGGCTAGCCATTGTGGAATGCACTAGCCCTGACTGTCCCGGGGGTATTAAAAAAAAAAAAACAAATCCAGGGTGGAACTCCGCTTTAACAATATTAATAATACGTCTTCTATCTCGCCTATATATAAAAAAAAAATACTCAATTACCAGCCCTAAAAAGGGCTTTTGGGGACACTAGATATATATATATATATATATGAATAAATAAAAAAAAAATACTCAATTACCAGCCCTTAAAAGGGCTTTTGGGGACACTAGATATATATATATATATATATATATAAAAAAAAATTACACAAATACCAGCCCTTAAAAGGGCTTTTTGGGGTGCTGTCAGGATGCTGTCCTTACAGCAGTAGTGGACCAAGAACACTGACTAGCAAGACCAGGAACACTGACTAACAACTGTCCCTAGCTATTAACAGCAGCAGCAGCTCTCCCTGCTCTCACTAACACACTGCTTCAGAATGATCTAAGATGGATGCTGCCCTTGCTTATTTATAGGAGGTGGGAGGGTGTGGGAGGGAGGTATGCTGATTGGCTGGAAATGTGCCTGCTGACTGTGAAGTTCAGGGTCAAAGTTTGCCTCAATGATGTATTATAGGGGGCGGACCGAACATCGCATATGTTCGCCCGCAGCGGCGAACGCGAACATGCTAAGTTCGCCGGGAACTGTCCGCCGGCAAACAGTCCGGTACACCTCTATATCTCACTGGTCTTTTAACCAGTTTACGAACGCTCACCGCAGATGTACTGCGGCAGGCAGCCGCTCCCAGGCGAACCGCTGTACATGTACGGCGCTCGCTCTCGGGAGGCTAGGGGGCGAACGGGCGCTGCCAGCGGCGCGCTCCTGCCCCACGCTCGTTAGCAGGGAAGCCGATGCAGCGGGCAGGCGGCTCCAATTGCCGCCTGACACCCGCAATCGTTCCTTGCTGAGAGAGAAGAACGGTCAGCTGTTGTAAACACAGCTCACCGTTCTTCTCACTGGAATGATCATAGAGCCCATGTGATCCTTCTATATAGGATCACATGTCTCTATGGTCATTTCAGAAGCCACGCCCCCCCCCACTTAGAATCACTCCCCTAGGCTCACATTTAACCCCTCGATCACCCATAATGTTAACCCCTTCGCTGCCAGTGTCATTATTACAGTAACAGTGCATATTTTTAGCACTGATTACTGTAGTAATGTCACTGGTCCCCCCAAAAGTGTCAAAAATGTCAGTTAGGGGTCCGATCTGTCCGCTGCAATGTCGCAGTCCCGCAAAAAATCACAGATTGCTGCCATTACTAGTAAAAAAAAAAAAAAACAATACAAATTACATAAATCTTTCCCGTAGTTAGTAGACGCGATAACTTTTGCGCAAACCAATTTAAAATATGCTTATTGCGATTTTTTTTTTTTTACCAAAAATATGTAGCAGAAATCAAATTGGCCTAAAATGTTAAAAAATTTTAGATTTTTAGATTTTTTTTTTTTCAGAATGTCATATAGCAGAATGTGAAAAATATTGTTTTTTCTTTTTTCAAAATTGTCGCTCTTTATTTGTTTATAGCGCAAAAAATAAAAATCGCACAGGTGATCAAATACCACCAAAATAAAGCTCTGTTTGTGGGAAAAGAAGGACATCAATTTTATTTGGGTACAGTGTTGCACGACTGCGCAATTGTCCGTTAAACGAATGCAGTGCCGAATCGCAAAATAGGGCCTAGTCAGGAAGGGGGCAAATCCTTCCGGTCTTAAAGTGGTTAATGGCAATGAATAGTTATATAGTTAGTCAGATTGAAAAAAGATTCAAGTCCATCTAGTTCAACCAATAGAAAAGATAAATAAATAGAAACCTCAAAAACATTTGACTCAATGAAATTAGAGGAGAAGCGGTTCACGCTTTAACTGCATAGGGGGTCCATTATTGTTAGAACAGTAAGGATGTGGAACTCCCTGGAGAAGAGACCTTTGAGAGGAGACATGATCACAATGTACAAATATCTAGATGTTGATTCTAGCATAGGTAGAAAACTATTCAGTCACAGGTCACTTAAGAAGACACATGGCCACTCAATGAAGTTGGATGAGAAACAGTTTAACCTTAGACTGCTTCGGGGGTTCTTTACAGTTAGAGTGGAAGGGATGTGGAACTCCCTTTCACAATCAGTGGTGTCAGCGGGAAGTGTTGATAATTTAAAAAAAAAACTCTTAGATGGGCATCCTATAAAAAAACACAGTATACAGGGATATGGGAAATAGTATTAACATAAACACAATCACACACACACTTACACCTACACAGGTTGAACTAGATGAACTGGTGTCTTTATTCAACCTTAACAGCTATGAAGAAAACTTCCATATACACAAACCTATACCCACAGTTGATCTAGGTTAAGGCAAAAAAAAAAAAAAACGAAATAAAGCATAGTCCAACCTACTTCAATGTGGGAAAAAAATCCTTCTTGATCCCCCAGGAGACAATAAGATATTCCCTGGATCAACAATCTCTGGTGGTCAATGCAGATGTGCTTGGGACTGTGTTGATGTCCTCAGTTTGAGATGCTTCTCAGATTATTGAGAATTTATTGAGAGTTGCAGCTGATCTGTGGTTGCTCTCCTTCTAACCTGCATTTGACCAGCTTCCAGTGGTTTTTGCATACCCATAGACCTATATAAGAATTTAAAACCAGCTTGAAGCAAACAAAAGCCCATCAACACAGGTCCTTAAAGCACAATAAAATAAATACCCATGTAGTGCCCCCCCCCCCCCACACACACACACACACTGCAAGTGGTAAATACTTGTCGAGTGTAGGGGATTGCAAAAGAGGAGCTATTACTTACCTTATCCTCCCTCCAGCAGGCTCGTTTGATCCATATAACCTCGTTGTCAGGGTGCCAGGAGACCAGACCACACGAAGATTCAAATAAAACCAAGCAGTTTATTAGAGCAACAACAATAAACGCACACAGCCGGGGTCAAGTCCAGAGCGGGTAGTCATCCAAGCTGGATCGAGTCTAGAAGCGAGTAGTCATCCAAGCCGGGGTCGAGTCCACAGGCGGGTAGTCTGCCGATGCTGGGTAGTCTGCTGATGCGAAATCAAGAGCCAGGAAAGTCATTAGCCAGGCCAGGTCATGCAAAGAGGAACACAGAGAACAGAAGACTGCTAGCAGAGATGCACCTTGGAGCACAAACACAAGGACAAAGGACTGCAAGCCAACAGGTGATATATCTAGTAAGGTGTGCAACATCATCACTGAGCGACACCCAGGCAGCAGGCAAGTGATGATGCAAACAGAGTTTATAAAAGACGCAGTCTGCACATGTCCAAGATGGCTGCCAACAGGAAGGCAAGGTAAGACCTTGACACTCGTCTGCTGCAGCCTCCTCTGTAAGCTTCTTTCAGCCATGGTGGCACTTCTGCATTCACCAGGTACAAGGATAATTTAAAGCCCATAACTGTATGTACTGTGTGATAACAGCATCTCTCCACTCACTGACCAGAGCTTTAGTAGGGGAGGAACAAAGAGCCAGCGCCTGCTGGAGCAGGAAAATAATAAAGGCTCTTCTGCAACCCCCTGGACTTAACAAGCATGTAACCCTTGTGGTGCGGGGGAGTGCCCAGGGTTGGGCTTTCAAAACAGGTATGTGGTATATCAACAACCCATTCACAGCTGAGTTGTCAACAGTGACAGGATCACGAATGTGACATGGCTGGAGAATTGCCACCATTAACAGGTTCTCACAAATGGCATGGCCTTGAGGCTCTCAACTGTCCCTTTGAGTCCAAATCCACCTCACTCTCTATAAAGTTCCACACCAAATGCAGTAAGAGAAATGCATGTTTCCCTTGTTAGACGCACACACGGGTGCAATTATTTGGTAATGGTACTTCAAACGCATGTAGGAAATACACATGTTGTGGCCACCAAATTGGCATGGTACCACAGAAACATGTGGGTTGGTGCGGCGTGATTTTAAAAGTCACACCTGACATAGTTTTTGTGTGTTCCTGCACCATTTGGTAGCCCATTATAATGAATAGGCTGTCAAAAACACACGCATGAGCACGGCCCTTAGGCTTTTGTACAGACTGGTGTAAATAAAGATTCTGTTTAAAATCCAACTCCAGCTAAAACTTTTTTCTTTAGTTTAGCACACAGTGGGAAAGGGTATTTTTTTATTTGGGAGAGAGCCTGCAGATGCACCACCCTAGGAAGTGGCTTGACTTCCTATGGTGGAATACTGGGAAGAGGAGGAGCCTGGAATGGTGGCAGGGGATCTCAGAAGTGGAGGTTTAGGGCAACTCTGTGCAATACAATTACACAGAGCAGGTAAGTATAATAAGTGTATTATTTTTTAAAACTAGCCCTTACAAATGCTTCAAGTTTTGAAGAGAACCTAGACAAATTGTGAATTGTACAGTTAAAACATGTGTCTACAAACTTTTTTTTTTTTACTGACAAAAGGCTTAAAGGGATTGTAAAGGCAGAATTTGTTTATCTTAAAGCATTCTATGCATTAAGATAAAAAAACCTTCTATGTACATCAGCCCCCCTAATACTTACCCGAGCCCATCTTTATCCAGCGATGTTGCAGGAGTGTTTCAGCTGTCCGGGACTCCCCTCCCCATTGGCTGAGACAGCAGCGTGGTGCAATTGGCTCCCACTGCTGTCAATCAAAGTCTGGCAGCCAATCAGGAGAGAGAGGGACAGGGCTCAGTTTCTGAATGGACACAGGAAGCTGTGACTCGGCTCGGGTGCCCCTATGGCAAGCTGTTAGCTGTGGGGGCACTCAACAGGAGGGAGGGGCCAGGAGCACAGACGAGGGACCCGAGAAGAGGAGGATCTTGGCTGCCCTGTACAAAACCACTGCACAGAGCAGGTATGTATAACATGTTTATTATTTAAAAAAAAAAAAAAACGGGACTTTACAATAACTTTAAATTGTATTTTCACGTTTGCAGCCAAATTTGAGAAACCCCTACTTTATTATTTGTTGTATGTTTCCATTTACGCAGTATTGCTAAAAATATTTTTCTTTCAATAATTTCTTACCTTTCTAGTTTATTTGGAGCAGATCCATAAATATGACTCTATAGGCAGCATCTATTGCTTTGAAAAGATGTGAAAACAAGGGACAGAAGTGGGGACAATTTTTTTTTTTTTCAAAATTGTATTAACATGCAATATACCACCCAATTCTTGAGATCTACAACCCTTTGTTTGGACAGACAGTGTTCAGATATATAAAACCCAATCACACTGCTCCAAGGAAGCCAAAAAATAAATTATCCACTTGAAAAAAAAACTTAAACTGATATAAAAATGTAAATATAATACCCAATAATAGTGTTGCTGCCCCTTAAAAAAAAGACATAACCAAACTTCAGTCTGAAAAACTTAGATATACTGTACATACTCAAGGTGGCGCTACACTCAAAAATTGCAATATCTCATAAATGTACTCAATCTAGACACATGACAGTTGCCAAAAGTGAAATAAAGCAAATAACAGATCATCCACAAGATGTCTTCCACTGTGCAATGCTTGTGCTTGCCTTTCCCAAAGTGCAGTTTATCTCACTTACCAGAAATCAATGCCTCGCATCAAAGAAAAATAATGTAGTCCTAGTCAAGTTGCCATCTCCAGCATGTCCTTCTGTGTGATGTGAACACACTCTTGCAGTTTTGGCATCTACGACCAAGCTTTTTGTCTGACACCTTGAAAAAGAGGGCCACCATGGTCTTGGAAGGTTGGTGTACTTTTTTTGCCGATATGGGACTTGCATTAGAATCTACTTTTTGGTGTGCTGGCTTTCTCTTCATTGCTGGATTTTGTATGGTACCACCGTAAAGCAATGCACCCGACCTCCACAAGGAATACCTATGGATATCTGATAGATGCAATAGATTGAGATGACAGGGCTGGCATCTAAAAACAGTAGAACTGGACTAAGGAGATAAAAACCCCTACAGCAGACCACGGGTGGCGGTGGGGGGTGGAGATCTAGAAGTATTTTGAACAAACCCCTTAAAGAGGAAGTAAACCCTCCTCTGCAACTTTTACCTATAGGTAAGCCTATGATAAGGCTTACCTATAGGTACTGTAAATATCTCCTAAACATGTACCGTTTAGGAGATATTTCCCTTACATGCAGCCAGTGACGTCACTGGCGCATGCACTCTGAAGGAACGGCCGCTGGTGCCGTTCCTTCAGAGCCCCGTGCCGTGACCATCGGCTCCCGTGCGCGTGCGCGGGAGTGACGTCACCGCGGCTCCGGCCAATCAGATGGCCGGATGCCGGGATCCCGGAAGATGGGCGACTGTACATAGAGGTGAGCGGGTGGCACGGCGGGGGCTCGTTCTGAGGTAAGTATTTCATAATGAGCTAGTATGCGATGCATACTAGCTCATTATTTGTTTCTCTTTCAGGTCGAAAAAAAAAAAAAATTTGTATGGGTTTACAACCTCTTTAATGCAATAAACATTGACTGAAAACCATCATCTACAGCAGTGTTTCTCAACCTTTTTCAAATTGGGGCACCCTTGAAAAGTATTTTCAGTCTTGAGGCACCCCTGTCCAAGGCTTTAGTCACGTTACTGTGTGTCGCGGAACACGCGCAAAATCGCGCTTGTTCCTGGCAGACAAATGCACTGCTCTTTAGGGATGCCATAAATTCTTGGCACTGTAGGGGGAAGCAGAGAGCACAGCACACTCATCCCCCCCCCCCCCTTTACTTTCACTTTCGAGGCTGACGGAGCTCTCTATCAGTGCTGATGTACAGTTTGGCAGGGGATCGGGAAATAGGGCTCATCTGATAGCCCTTCTCTCCCATGATCCTGTGGCACACCTTAGAACCTCTGGCGGCACATCAGTGTGCCGCGGCACACTGGTTGAGAAAGGCTGATCTACAAATCTGCTAGAATAGGGTTTCTGAACGAGGGTTTCTTTGAACCCTACGGTTCCTCCAGAGGTTGCTAGGGGTTCCTTAAGCAATTTCTGCCTCTCAGATAAGAAACTACTGACACCATTGGTCTTTGTAGCTTTCTGTAAGTTCTGTAAGGGGGATAATTATTCCCAATGACCACAAGTGTAAGAAGCATTCTTCCCACTTACAATCACACTAATGTATCATGAGCTATAGATATAGTAATTTTTTTAACAGGGGTTCCCTGAGCTCGGAAAGTTATTTCAAGGATTCCTCTGTGTTGAAAAGGTAGAAAAAGGCTGTGCTAGAGCATAGCACTAATGACCCTCTCCAATAAAAAAAAAAAAAACCTAGGAAACGTCAAAATTTTAACAAGCTGGAATGTGCTGAGTTTAAACAGCAACCCTAAAAAAGTAGAGATGAAATAAAACAAAACAATACTGGAAAAGCAGCTTCACATAAGGAGTGAAGGACAAATGAAAACAGGTAACGATAGTATACTTTATGTTGATGGTAACAGAAAGGAATTTGCAACAGAATTTATATTCGATTATATATGGAAACAGGCTATAGTGGACTGCGAGATCGTAGATGAAAGGGAATGTGTACGTCAGTAGAAAGGATGAATAAAGAATATAACCATTATTAATATTCATGTGCCTACTAAGGAATATGGGGAGGAAGAGAAGGATGGTTTCAAAGACGAATAGTGTAGACTAACAATAGGGTAATAAAGTTGGCATGAAGAATGAAATAATAATGAAGATATAGTTTATAATCAGCAGATAAATGGATAAATAGATATGGCAATCACCAGACAGACAACAGATACCAGCCAGCCTTCCAGCATGTGTATAGCTGTAGAAAGGCAGATTGCATAATAAGATATATAAAAGGAGAGAGGAGAGTAACTAGAACCTTCAGGGCCCCGGTGCAAGAAATAATGAAGGGCCTCCCTGGCCACCAGTGTTGGGGTAGTTACTCAAAAAATGTAACTAGTTACTAGTTAGGCTCCTTTCACACGGCCGCTCCGTGTGAAAGGTCCGCTGCGGGACTTTTTTTTTCCACGGAGCGGATGACATTTCTGTCATCCGCTCCGTGTGCCCGCATATCATCCCATCCTTTTGCGGATGATATGCGGACCTAATGTAAGTATATGGCACTGCGGATGTCAGCGGATGACACCGCTGACATCCGATTTTCCTTCCTTTCCGCTTTTTACACGGATGGAAAAATGGGGTTCTGTTCCGTTCCAAAAAACGGAACAGAACTGAAAGGAGGAAAATCGGATGTCAGCGGATGGTATTCCGCTGACATCCGCAGTGCCATTCACTTACATTGATGTCCGCAAATCATCCGCAAAAAAATAGGATGATTTGCGGACACACGGAAAGCAGCGGAGCGGCCGTGTGAAAGGACCCTTACTTCTGTAAATTGTAATGAGATTACTTTACTAGTTACTGCATTTGAAAAGTAACTTCACTACTTATTACTTTACTTCCCTCTTTCTTAATTGACCGTGTAGAAGAAGATACATGGCACTCTTTCTGCATAGAGTTTATTGTATAAACACAGGCTTTGGGAAACATGAGAACAAAACCTGAAAAAACAGAATAAAACATAAAGTGCAACAAAAAGTCATAAACTTCATCCCTCTCTATTCTTCGAAATAACGATTGTATCGCACAGCTTGGGTAACGCAGGAAAGCGCGTTCCTATAGCCTAGTAAAGTAGTGTAGTTACTTCTTATAGCCTAGTAAAGTAGTGTAGTTACCAATATTAGTATTGTAACTAGTTACTTTACTTAGTTACCAAAAAAAGTAATTTAGTTACTGTAATTAGTTACTATAGTAACTAGTTACCCCCAACACTGCTGGCCACTGACCAGGGCTCTTCCCACTCATCCCAGGGCCCTTTATTCCCATCATGTGACAATTTATTACTTTCTCACACCTGGCCACCTTCCTGCTGTCTTGAGGGTCCCCCCAAGGTGGCAGAACGCCAGAGCCCATTTGAAAGTGTAACATTTGTGACCCTGGTAGTTAGGACACTGGTGTTAGTAATTTTTTTATTTTTGTTGTTTTATTTTTTACCATTTTATGTACTTTTTTTTTTTTTACAATTTAATTTTTCATTACATTTTTTTTTTAGGACCCCCCTGTTGGGGTTTATACCCCTGATGTCTCACTTTTGAGACGGAGAAAGGCACTGAGGACAGATTCAGTTTCACCTTAGCAGAAACACAAGATCTCTGTCTTCTCCCATCACAGAATGGCGATCTGCCTTGTATACATAGGCAGACCGCCGTTCTATCTGCCACTGGACCCTGTAATAGGCTCCAGCTGTGTCCAATCAGCTGGTCGCCAACGGCACGCATGCACACCCCAGACCAGGCAGAGTGAAATTACACACAGGTATGCCCGACTATATGTTTGTTATTTGTCCGTATGCCTAAACAATTTTTCGTAAATATTTTTTACCTTTTTAAGTGTTCCTCAGGAGCAGATGTGGTAGCCGACTCCAAGGTTTTTTGAACAATGTCAGAGTGAGTCTGTCCTTAAGCCTGGTACACACTTCTACAACCCAGCAGCCTGAACAAAAAAAAAAAAAAAAAACTGACAGCTTAGGAGGAGCCGCTGTACTAAATATCCAATGTTAGTACAGTGATCTCCCCTGCTGTGCAATTGTGTCCTGTCAGGGGAGGCGGCCCCCCACCAGAACACTCTGGTCCGTGCTCTCAGTCATTGGCTGAGAGCGCTGATCAGGAGCTGATTGGTAGACCTTTTTCGGTCATGCCCCTACGATAGTACACACTGTGGCAGTACACACAGGCCGAATGTTTCTATTGAATCAGCCGACATTCAGCCCGTTTGTACTAGGTCTAAGTCTGTCCTTATTAACACGCATTGCAAAAAGCCTGGCCTCTATACATTTAACCCTTTTGTTAGGACAGACTGTTCAAATCTAGTTACAGATACAAACGGGGTTAATTATGGCAAACGCGGCTGCCCAGCCCCTTCATAAACAAAGAGAACTAAGTAGAATTTTTTCTTGCTAGAGGGTCCATAACAGAGTATCCAAAAAAAGGTAAGCTGTAATATTTAAATATTATTTTAAGTTATGGTAAGTAAATGAGAAAACAGAAACACACACACACAGATCTATAGCTACTTTCAAGACTGCCCTCTCCTGCACACGTGTCAGCCATCACAGTTCATCTCCACTCTTCATTGAAAATAAGAAAAAATTATCCGCACGCCAATTTGCTCTTCTTGCAACGTTTTTTTTTTTTTTTTTTTTTACATTAGTGCAATGACTACATACAGTAATGTCTCTGTCAGGAGTGAGTAGCACTCCTGTTCTTTGGCAGCTTCTGGTCCTATTCCAGCATCCTGGTTTTGACTGAGCTGCATTCTCCCTGTCTGACTTTCCACCAAAGAATGATTGTTGTAGACTGGGTGGAGACCAAACCTGTTTAAAGCCTGCCAACATGTGCTTCAAGCTCCCTGTTTGCCTGCCTTGTTCCCATGCCTTCACCTTTACCTTCGCTTGATCACCACCCTGTCAGCTAGTTTGGATTCCCTTGTTATGGACCTCAGATTGGTCTTTGGATTACTCTCTAAACTCTAACTGCTTTTTAAACCACAGATTTAATCCTGACTACTCTCTGAATGTTGCCTGCCCTGAAACCGAACTGCCCTTGGACCACTCTTCCTGTCTGTCAACCACAAACACCGGTTTGCTGTGCTTAGCTTGCGCTTGCCCCAGTGTAGTAGCCAGCCATTATAGCAGTGTGTATAAGACATGGGGGCAACCGAGTACTGGTAGGCCTGCTTGCATTATGGGAAAGGGGGCTGCTATAGGTGAAAAACACAGAAACAGCTATAGTGCTTGATAATCAATGCTAGGGGTAGCCATGAAAGTCTCTGACCCAAAACCAGCATTTCTTGACGCGTTTCACTGCTCCTGGCTTGGAGTGTTGAAACGCGTCAAGTAAGGCTGGTTTTGGGTTTGAGACTCTAGGTATTCTGACTCCAATTGTTGTAATATTGACTTATCTCTTGCCGAGACCTATTCCTGGTCTGTATAAGCAGATACAATCACCGCGGACAATCGTTATCGGATAGCTGAACTCGCCAGGCACAGTTTCTTTCCATCCATGTTGGTTTTATTGCAAGCAGTAGGTATAGCAGACAATAAAATGTAGCAGATGATTGAAGGGTGGTATGTGCAGGTCAAAAGATGGTAATGTATTCCCAGATGCGAGCAGATGGTATAAAGGCCTAGACAGATGTGGCCATCTCTATTCCCACAAGCATAAAGAAGCAGGAACAGGAAATACATCATAAATGGGAGGGGATAGGAAGGAACACAGAAGGGAAGACAGAAAGATGAGTGCCACAACCAAAATAACCACAAGATGGCAGTATAATAACCAAATATATGACATTACCACAACTATGCATTATATTATATTTTATATGTTGGTGTAACAGCACACTAGGTGTTATCCCAGTTTGGCAGAAATACACTTTAAAACTGAAGTTTAGTCCATTTTTACATTTTTAAATTGATCCAGCTTGGACCTGGAAGCTAGTACAGACCATTGGAGTGGCAGTGCCTACTATAGTTATTTCCAGCTTCTACGGGGATCCCACAGGTATGGCAAATACATACTTACTAATGTAACTATGTATACATTTCCATAACTAAACTTCAGCTTTAAGTGTCAGTGCAGTGTGATGAATCAGGGCCTATGTACCCTCACTCCTAGATTGTAATCTCTAATGAGCAGGGCCCTCTGATTCCTCCTGTATTGAATTGTATGGTAACTGTACTGTCTGCCCTCATGTTGTAAAGCGCTGTGCAAACTGTTGTCACTATATAAATCCTGTATAATAATAATAATAATAATAATGTATTATTTTCATGGCAGGTTTCTTTTAAAAACAGCCTTCCTTGTAACTGGTATGTGATGGAATAAAAGAGTGCACCAAAATGCAATTATGTGCACCAGAAACAAAATCTGTGCACCAGAATGCAATCATTTGGAAGGGTATCCACATGTTTTTGATCATACAGTGTATCTTTATATGCTGTGAAACCAGTACCCTGCTTGGACATTAGAAGTTACCCTGAAAGCTTGTCTTGTCCTGAAAAAAAAGAATTAGAGTCTGGACTTAGCTGTGCTGTTGCAAATGCACTAATAGGGCTAGTCACCTTAAAGAAGAATTCTAGGTATGACATTTTGGATCAATCTAATAATGTATTTACCATACCTGTGGGATCCCTCTAGAACAGTGGTCTCTAAACTGCAGCTCAGGGGCCTGAATGCGGCTCTTTTCTTGCCTTTATGTGGCCCCTGGGGCTCTATTCCCCCAACTGATACAAGACAATCTGCCAACTGACAGCAACAATGGCCACCATTTCTCCCACTGACACCAACATTGGTGCACTATTCCTAACCTAATGACAAAATGCGGTGCTGTTTACTCCCAATAATGCCAAGATAATTTCCACTCACGCTGGCCATAGTGCGGCCCCGTAAAGTCTGAAGGACAATAAACTGGCCCTTTGTTTAGAAAGTTTGGAGACCCCTGCTTTAGAAGTTACTAGAAGCTAGAAGTACGTCACCACTTCTCCAGTGATCTTCACTAGCTTTTGGGTTATATTTTGAGTGGCCCGCCCTGCTACAATCTGAACACAAGAGTTCAGCCATTTTGCATGAGAGCCATTCAGAGAGTGCATTCTCCCAATAAATTTAAAGCATTCTCTAATTGGAACAAGTGGACAGGCAGGCCAGTGAAGTTACTATCTTTACCTCTTCCAATCAGAAAATGTTTTGCATTCATTAAGAAAATGCAAAGCATTTTTTTCGAGGTGCCCCTGGCAGAGTGGCCAACCTGCTGTGTTCAGAATGTAGCAGGGCAGCCACTCAACATGGAACTCAGAAGCTAGTGTAGATCACTGGAGTAGTGGTGTCTATTTCAGTAATTTCCAGCTTCTACAGGGATCCCACAAATATCATATATACATAGTTACATTGGCCCACGCTGGTCCAGTGTTTATAAGGCAGTGTTAAAAGGCAGAAGAGCTAACCAACCAAGCCCCACCTTCACATCAAGTTATCAGCCCTCACATTTACTGTTGGCTGGTAGGAACACCGGACGTGGTGACAGAGGTGCTATACATATACCGTAATCTAGATGTCTATTTATTGCTGACATTTTTCTCCTCCTGACTCACTGTACATGGCGTGCACAGAGAATAGGACTTGATGAAACCTAGGGTTGCCCGTTGTACAATACGTAAACACCAAGGAGACCTGGGATTCCCCCACCTCTCCAGCTACTTCCACACAGCCCACATTTTGCAATTAACCTTATTACATGACTCTTCAAGTACACCACTCTGAGTTTGCAATGAAGTTTATGTAATGGCACCAACATATGTTAATAATCTTTTATGGCTCCAGCTACCCAAACCAGGACAAACCTTCTAAACCCAATTCTTTCACTCCCTTAAACTCTGGGACTCTATTAAACATTCTAACTGATATCCCTTATGTGCCCTTACCTTCTGTAGCACCCTCCTACGTAGGTGCTAGAAGATAAAATACAGTTTTTGGATCTTTTACCTGAGAGATTGCCAGGTAAATTCATATTGCTCTCTGCCTACCAAAGAGCAGGATCTGTTAGTGAGATTTGCTCATGATGCTCAGGTACAGCTCAGCTTGTCTGAAGTGTTTCACACTGGTTCAATAGGGAGGCATATTGGACTGTGGGAGGAAACCTAAAAAATTAGTGCACAGGCATTTAGTACAGCCCTGGTGATTGGCAGAGGAAAGTGCCTCGGTACATGCTGGTATACTGCATAAATGCCAAGTATGCATACGTGCTAGGGGTTTTTCAGCTGGAGAGCAGGGTTCCAGGGGGAGGGGGCAGCTGTAGAAGCTGCCATGCGGCCTCAGGTGGTCAACCTGAAGGACGGAGAGCCAGAGAGGAGCTGAACCCAGATGTCCTGCAGAGCTGACTGGAAGGGAGACACTGGAGAGAATCTGATTCTGTCTACAGTGAGTACAGATCTGTGTCATGGAGCCACCCTTCTGCTAGAAGAGTCAGTGGATGGGTGTCAGTCAAGGGGATGCTAGAGAGTGTCCTGAAGATAAATTAGTTGCATCAAGTCTGCTGCTAGAGAGAGCAAGAGGACTTAATTCTTCCATACAAATGGCAGTATGGTTAAAGCAGTTTATCTGCTTCCACAAATAACCCGGTGAGGCCAAGTGAGAGTAGTCCTTATCTACTGTGAATAGTTCAAGTTGGAGTATCCCACTATTCCCTTGTGCCATCCAAGTTCCACAATAAATACCAAAAACCAAAACCCCTGGACTGTTTATTGAGTAACAAGCAACTCGGAGTAAGGATGGATGAGTGAAGTGTCCCCTACTTCTATCCTGGGCATCTCTACATTCTTTTCCGCTTTTGAATTTTCTTACAGCTTACGCTCGCAAAGCATGGTGAGCTTATCACTAATATACCGTGCTCACAAAATGGAGTCAGAACCTTTGACTCGAAACCTTGCATGACAGCCCCTTAATGGAGATTTTTTAGAAACTTATATGACGGACTGCCCAGCCCCCTGACTGGGTGCCCCACGCCAAACCCTTCCACCAGACCGATAGCTAATACGAGCCCTTTACCCCAAGCTTTAGACAAGATGTTGAGGGTAAAACCAAAGGAATAACTATTTATTGAAACCCAGACACATACTTTATACCTCCAGGAAAACATTCTTTGGGATATTAGCATAGATATTAGCATAGATAAAATAAAACGTACAACCAGTGAAAACATCAAAAGGCAACCTTTAAACATTAATCTAATTAACAGCCAGCACGTAGACAAGTCGTCAGTATGGCTAGTAGTCACAGGAATTCCCCATTCTGCCTCCCTAGTATATGTGCCCCATAATGCACTGCGCTCTTGCAGTGCATTGATTGCTGATGATTGGCCAAAGCATGCACCTGACCTGTATGCTTTGGCCAATCACAGCGCAATGTACTGTCGGAGCCAGGATTGGCCAAAGGCAAGGTACCTTTGGCCAATTATGGCTTAGGGGCTAAGTCCATGCCCCACACTATATAAGGCTGCTGCTTACATTACAGCCGTGTATAGTGTGTGACAATGGAGATTAGGCAGGTAGTTTGTAGATAGTGTGTTCAGTCAGTTTAGTGCAGTCAGTGTAGTGTACAGGCATAATCCACTTTTAAAATGTATGGATATGTTGTAGTCTTGGGTTCCCTCTCTCTGCTCCCAAGTTTGGTGTCCCTGTCACTTATGGTTCATGAGCAGTGCTATGTCAAGCTGACCAAGATTTCCCATAGATGTCAATGTTAAAGACAGGGAGCAATGCCATGTCAAGCTGGCCAAGATTTCCCATAGACGCCAATGAGCACTGAATGTTGAAAACTGGTCTGGGCAGGAAGGGGGTGAAAAAGGCCCTGTATTTAAGTAGTTACGGGGAACCCTATGACAAAAAAAAACAGTGGGCCCACCCCCCCCCCCCCCCAAAATCTACATTAAGCCATTTGGCTCTGGTATGGATTTTAAGGGAAACTCCACGGCAAAAAAAAAAAAATGGGGTGGGGTCTCCCCCAAAATCCATGCCAGATCCTTATCCGAGCATGCAGGGGGGGGGGGACATGCGAGCACCACCCCTCCTGGACCATACCAGGCTGCTTGCCCTCGTGATGGGGAGGGTGCTTTGGGGTGCCCCCCAAAGCACCTTGTTCCCATGTTGATGGGAACAAGGGCCTCTTCCCAACAGCCCTGGGCAGTGGTTGTGGGGATCTGCAGGTGGGGGGCTTATCGGAATCTGGAACCCCCCTTTAACAAGGGGGCCCCTTGATCCCCCCCGTGTGAATGGTTATTGGGAACCCATTCGCCCAAAAAGTGTAAAAAAAAGTAAAAACCACAGGAAACTGTTTTTGACAAGTCCTTTAATAAAAAGAAAAAAGGAAAAAAAATTGTGTCCCTCAATGTAAATCCATTGTCAATCATGATGCCCGCCAGACCTGAAAAATAGAAAAAAATAAAAAAAACGCTTCGCCTAAGAGGCTACCTGCCGTATGCTCGATCTTCGACTTTTATAGTTCTTTTATAGGCAAGGGGCGGGGCCACCCGGCTACTTCACCTGGTGGCACCGCCCCTTCTGACATCACAAGACTTTTTAATTAAGAACTTGTCAAAAACTGTTTCATGTGGTATTTTACTTTCTTACACTTTTTTGGTGAATGTGTAATGTGAATGTGTAAGGGTACCTGATACCCATTCACATGGGGGGAGGGTCTGGGGGCCCTCTTTTGAAAGGGGGCTTCCAGATTCAGATAAGCCCCCCCCCCACCCACAGACCCCAACAACCACAGCACAGGGTTGTCGGGAAGAGGCCCTTGTCCCCCTTTTTTTTTTTTACATTTTGGTGAGGGCTTCCCCTTAAAGTCCAATTTAAAGAAATTTTTCTTTTTTATTGTTTCACTTTAAGTATTATTAAAATCACTGCTCCTTTAAAGACTATTGTTTTTAAAAAAACATTTGCATTGATACATGTCCCCCAGGGCAGTACCCAGGTCCCCATACACTTTTTATGGCAATAAATTGCATATAAGCCTTTAAAATTAGGACTTTTGATTTTTAATGTTCGTGTCCCATAGACTTTAATAGAGTTCGCATGTTCGCTAGAACTCTTTCCCTGTTCGAGATATTCTGGTGCGAACCAAACAGGGGGGTGTACGGCCCATCCCTACCCAGGAAGAGTTCCATACAGTATCCCAGGCTGATGAAGGTGCATCTGCACAATCTGTCTGACACAATGTTTCTTGAGACGCACCATTGTTCTGGGGACTTCCTTGCCCCATACTCCCATTCAGGGGCAGACTGGCAACGTTCGGCCCAGGGGGCAAGTACAAACCAGAGGGCCATGGTGCAGCAACTCGGCCCCCTCCCACTTTCCCTCACCGCCTCCCCCCCACCACTCTCCCAATCCTTCTCCTGACCCCCATTCCAAGCTGAAGCCCTGCTCCAGATACTCCCTACTTAACAGCTGAATCCGGGTTCCCAACCTGGCCAGCAGGGGTAGGTTGGGGGGAGCTGGGACAGCTCGGTTGGGGCTGGCTGAGGCAGAAGGGCATGGAACCTGCCTCTGCTCAGACACCGTTTACACCATCCATGCTGGGGGGAGCCTGCGCTTTGTCCTGGTCTTCAACCCGCACTCAGTAGGTTAGCGGCAGGGACTTTTTACTTCTCTTTACCAGGAATCCCTTAGGCATGTCTGTGGCAGAATCGGTGCAGCCTTTTTACGGGGCATCAGAGCAGCCCAGGGGGCAATTGCCCCTCTACCCCCTGGCCCAGTCCTCCCCTGCTCCCAGTAGATACTCCCGGCCAGTTTCAGAACCTAGCTCTCCTCCATGCTCTGACCGAGAGAAGCAGACAAAATCTCCTTAATGGGCAATGGGTAAGTCTCCTCCATGGGCCATAATCAGTGGGTAGAAGGTTAGCCCATAGTACCCTCCAAAAGCCCCTGTCCCGGCTGGGTCTGTCATAATTTACAACTCAAAAACTATGCAGTGTCCTTCTAAAATCGACTGACCCTTCTTTGCATTTTACCCCTTGTGAAATGATCTGTAAGAACAACCCCCACTCCTCCCCGGTTATATCCATACTCCATCATTTCCAAAACGTTCGCTATTCTTCCTACCTACAGTATGTATCTAAACTGGGCAATTGAACTTGGTGTACACATCACAGGTGAGGATTGGGAACATATCTGGTCTTCCATGACTGAAAGTTCAGTTAATACCTCAGCCACTAAAACCAACTATATGGAACTGATGAGATGGTACCTAGTTCCTTCGTGTGCCTCTCACTACGTACCTGGTTTTCTCAACCACTTGCTTAAGGGGTTGTGACTCTCTCTGTACCTTTCTACATGCTTGGTGAAATTGACTCAAGACTAAACAATTCTGGACCGGACCTATCAACTTGTAACAAACCTCTGGGAGCAGCCATTCAACCACTGCACACTAGAGGCAATTCTAAACACAAAAACACTGGACTGCTCTTAATCAAAATTCCCAAAATTGCCTTTTCGCATGTCTTTACTGCCAACAAGCAAATGATTGCAAAAGCTTGGAAACAACCAAAGCTGTTCTCTGACCTTCTCTCTCACATGCACAGCTGTATGTACTTGGAAAAGCTCACAGATTTATATTGAGACAGACTGACCACTTTCCATAGTTTTCCTGCTCCATCACCACCACCATTTACCTGCCCTCATAGAGTCTTTATCCTTGACTATCCCTTTAGTTCTCAGAATCTCCCCCAACAAAAATATATATTTTTTTATCCTTTCTCTCTTTTCCTGCCTCTTTCATCCTTTACTTTCTCTCTACTCCTTCCCTCCGTACTCTAGGTCAACCCTTCCAATGCCCTTTGTCCCCATATTCTTCTGGACCATACCATATCTCAACTCTTGCCACAATACCTGATACCGCCAGTTCCATTCATATCCCCCCCCCCCCATATAACCCCCTTACTCCCTAACACCCTTCCCTTGAAATTCCATCCCTTTTCCTATTCACCTCATCCCCCCTTTTTTTCAAATTTTTATCACCACTTGTAAAATAATTTCTTTAACCACTTGCCGACCCCCGCAAGTACATATACTGCGGCGGTCAGCCCCTCACAGGCAAAGTGATGGTACGTCACTAGCCTGTGAGGCTCTGGGGAGCGAGCGCTCGGTCACGGACCCCCCCCCCCCCGCGTGTGCCCAGCGGGCCCGATGTCCGCCGGGCACTCGCGATCGTCCGTGACAGCGGGAGAAAGGCAGGCGGCTGATGTAAACAAGCCGCCTGTCATTCTCCCCTGTGTAAGAACCGTTGATCACTGTTCCTACACCTCAAGCCACAGCCAATCACAGTAAGAATCACGCCGCTAGGGACACACACCACCCCTCCCTCTCAAATAAAGTTAACCCCTTCACTACCAGTGTCATTTTACAGTAACAGTGCATATATATAGCACTGATTACTGCAGTAATGTCACTGGTAGCCCCAAAAGTGTCAAAAATGTCAGTCAAGGGTCCGATCTGTCCGCCGCAATGTCGCAGTCCCGCAAAAAAAAAACGCAGATCGCCGCCATTACGCGTTAAAAAAAATAACAACAAAAATGACAAAAATCTTTCCCTTAGTTAGTAAACGCAATAACTTTTGCGCAAACCAATCAAAATACGCTTTTTGCAATTTTTTTTTTACCAAAAATATGTAGCATAAAACAAATTGGCCTAAAATGTTAAAAAATTTTGATTTTTACATTTTTTTGGGGGGAATTTCCTATAAAAAAATTTGAAAAATATTGTTATTTTTGCAAAATTTACGCTCTTTTTTTGTTTATAGCGCATGATCAAAAAATCGCACAGGTGATCAAATACCACCAAAAGAAAGCTCTGTTTGTGGGAAAAAAAGGACGTCGAATTTGTTTAGGTACAGCGTTGCACGACCGCGCAATTGTCCGTTAAAGTCACGCAGTGCCGAATTGCAAAATACCCCCTGGTCAGGAAGGGGGTAAAATCTTCCGGGGCTTAAGTGGTTAAAGGCAAGTTTACACCAGAATCAAAACAGGAATATATTCCACATTCCTGAGTGATTCCCGTGAGTTCCCCTGCAGTGCGATTTTGCAGCCCATTCATTTCATGCACAAAAAGTAATGGATGCACTCGTTTTGGAAAACAAGCCGCACCCAATTGCATTGTACTTCAGTACCATGCATTTGGGGAGCAGTTTTAAAAAAGTTTGTGGTGCCGTTAACATTGTATTGGCACCTGCATCAGATCACAAAGGCAGTGCATTTTGAACATGGTTCTGGAAACACACATGGAAAGCATCTTTCCCGAAGCACATTCTGGTGTGAACCAGCCCTAAAGCTGGCCTTACACTCTTAGTTCTTTTTCGTTCAGGCTATAGCAGATTCTTCCATCTACGCTATATAGTGCAAATTAATCGAATCTCCCACTGTGGCTATTATATTCTAACAGCCGGGTCCAGCAGCTGTCAGAACACTTGAACAGGCTTTCAGATTATAACAGCATCTGGCGTCCTTGCGGGCAAACTGATGTGTCACCGCTACTCCTAACCGCCCGATGTATGTTTCGTCCTAACAGGCATCGTCACAGGGGCAACTAAACCGTTTGTGAGTAGCGGTGACATCAGTTCGTTCACAGGGACGCCAGACATTGTGATAATCTGAATGCTTTTTCTTGTTTTCCTTCTTGTGACTAACATTTTTTATTAATAAAACCTGGATTTTATGGATGTTGCGCAATGAGCCTGTTCCTTTTTTTTTTTTTCTGTTTGCATCATGCCCCCTCAATGGGACTGAGGATTGTGTATAGAATGGAAGTTGGAGAAGACATGGAGAACTCATCTATATGGATTTATAGAGCTGCCAGTGGATTATCAACATATGCCTAAGGGTGGCTTGTTTGCTAAGAGGTGTTTTCTGACCTACAAAAGTCAGACTCTCTGGTAAGAGGCTAATCCCTTTGGTTTGTAGTGGAGCATGAGGTGGTGACCATTAACCTATTTTTGAAACATACCCTAGATTACATGCACTGCAAATAATTGGCTGTTGGGACTATTCTTGATTTACCTCTTTGTTGCAAGGGACTTTGCACTGATTCATTTCTATATACTAGCACTGAATTATGTGTATATAATGTATTTGCATTTATTGGATTATTTTTGCGCTTTATATATTACTAATCACATTATAGATTACTAATCACATTAGAATAGCAAGTTTTGCACTTTATTAACACACACATGAAATTAATTAATTTATTGTATATGGATAGCGCATCAACTTTTTTTTATAACCAAATTTTTATTGAATTTTTGCAAGAAAGTTAGATACATACATCGTATTAGCATAGTAAGACGGAGAAAAATTATCACATTGGTCACAGATTTGAAACAAGAAACATGAACATAATAACAGGCTGAGTCAAGGCACTTCATTTGAACCTTGCCGGTGACATATGAGTGTGTTAAACTTCCGCCCTGTGAGGAACAAACATTAAGGTACACCGGGCTCCGACTACCCCACATGGGAACCAACTGTAGTCAGAACCGGGTACAACAGGGGTAGTATAATGGGTTGGGGTCAGCCATGATTAACTAGTGGTAGGCCAATCGGCGGGGGTGCTACGAGAGGAGGGATCATGTACCGGCAAGGTTCCACAAAAAGGAAAAGTCCTAAGAGGAGGATGTTGTACTAAATAGGGGTGGGCACCTGATGCAGAAAGCGTGGGAGTGTCCCCAGTCCGTGGGGATGCATTGCATTTCCCAAACAGAACAGAACAGAGTTGGGATGATGTAGGTTATCTGGTGGCAGAGTTCAGGAAACAGTTAGATCGAGACCGTTGGAGATTTATAGGTTAGTACTCCTTGTATCAGAGAGCCAGGGTGCCCAATGCTTGTAGAAGGAGGTGGTGGTAGCGCATCAACTTTTATTTCATTTTTTTAATTTATTGTTGTGTGGAATATTTAGGATTGCAGCTGTCCTCATTGTGGTTCCCTTTGATTATTATGATTATTTTGATAATTTTTCCCATTTTTTTATTTTTTCACCGAGCACACAAATTTCTACAATACTTTACCAAACCCTGAATACCTGTCAAATTCTGTTGTCGAGTCGGTACAGCCATTGCATGTCCTTTCACTTTATTAGGCTGCCTGAACGTAGCTCAGCACTGGGACAGAGAAGTATACCAATGGCTCTTATGCTCTTTGGAGCTGAGCACCCATGTGAATGGGCTCTAAAGCTCTGGGAATCGAAACTTCATGTGTACATTTTTCAAATCTAAATGTATGTACTGTATGAAATGTTGTATTCGTTAAAGCTAAGGTTTATTCAAGTCTATTTCCTAATAACAGCATTTGGTTGGTTGGAGCTATGGACCACACTGGACAGATTGAATTATTTTTGTCTGTATTACGTGGTTCCATGGATAAAGGGAGGTCTGTGACTCCATTTGGAAGTCTGGCTGCTACCTGAACTGGTCCAACTCTGGTGTCACTTCAGTAGAAGGAATATTAAAATAAGAAAAGAGGATCCGGAGTGATGCTACACTTGATGCAATGGTATCAATTGTTCATTGAGAATCAAGAATAAACAAATCGGGCCAACACGTTTGGGTGGAACTGCCTACCCCTTCTTCAGGGCTATTGGTACGTATCAGCAGAGATAGTTGAAGTTCATGGTGGTACATGTGTCTCTGTAAAGAGCCTTGTACTAATAAATGATGGCTGGAATGGTACAGAGGCAGAAAATATCATGGAGTTCACCTATCTCCGTTGCTGCATACCAGTAGCCCTAAAGAAGAAGTTTATTCTTGATTCTCAATAAAGGATTGATATCCTTGCATCAAGTGTGGAATTAATGCGGACAAAGGGCGCTCCTCATTTCTTATTGTATTATAATAACAGCATTTGGAAACAAGTTTTTTTTTTTACTGGCCAGGCTTGCAAATTACCAAACATTTAAAAAACTCAACTGTTGAGCCTTGCATACAAATAAGTTGATTTGTTACAGGCTTTGATGGATTTGAAGCAGAATGGATGAAGGCCTGGGCCTTGCCTCTGAAACTTGTAGATCCTTTGTTACCTTAAAGCGCTAAAAAATCCCAAACTAAAAATGTAATATATTGCATCTTACCTATAAGTATATGTGTGTTTTCACCTGGTGATCTGGCCAGTGACACATCTCCTGTATTAGGGTCATTTCACACAGGCGGTGCGCCCGGCGGACTCCATTTTGCTCAGCGGGGATCGATCCGCTGATCCCTGCCGAGCAGGCGGATGACAGGTTCGTCTCCACTCGGTGTGCAGAGACAGACCTGTCAGAGTCCAGCTATCCTATATGGGAGATTGGATGAAAACGGACCGTCTGTCCGTTTTCATCTGATCCTATTTGATCCGATCCTCCAGACGGATGGAAAATAGGGTTTCTATTCATCTGGATTTCATGGAAAGGATCGGATCGGAGAGCAGCGGGTGTCAGGGGACATGTCACCGCTGAAATCCGCTGCCCCATAGAGATGCATAGAGCATCCGATCAGGTCTGCCTGACAAAACTGACAGGCGGACCTGATCTGAAAGCCCGTGTGAAAGGGGCCATAGAGTGCCTATACTCTGAATGAAGGAGCACACAGGGAACCTTTGGACCTTTTGGCTTTGCATAAATAAAAAAAGCTTATCATTGTAAGCACCACCATCAGTGTTAAATGGTTTTCCTTAACCCTATAACAGCTACATCTGCAAGAGAGCTTGTTCTGTTGAATTACAACAGACTTATTGACTAGATCACCAGGTGAAATTATGGATAAGAAAGCTTAAAGGGTAAATCCACTTTTGTTGGGGAAAAAATAAAGAAAAAATAATATAGCATATAGAATTGTGACACAAGTCATATTGTAATTGAATGTTATTAAAAATCACCTTTCCGGTAAAGATAGTCCTGAGAAGGAAACGGAACGAGGGGTATTATTGATAAATATGATGTAAGAAACATGTTTTCGTTTGAAAGGAGTGTTGTAAATTTTATACATGAAAAATTTAATAAAGAAATATAAAAAAATCACCTTTCCTTTTCAATCTGTAGCCGCTGTAATTTTATGAAAATGTAATGCAATATGGCTACCTGGAGTTGTTCTGTGCACATAATGTATACTGACCACCCCCCAGAAACATAATTTCCTGCTTGTGTGATTGGCTCACCAATTTTCCCAGAAGTCTGCCTAAGATACAAGTCAGATTTCTGGCATCCCCTGCAACAAAAATGTCATTTTTGGTGAGATACTCCCAATATGAACACATCTAAAGGGATGCAGGCCCAGCAGCTTTCCTCATTAGTACCCTGCAGGTGCCACAGCTGATTGATAATTATGAAACCACTCCCATTAGACTAATTTCTGCACATGGGCACAGAGGAACAATCAAAGTTTTCTTCAGAATAACAAATGGTTGGAATCTGCAACAAAGGTTGTGCTAATCCTTGCAATGTACAGAGATCACCCAGAGAAGAAAGTTTTGTTCTCAACAAAAGTGGAGTTATGCTTTTAAAAAAGAAAACGAATGCAGTATTCACATCTAAGAGCTGGAAATGTTTGCTTTTGCGTTTAATACCGCTTTAAATTTATAATCACCCGAAAGCTCCCTGTGTCATACCTGGTATAAAAGCACTCACCCTACAGCTCTACAAACTTTTTTTTTTTAAATAAAAATGTACTTGGTATTTGCATGAAATCAATTATCTACATAACTTTTCCGATTTGGGAAATAAACAGCACAGCTACACTGTTTACATACAACATGTGCACATTCCACTGGAATGCCAGAAAAGCAAACACGCAGAGATGATGATATAGGCAGTAAACATGGACAGACGGGGTTTATTTAAAGGAAACCTCTCCTAAGAGAAAAGTAGGAGCTGCCATTGCTGACCTCCTTCCTCCCCATCCACAGATCCATAGTTACTTGCAAGCCTTAGATGTGGTGGCCGCATTTTCTTCCTACATTACAGAGGTCTCCAAACTATGGCCCTCCAGTTGTTCAGGAACTACAATTCCCATCATGTCTAGTCATGTCTGTGAATGTCAAAGTTTTACAATAGCTCACGGGATGTGTAATTCCACAACAGCTGGAGGGTCGTAGTTTGGAGATCCCTGTGACCTACAAGGTACAGGAATTGATCCTGTCAGAATTCCATGGCCCTTGTCACCTCCTTTGCACTGAACAGAAATCTTAAACAATGTTATCAGTTTTCATCATACCCTATTATCCTTGATCTACAGAACATTTCCACTTTGTGTAAAAGATGAGAATAGGGGGATATGTTTGTAGTCCAATTAGGAAGAAGACATTTGTGACAATGCTGCACCTCCACAGGTACAGTACACTGTACAAACTACTCTATCTGGACTGGTAACTTTGTGAAGCATTGTCTGAAATTGTGTACCGTGCCTCCCAGGAATTTTTTTTATACAAAGCACATAGCTGTTTTATCAGTGTGAGTAGTATTCATATTTCAAAGCGCAATAAAGCTTTTTAGTTGGATTTACACTATTCTTCTATTTTGATTTTATGTGGAGTTTCGTGTACTATATGGTTGCCATTGATGCTACTATCTATTGGGAAATGAGATATACTGTGGAACTCCAGCCAAGCAGCATGAGCAGGTTTTCTGTTTGATCCCATCAAATGGAAAACCTGCTCATGCTGCTTGGCTGGATCCCACTGCCGTATTCAGGCTGAATTGACTCTGTAGTGAAGTCCTTGCAACCTGGTGAAGGAGAAAAGGGAACAGCCATTTTATTTATCAAACATTTATTTATGATTATCAAACATGTATTTATGATTAAGCAGATATAGTGGATTTTTATGTCGTGAGTAGTCATATTGTATAACAGCTGTTGTGTTCAAAAGCCATTTACACCTCCAGCTGTTAGATTGCTATCTTGACCTTTGAAGACCCGTTCAGCTAACGAGCCTTGGAAGTGACAAGTCTATGTGAATGACCATCCGCATATCAAAGAATGTCCCCAAAGACTTAAATGGGACTTCTAAAGAATTTAGTTAGCTAGGTGCCACCCACTTCAGGTATAAATTTTAATACAAGTCCTTAGGCAGATAGAGCAATTGTTTTCAAACCAACAGAATGTAATGTGACTGAATTGCTCTCCAAACATGTCTGTCTACCTACATGTTTGTAACATAAATATAATTTTCACACTGGCTTCAACAGTCAAAATGTTACTGAAACCCATGAGTTTTGGGTTTCCCCTACACTGGTAAGAGTCCATTTCTCTTTGTTGGTGATGGTGATGGCCAAATTGGATTGAACATTTTTTTTTATTTTTTTGCAAAGTGTCACAGTGGTGCTTTTAGGACTCAATTAGGAATTTTCTTAACCATTCAAGCCCCGGAGGATTTGGCTGCTAAAAGACCAGGGGGTATTTTGCGATTTTTTACTGCGTGACTTTAATGGACCATTGCACGGTCGTATTTGATCACCTGTGCGATTTTTTGATCATGTGCTATAAACAAAAAAAGGGCGTCAATATTGCAAAAATAACAATATTTTTCACATTTTTTTATATGAAATTCCCCCCAAAAAAATGTAAAAATCTAATTTTTTTAACATTTTCAGCCAATTTGTTTTATGCTACATATGTTTGGTAAAAAAAAACGCAAAAAGCGTATTTTGATTGGTTTGCGCAAAAGTTATCGCGTTTACTAACAAAGGGAAAGATTTTTGTCATTTTTGGTGTTTTTTTTTTTTTTAACGAGTAATGGCGGCGATCTGCGATTTTTTTTGCGGTACTGCGACATTGCGGCGGACAGATCGGACCCTTGACTGACATTTTTGACACTTTTGGGGTTACCAGTGACATTACTGCAGTAATCAGTGCTATACATATGCACTGTTACTGCAAAAATGACACTGGCAGGGAAGGGCTTAACTGTATTGGAGAGGGAGGGGTTAAGTGTGTCCTAGGGGCGTAATTCTAACTGTAAAGGGACATTCCTATTGGTGTAAAAACAAAGATCAACGGTCCTACATAGTAGAACCGTCTGATCTTCATTTTTACACCAGGGAGAATGACAGGCAGCTTGTTTACATAAGCCGCCTGACTTTCTTCCTTCACCGGAGCGATCGTGAGTGACCGGCGGACAGTCGGGTCCGCCGGTCACACGCACTGACTTGTCAGTGAATGAGCCGGGGCGGGCGCGCGCCTGCCCGCAATTGGCTCACAAGTCAGTGACAGGCGAGTGACATACCCCTACGTCACTCTGCCTGGCCGGGGCTGACCGCCGCAGTATATAGTCGTGCGGCGGTCGGCAACCGGTTAATTTCTCTTATTTATAACACACATGCACATATGTGTAGTCTATAGGGTATATTTCACATTTTTTTGACTCACCTTTATTTGTTTGTATATCATCACATTTTGCACGGCAATTTACACATTACCATTTGTATTTAATCGTTTGTCTGATTATATTTTGCCTGCAGCTTTTTCTTCTCTCGTTTATACCTACCAGCGTGTTCTCTACCATTGTTTAATTGCCAATATATGTAATTAGCCAATATGGCTTTACACTGATAAGGATATTTGCAGTTTGCTGGTCACAAGAAAAAAAAAACAACAAACTGTTAAAGCCTGGATTTTCCCCCCTTTCACTGCCTCATTGTTGAGAAGGTAAAAACCAAAAGAAAGAAGGAAGTTCATTATTGCTAAATACATGGGGCCCACTTGTGTGTTCAGTGCCCTCTCCTATTGGTTACCATGTCACAAAGGGAAGTTCAAAGTGCCTGCTACACAGGATATCTCCATGGTAACCATAGGAAGTGTCTCCACAATATGTACGATAGATGTGTAAATGAGGAAACTGTATACAAAGCTTACAGTTTGGTGACGTCACTTTTTGTTCAGAGAAAAGTGGAACTTAGAGATAACTGTTTACTGGAATATTGGATATCCAAAGTGTATCTAAAGTTCAAGATATTTTATTGCTTTTGGATAGAATAGGAAACCATTAGTGTCCTCAATTTGGAGATTCATCCTCTCTATTAGTTTTGGTGCCCTATGTCAGGGGTCTCCAAACTTTGGCAAACAAAGGGCCACTTTACTGTCCTTTAGGATTTAGGGGGGCCTAAATGTTGCTGGTTATTCACTCCCTCTCTTTGGGGAAGCCCCACCAAGTACGTGGGTGAACCTGGCTTCAGCAGGTTCCCTGAAGAATGGAGTCAACCTGGTTGTGGACCAGGAGTAACCCAGTCCCGGTAACTCAGGAGTCTTGCACCCCCAGGGATCAGGGCCATGGTCCTTTCTCTTTGGAGGATGACCATGTGCACACCATGTGTACATTTTTGTGGGCTTCGCTGTTTGTGTTCTTACTTTTTTTGGCACCTGGTGTTAATTTTGAATGTACGCACGGCACTGCAGAGCTGAGAAAAAAAGTGGGAGAAAACAGAGCCCTATCATTAGTCAAAGAAATAGTGCCCCATTATTGTCATCAGTTCAAGGTATAGTGCCCTAACAGCCAGATAAAAGTGGGCAAAGGTCCACATCCAGCCCCTAGGCTGCAGTTAGCAGACCACTGACCTATGTGATAGAAAATCCAAACTTCTACAGTTATCACTGGTATAGTAAAGCTGGCTACACACCAATAGATTTTCAAACTAACATTTCTACAAAAAATCTTATATATTTGATGAATGGACAAATGTTGTTCGAAAGGAGATCAAAATGTATTTTTCTTTAACCACTTAAGCCCCGGAAGATTTTACCCCCTTCCTGACCAGGGCCTATTTTGAGATTCGGCACTGCGTGACTTTAACGGACAATTGCGCGGTCGTGCGACGTTATACCTAAACTAATTTGACGTCCTTTTTTTCCCACAAACAGAGCTTTCTTTTGGTGGTATTTGATCACCTGTGTGATTTTTTGATCATGCGCTATAAACAAAAAAAAAGCGTCAATTTTGCAAAAATAACAATATTTTTCACATTTTTTTATATGAAATTCCCCCAAAAAAATGTAAAAATCTAAATTTTTTAACATTTTCGGTCAATTTGCTTTATGCTACATATGTTTGGTAAAAAAAAAATCGCAAAAAGCGTATTTTGATTTGTTTGCGCCAAAGTTATCGCGTTTACTAACAAAGGGAAAGATTTTTGTCATTTTTGTTGTTTTTTTTTAACAAGTAATGGCGGCGATCTGAGATTTTTTTTTGCGGGACTGCGACATTGCGGCGGACAGATCGGACCCTTGACTGACATTTTTGACACTTTTGGGGTTACCAGTGACATTACTGCAGTAATCAGTGCTATACATATGCACTGTTACTGCAAAAATTACACTGGCAGTGAAGGAGTTAACTATATTGGAGAGGGAGGGGTTAAGTGTGTCCTAGGGGCGTGATTCTAACTGTGATTGGCTGTGGCTACATGTGTAAGAACAGAGATCAACGGTCCTACATAGTAGAACCGTCTGATCAACATTCTTACACAGGGAAGAATGACAGGCGGCTTTGTTTACATTAGCCGCCTGCCTTTCTTCTGGTGTAACGGAAAATCGCGAGTGCCCTGGCGGACATCGGGTCCGCCGGGCACACACGTGGGGGGTCCGTGACCGCGCGGGAGCGCGCCTCCGGCAGCGCGCACTCGCTCCCTAGAGCCTCACAGGCTAGCGACGTAATACTACGTCGCTTTGCCTGTGAGGGGCTGACCGCCGCAGTAAATAGTCGTGCGGCGGTCGGCAAGTGGTTAAACATAAATTTTGAATAGAATTTAATTTCCTGAACAAAAACCACAATCACTATTAGAAATGTATTCATTCAAGAAAAAAAAATCCATCCTGCTCATGTCACCGTGGTGAAAATTGAAGGTTGATTTGACCCCACTAACGATTAGAAAATCAAACAAACATTTTAAAATGCAACATTTCAAATGATAATCAACTAGTGTATAGCCAGCGTAAGTGACAGGAAATCTTCCCATGGTGACAACAGTCTCAGAGGGGGTTAATTCTTACTTGACGGGGGACGGCAGATAATAAGGCTTACATACTTCCATCAAAGACCACATTACTTACACCATTTCCTAATTGACCAGACCACAACCATTTTTCTTTGGAGTCAAATAGCTATAGCGGCCATTTTTATTGTAAATACAAACAAAACAGACATTAATTACAAAAATGAAAAACACAGAACAAGTTTTCTCTGAAAACTGAACTCCTATCTGGTCTAAGGCCTTTGAAGGCACATGTCATCCGAAAACTGTCTGTCTCTCCCACAAACCTCCTATCAAGGCACTCAGCGGCTATTATACCACCTCAAGGAAATTAACCATCAAGTTACCCCAGATACAGCTGAATCACAACCACCATAATACCAACATAACCTAATGTTGGGAAGAGACAGCCATACCCAAGATGGCCCCAACTCACCATTATTCAAAATGTTAACCAGCACAACTAACCCTGAAAACAATCGTCAGATGGTATTTTATGCCCTTTAAGTTAGCAAAACTATATAGTTCAGCATTATGTTGGAGAGGTTGTAGTCTAACAGGTAATCTATTCTATATATTGTGGTCATGCAAAAGTATCCACAGCTTCTGGAGGAAAATTTTTCAATTTATATCTGAAATTTACGGAATTTTTAATAACCCCGAATCCTGGCCTGGCCATACTGAATATTGGTTTAGACACTTTCCGTATCCTGTATTGTAACTGTTATTATCCATGAAACTAACCATTATGCGCAATTGGAGGAAAGATATCACCCCTAATCCCTCAGCAGCTGTGAATATGACCCTACTTCATTACTCCTTGGAAAGAGTGATGCTATATATGCTAGTTCACTTCCGGCCTTTGACAAGAAATGGAAGCTGTGGTTTGACTGGTTAAACAACTGAGATAATTAACTTCTGTAGTATCTTGTGTTCCCTGCACATGGAATAGCCATTATACTGTCATTGGTGTCTCTATTATACATTCCATACCACATCATCGCATTGTAATATTGGCTGTATGCTATATATTTTTTAGGCTGGATCATTTTTATTTTGTTTTCTTTTGACTTGACCTGTGTTCAACTACTGTACTTAGCGGCTGCGTCCGCATTTCTGGTATGTCAAAATTAAAAATTATTGAACTATAAAATTTAAACCAGCACCACTCTCAAAGACCCAGAGACCCCTGCCTGGTGCTATGACAGATAGATTAGGCAAATAAATATAACAGACTTTAGCTAATGCTAAAATACCAAATTGGAATATAAAGAAAAAATGGAGGCTCAGGCAAGGGAAGGAGAAACCTCTCCAATGCTAGCTAAGCTCCAACTGATCTTCATCAGTAACCTCCCTACTCCCAACCACTGGGCATCCACCCTAGTGGATCTGGGGGATTAAATAGACTGAAATATTGCCATTTTTATTGATAACACAAAAGTATGTAGCGTTAAAAAAACTCATCAGGTTAGTGACAGATGGATCTTGACAAAATAGTGATATGGACAAACGGCATCACAAATCTGGTGGTGAAGATGACAGCTAAGCTTTATGGGGAGGAAAACCCCCTTTAATTTTGGCAATGGAAACTGCATTTTTATAGGAAAATTTGATGTTTGTAATCATAGACTTCTTTTAGACTTCTTTACAGGTGGTCTATGGTTACCTTCTGGAAACATCTCTACCTGTACTCTTTTATGATATTCTATACTGGGGCTAGTCCTTGTTATCCTCCACGAGATTTTCCTTTATCAATACTTACCGGCAAGAAGCACCCTTATATATCCTATTTATGGATTGCTTGCTGCAACATCTTTGGATAGATGCATGTTTTTTGTGGCTCTACCTTACTTATTTTGGCATCTGTTGATTGCCTCTGATGGGATTTAGGTTGCCATTTTTAACCATCTGAGCTTATGCTGGCTGTTTCCAAATGCTGCCCCTGTTTTGGTCCTAGGGTGACATATACAGTGCCCTGGAAAAGTATTCATACCCCTTGACATTTTCCACATTTTTCCATATTACAATCAAAGTGTTACATAATTATGAAGTGGAAGGAAAATGATGAATGGTTTTCATATTTTTTACAAATAAATATCTGAAAAGTGTGGCGTGCATTTGTATTCAATCCCCTTTACTCTGATTCCCCTAACTCAAATCTAGTGGAACCAATTGCCTTCAGAAGTCACCTAATTAATAAAT
Source organism: Pelophylax lessonae (assembly GCF_965119305.1). Lineage (NCBI taxonomy): Eukaryota > Metazoa > Chordata > Amphibia > Anura > Ranidae > Pelophylax > Pelophylax lessonae. The sequence goes on from NC_138770.1 coordinate 94,694,472, forward strand.
AGAGTCCACCTGTGTGTAATTCAAGTCAATACTTTGTAGAACCAACTTTTGCTGCAATTACAGCTGCAAGTCTTTTGGGGGATGTCTCTACCAGCTTGGCACATCTAAAGAGGGAAATGTTTGCCTATTTTTCTTTGCAAAATAGCTCAAGCTCTGTCAGATTGGATGGAGAGCGTCTGTGAACAAAAATGTTCAACACATGAATATACTTTGAGCTAAACCATTCCATTGTAGCTCTGGCTGTATGTTTAGGGTTGTTGTCCTGCTGGAAGGTGAACCTCTGCCCCAGTCTCAAGTCTTGCAGACTCAGGTTTTCTTATAAGATTACCCTGTATTTGGCTCCATCCATCTCCCCATCAACTCTGACCAGCTTCCCTGTCCCTGCTGAAGAAAAGCACCCCCACAACATGATGCTGCCACCATCATGTTTCACGGTGGGGATGGTGTGTTCAGGGTGATGTGCAGTGTTAGTTTTCTGCCACACATAGCGTTTTGCTTGTAGGCCAAAATGTTTCATTTTGGTCTCATCTGACCACAGCACCTTCTTTCACATGTTTGCTGTGTCCCCCACATGGCTTCCTGCAAATGGGACTTCTCATGGCTTTCTTTCAATAGTAGCTTTCTTCTTGCCACTCTTCCATAAAGGCCAGATTTATGGATGCACGACTAATAGTTGTCCTGTGGACAGGTTCTCCCACCTGAGCTGTAGATCTCTGCAGCTCCTCCAGAATACCATGGAACTCTTGGCTGCTTCTCTAAATAATGCTCTCCTTGCCCGGCCTGTCAGTGTAGGTGGACGGCCATGTCTTGGTAGGTTTACAATTGTGCCAATACTAATTTTTGGATTATGGATTTAACAGTGCTCCGTGAGATGTTCAAAGCTTGGGATATTTTTTTAAAACCTAACCCTGCTTTAAATTTCTCTACAACGTTATTCCTGACCTGTTCTTTGTGTTCCTTGGCCTTTATGATGCTGCTTGTTAATTAAGGTTCTGTAAAAAGCCTTTGAGGGCTTCACAGAACAGCTAGCTGTATTTATACTAAGATTAAATTACACACAGGTAGACTCTATTTACTAATTATGTGACTTCTGAAGGCAGTTGGTTCCACTAGATTTTTAGTTAGGGGTATCAGCATAAAGGGGGCTGAATACAAATGCACGGCACACTTTTCAGATATTTATTCGTAAAAAAAAATTGAAAACCATTTATCATTCTCCTTACACTTTGCAATTTTGTATTGTATTTGTATTGGTCTATCACATAAAATCCCAATAAATGACATTTGCGTTTTTGGTTGTAACATGACAAAATGTGGAAAATTTCAAGGGGCATGAATACTTTTTCAAGGCACTGTAGGTCATTTCCTACATGTGAAAAAGGTCTTGAGGAAGCATCTAGGAGAAACGCGTCAATATTTTTCTTGGACTGCTCTGTTTTGAAGCTTTGGGGTTGATTTACCAAAGTTGAAGAGTGCAAAATCTGGTGCAGCTATGCATGGTAACCAATCAACTTCTAACTTCAGCTTGTTCAATTAAGCGTAGAGAAAGAAAAAAACCTGGAAGCTGATTGGTTTCTTTTCAGAGCTTCACCAGATTTTGCACTCTCCAGCTTTAGTAAATCAACCCCCATGTGTTGAATTATCCACATTCTATTATAATATGAGAGATTTGACATTATACTAGGGATATGTTTTCCCTTGGTATTCTTATCTTGTGAATTTTTATCATCTAATAAAGTATTTGTAATTTTAACTGTTGTAGTTTCCCTGGTATCAGTAAAGTCAGCTGTTTTTCTTTTCTTTCTTGTTCACGTACGTAGCCAGGCGCTGGCTAACTTCGCCTTTGTCATTGTGGGACATTCTGTAACACCAGCTGCAGTGAGCCTGTTTCTCTCTAGTGCTCAGCCTGGACACTGGGTCATCTGCTGAATGCAGAGCAAGCAGAGACCACAGCTAAGAGCAAGGGATTATGGGATATGTGGTCTAAGGAGCCAGAATTTGTATTGGAGTCAGACTGCTCTAGACTTCAAGTTTCGGTCGGCTGGGAGAGAGGGAAGAATGCTGACTGAGGACATAAATAGCCTGGTCCAGGGAGGAGATTTGGGACCACGGCCTTCAGCTGAGAGGAGGGACCCAGCTGCTCTGAGGAATGCGAGCAGTCGCGGCGGCCTAGACGGCGTAGCAAGCCTCCAGCAATTGAGCAGGCAGATCCACCATTGCCAGCTCCCTGTCAGCTGAGTGACTGTCGGGGGTCACTCTCATCGTCACTGGTACAATTACAGTAAAATCCTAGAGTGGTTGCAGTTTCTTTAAGACTCTGTTCCGGGACATACTATTCCCTTGAGCCCAGAGACGTGCAGTCAGGAGAGGCAGTTGAGGCAGAGCCATGAACATAAAAGAAAAAATATTGAGCTTCGAGGGTCATAGCTCAGCCACCTGGGGTCACAGGGACCCCAAATTTGGGATGTAGGTAGCCAACGTCCTACCCAACCACCAAAATTTGGGGCTGTCACCTAGGGTTCTGGAGGTACTGGGCTCCTTGTGCAGCCTGCCAGAAGCTACATACAGCTCAGCCAGTTTAAATAAAAGCTGGCACACGCACTTTGCATCAAACTGAGTGGATGAGCTCACAGTGCCTCTGACTTCTTCTCAGAGGCACTGAGCAAAATGGACAGCTTGGAGCCTTGGAAAAATGGTAAAGCACCATTGGTCCAAGCTGTCCAATAAAAATGCTGCAGTGGAGGCTCTCCTCTCACAGTGTCATAGAAGGGGGCATGTGTCTAAAAGACAAATGCTCCCTTCCAGCCCAGCCCTCTAAACTACAAGGAAAAAACATGGGTTTATGGGTATAAGATTTTCTCATAATCCCATGTTTTTCTCACACAGTTAGGAGGCAGAATCTGCTGCTTCTGAAAATGTACTTTTTTAATCAAGCAAAATCATATATTATTATGCTATATTTTATACCATAATAATTTATTATTTATCTATTTACTGTGAAATTACTGTTTTGAAGTTATAACTTCAAACTTTAGTAATTTGTCTGTAAAGCCACTTGCTTGAGTACAGTTTTTGAGAATATTGTAAATTACCTAAAAACAATATATAATAATTATTTGTATATTTCTTACTTATGCTAATTAACCGCTTGCCACCAGGCCAATTCTGACACTTCTCTCCTACATGTAACATCATTTTTTTTTTGCTAGAAAATTACTCAGAACTCCCAAACATTATATATATACTGTATATATATATATATATATATATATATATATATATATTAGCAGACACTCCAGGAAATAAAATGGTGGTCGTTGCAACTTTTTATGTCACACGGTATTTGCACAGCAAATTGTTAAATTAATAAAAAAAAAAAAACGAAAGTAAGTCCGATTTTTTTGTATAATGTGAGTAAATGTATACCTAACATGTCACGCTTTAAAATTGCGCACACTTGTGGATAAGCGTCAAACTACAGTACTTAAAAATCTCCATAGGCGACACTTTAACATTTTTTATAGGTTACCTGTTTCCATCATCAACAAAAAGGGTGACTGAAAAACATCTTTAACTACTTTACCACCGGAGGATTTTGCTGTCTTACGTCTGGGCCACTTTTTGCGATTCGGCACTGTGCGACTTTAACTGACAATTGCGCGGTCGTGCCACACTGTGCCCAAACGAAATTTACGTCCTTTTTTTCCCACAAACAGAGCTTTCTTTTGGTGGTATTTGATCACCTGTGCAATTTTTACTTTTTGCGCTATAAACAAAAAAAAGCGTAAATTTTGAAAAAATAACAATATTTTTCACATTTTTTTATATGAAATTCCCCCCCAAAAAATGTAAAAATCAAAATTTTTTAAAATTTTTGGCCAATTTGTTTTCTGCTACCTATGTTTGGTAAAAAAAAATCACAATAAGCGTATTTTGATTGGTTTGCGCAAAAGTTATTGCATTTACTAACTAAGGTAAAGATTTCTGTCATCTTTGGAGTTTTTTTTTAACGCGCAATGGCGGCGATCTGCGATTTTTGTGCGGGACTGCGACATTGCGGCGGACAGATCGGACCCTTGACTGACATTTTTGACACTTTTGGGGGTACCAGTGACATTACTACAGTAATCGGTGCTATAAATATGCACTGTTACTGTAAAAATGACACTGGCAGGGAAGGGGTTAATTTTATTGGAGAGGGAGGGGTAAATGTATGCCTGGTGCTTACTAACGTGTGTGGGGGGAGGGGACTGAGTGACACAAGGACAGATCGCAGGTTCAGCTATGCTGAACCCTGCAATCTGACCCTGCCTGTCACTTAGGAGATCCGCCCGCTTGTGTTTACACAAGCAGGCGGATCTCCACACTCGATTCCCCGACGAACGGGGAAGAGCAGCGGCGATCGCCGCTGCTCCTCCCCTGGCCCGACTCCCGCTGTGACTGAATACAGCGGGAGCGAGCCTCCGGCGCCGCTGAGAAAGGGGAGTGTCTGGCGACGTAGGTCTACGTCGTCAGACCTACAAGAGCCACTTTGCCGCAGTAGAGCTCTAGTGAGCAGTCGGCAAGTAGTTAAGGGACAGCGTTTGTAAATAGTTTTGGTAAATTAGTAGAACTGCATTCGCCTACATGATGAGAATCGAATACGTAACTTGTGAATATGTAACCTATATGTATCTGGCTCTGATATTAGCCAGTACCTCACCAGCCACTGACCTCACCGCATGTCCCTGCTTGAGCTTTGCTATCATCAGGATTGGTGAGCGGGCAGAAGCCCACCCTGTGTACACCCTACAAAGACACTGCATGCAGCCACCTTTATCCCATCTCTTTACATTAAAGCCTCAAAAAGGAAACACTTTGCACATGCTATTTTCTGTTGCTGGTTGCCATTGCACAGCAATCCTTCTGGGCCCATGTTGAACTAGCTTGAAGACATCTGCATCACAAGGACTCCTCCACTTTCCTCATCTCCCCGCACCTAAAGGACTCTGTGCACAATATCTGAACACTTTAAGGGGAACTCTACTCAGAGATTAAACATTGCATTTCTTGTAACTTGTTGCTTTATAATTGTGCCACAAAGTTTGTAGGGCCCGTGGCATCAGGATTTGAAGGAAGCAGTCTCTTCCCTTTTATACCTGGGGTCATCGGTTCTTTCAGGACCTACTGGTTACTTCTGTTTGACTTATTGTGATTTTCTTTGCATTGCATATGGTTTTCTTATTTACCAAGAGTAAGAGTTTAAAAGAGTTTGAAAGATATCTGCCTAAGTTATTCTTGTTCTTATCTGCTTCTGGAATCTTCAGTAAAATACTTTGCTACAGTCTGGTATCTGTTTAATTCCATTATCACTTTGAAATATGTCAGAATCCAGGGTTTCAGAGGTGTTGGGAGGCTTGTAAGGTCAGGGCGACCATCTTCCCTCACGGGGGTGGCGCTACATGTAAATATTCTAGGATGTGGTACTGCATTGCAAGCCTCTCTCTGTAATTTAGTGAGGTGTTATGCCCAGTTAAATTGCAAATTGAATTCAATGCTGAAAAATGTAAGGTTACACACCTAGGGCAGGAGAGTAGTGTAGCCAAGTGGGACTACTGTGTGTATACATCTGTTATGCATATATTTATATATATATATATATCTGAGTCACCGTGCTGACACTATCAGAGTGCTCCTTTAAGAATTGATGAGAAGGATCGGCTTTTCCCGGAAATGGACGAATTGGATTGTGGGAGATAAAGTCTGGTGAGGAAGGTGAATTATTATATGGATGGCCGGTGGAACTATACTCCCAGGGAGCTACGGGACATTTGGAGGATCATGGGATGGTGAATATACTTCGGGGCTGGGCCAAGCGTGCGCTCTCTTGCTTCTGGGACTCATGGAGGGCAGATCAAGGGGAGAGAAGTGCCGGAGGAGACAGTCGGTGGCGGAGGCCTGAGAGTGTGGCCTAGCGGGAGCGGAGCCTGTCCTTAACGGTGTGATGCTGGTGATCACAGAGAGGTGGTGGATCAAGATGAGCTGAGAGGAGAGCGAGTAATGCCGAGCTGACTAACCGGAATCATGAGAGCAGAGCATTCCAGTGATGCAGCATCGAGAGGAGAAGTCCTGCCTGAGACCGGACAGTCACATGTGGACGCTGCCGCTGCAGGGTTATACTGCCTGGTGACACCTGCAGTATAACCCTGCATCCATAATATACTGATCACAGCTTGGATCTTATAGACACCACTACACTTGGATTACAAATATCACATAGAAGAGTGATAAAGAGCTCCAACTGCCGGTGAAGATCCAGCAAGGCCTTGCTAGAGCGGGAACTTTTCTTTTCACAATTCTTAAAGGGCATCCCCTGACAATAGTATAGAATATCATTAGTTAGATACCAGATAACTCTAGGTCTGATTTTAGTAGAGCCAAAGTGAGGTTTATGGTTATTACATTCCAACATAGTCCTGACAGTTAAAGCTGATAATCACTTCAGTTACTCTCACTTATTTGATATATTACCTTGTAAGTTACGCATTTATTTCCTGTGGGGACAGTCCTTTAGATCCTCTTTGCATTATAGGGGGTTTAGTGGAGTGACACTGCCATATCTGTCGTTGTAACATTTTACCTGTTCTTATTCAGTTGTTTGATTTACCTTCTTTTTCCAGTAAATAGTCAAACTGGTATTTTACTGTGTCAGTGTATTCTTAAAGAATCTTACAGAAAATGTCTGAACCTATAGTGCCTTCTCAGGGTCAGGTGAGTGTGGAGGATCATCCATTAACCAGCAGCCCCCAAGGGGTCGTGCTACAGTAGCAATCGTTTCTATACATTTAAAGGATTACAGTTGTGCAAAACAGGTTGACAGAGTCGTGGGCAACCCTGTCCCCACCATGTTCCCTGCTCCCTGCACATAACTCACCATCTCCATCCAACTACATGTGGGGAGAAATGTGCACCAACACTGCACGAAGATCCTGCTACTCCCCACCACCTACAAGCTGGGCGCTGGACAGTCTGATCCCCTGCTGTACCTGCATGCGGATCTATCCCAGTCTAAGTCAGCATGGTGTAGCCCTGCTTCCCGCCAGAGACAAAAATTACATATCTAGATGCGGCCAAGCCACAAGGGAGTGGACACCTAGTATCAGGCCACCTGGCCGGATTGGGTTCCACCCAGCTTAGTTTTAAATACCTGTTATTCTTTTCTTCTGTTTTTTTGCAGCCAAGTCACAGAAGAACCCCAAGTCTCTCAGTACCATGTGATCTCCCACTGAAGAGGCTCTGCCGAACCTCCTACTCTGCTGACCACCTTCTGGCTGACCATGTCCTCTACTGAACATCTGTTTGCTGACCATCCAGTATAGATCCCCCAACCGAAGCTGTGCCAGGTGCCTTTAATGTGTGTCACTATCCAATTTTACCTCGTCCTATTGCTGCTGGTCCCTTGCTGTGCCTGGAGCTCTGCCCCATGACTTCCTGGCACTACCCTGTTGCTGCTTTATTATTGTGGTGTCTAATTAACTGCCCTTTGACCCTGAACTCCAACCTTGCTGTACTCTGTTGCTGCTTGTCCTTTGCTGCATCTGTACCTACCCTTTTTGACTCCATGATTGCTGTGTCTTGTTGCTGCTTGTACCTTGCTGTGTCCATACCTCAACCCTGTGACCCTGGGCTCCTTCTTTGCTGTACACAGTTTCTGCTTGCCCCTTGCTGTGCCCAGATTGTCACACTCTGGACTTTATCACTGCTGTACCATATTGCTACTCTTAGGCCTACCGCCTTCAGTGAGGTCTACTTAAAACAGGAACCCCTGAAGGATCCTGAATCACTCTTGATGTGTTCTGTTTTGCCCAGACCTCTATCTCAGAGAACAACTTGGGAATACTGGATGGCAAGCTAAGCGTCACCAATCAGTGTCAAGTGGCAGCTGCAATAGAAAGCAGTATCTTGGGATGTATAAAAGTAAAGATGAAAGTATTTGATGGCAATCTAGTATTGTTTCTACGTAGGGCTACAGTTAGAATATAGAATCCAGTTCTGGGCTCCACATTAAAAAAAATAGGCATACTTAAACCTCAACTCCAGGATTAAAATTTGTAATGTCCCCCTGGGCTCCCTGAATAAAAAAAATCACTTAACTTGGAACACTAAAACCGGCCATAGATAGCTCCGTTTTTTTTTTGTTCAGCCACTTGGCTGAACGTAAAACACTGAGCCGAATTCCACATCCAAATATTCGAGGTGGATGGGGAAATCCTCCGCACTGTGTCATTGTATCCTGACAGCAGAACTCCCCCGTCAATTGGCTGTAAGGGCCCATCGAAGCAAAATTTTCTAACAGGACTGTTCATGAAAAGTCAATTGATAGATCGGCTTCTCATTAACAAGAACAACCATACATGGATCTAAAATTCAGTTGGTTCCTGCTAAACTGGCCAAATTGTGATCTATGTATGGTCAGCTTAAAGCAAGACTATGGGTTAGGGCATCATGAGTATCACATCACCTCCTCACGGCCTGTCTAACGCCTCTGAAAAACAATCAGAACATGGATTATTTTTTGGGAGGTGTGGCGGTTTAGACCAGACTTTTTTAACCAGGGTGCCGTGGCCTCCTGGGTTCTTCAGGTGTGCCTTGGCAAAATGGCAACGAATTGCCTCAGGTTTTTACTTTGTAGAATTACAACTCTGGGCACTGTGCTGGTCAAGTCACTGGCACCCTGACAACCCTGGGCACAGTGCGGGTCAAGCCACTGGCACCCTGACAACCCTGGGCACAGTGCGGGTCAAGCCACTGGCACCCTGACAACCAGTGACATCACTGGTAGGGATGATCGAACTTTTGAAAAGTTAGGTTCAGCCAGAACATCCGAACTTCCCGAAAGTTCGGCCCGGATTTCAGAACCCCATTGAAATCAATGGGACCCGAACTTCGGTAATCAAAAAACACAATTTTTAAGCCCTAAAACACAATAAATGCCCCTAAAAAGTCCCTAGGGTTCTGGGTCATGCCCCATTAACTATTAATCACACAAAAAAAGTTCTTAAAAATTGTCATTTTTGATAAAAAAGCCAATTATTGAAAAAAAAAAAAAAAAGAGAGATCTTTTTTTTTTATGGTTCTGGACATGCTACAGAGCTGAAACTTCTCAGGTACACCTTTTAGACCCCCGGACACAAAATCACACAAAAAAAGTTCTTAAAAATTGTCATTTTTGATAATAAAGCCAATTATTGAAAAAATAAAAAAAAAATAAAAAAGAGATTTTTTGATTTTTACTTTGGATTTCAGATCTGGGGGGTCTAAAACGTGTACATGTGAAGTTTCAGCTCTGTAGCATGTCCAGAACCATAAAAAAAAGATTGTATTAGAAAACTTTCAGCACAGGAGTATGGCTTCGCTGCTGTAACACCTTGCCGGTTTAATAGAAGGCATTTTTTTGGGTTCTTTGCAGTCAGGAAAAACATCTGAACTTGTGTATAGTGGTACTGTGCACAAGTTCTGATGTTTTGCCTGCTTCCAAAAACTCCCAAAAAATGCCAGCAAAAACACACCTGGGCATTTTTTTTTTTTTTGACGCTAGCGTTTTTTTTGGGCATTTTTTGGGGTTCTTTTGAGGCAGGCAAAACATCTGAACTTGTGTATAGTGTGGTATATATACACACATAATTATATGTATATAGACACCTAGCCATATATAGGTGTGATAGTAGCAGAAATATATTACTGTAAATGATTTCATTAGCGCAAGCATATATTTCTGCTACTATCACACCTATATACAGTATGTCTAGGTGTGTATATAAATATATGTATGTGTGTATATACACCACTATACACAAGTTCAGATGTTTTGCCTGCCTCAAAAGAACCCCAAAAAATGCCAAAAAAAACGCTAGCGTCAAAAAAAAAAATGCCCAGGTGTGTTTTTGCTGGCATTTTTTGGGGGTTTTTGGAGGCAGGCAAAACATCAGAACTTGTGCACAGTACCACTATACACAAGTTCAGATGTTTTTCCTGACTGCAAAGAACCCAAAAAAATGCCTTCTATTAAAACGGCAAGGTGTTACCGCAGCGAAGCCAACCTCCTGTGCTGAAAGTTTTCTAATACAAACGATCTTTTTTTTTTATGGTTCTGGACATGCTACAGAGCTGAAACTTCACATGTACACTTTTTAGACCCCCCAGATCTGAAATCCAAAGTAAAAATCAAAAAATCTCTTTTTTTTTTTAATAATTGGCTTTTTTTTATCAAAAATGACAATTTTTAAGAACTTTTTTTTGTGTGATTTTGTGTCTGGGGGGTCTAAAAGGTGTACCTGTGAAGTTTCAGCTCTGTAGCATGTCCAGAACCAGAAAAAAAAAAGGATTGTTTGTATTAGAAAACTTTCAGCACAGGAGTATGGCTTTGCTGCTGTAACACCTTGCCGGTTTAATAGCAGGCATTTTTTTGGGTTCTTTGCAGTCAGGAAAAACATCTGAACTTGTGTATAGTGGTACTGTGCACAAGTTCAGATGTTTTGCCTGCCTCCAAAAACCCCCAAAAAATGCCAGCAAAAACACACCTGGGCATTTTTTTTTTTTACGCTAGTGTTTTTTTTGGCATTTTTTTGGGTTCTTTTGAGGCAGGCAAAACATCTGAACTTGTCTATAGTGGTATATATACACACATACTTATATGTTTATAGACACCTAGACATATATAGGTGTGATAGTAGCAGAAATATATTACTGTAAATGATTTCATTAGCGCAAGCATATATTTCTGCTACTATCACACCTATATATGTCTAGGGGTATATATACAGACATATATGTGTATATATACCCCCTATACACATGTTCAGATGTCATGTCTGACATCAAACATGTCCTCAAAAAAGCACTGGCAGTGGCAGCCCGTGCAGCATGAAAAATGCTTGGCTGGTGAGAAGCCATATTCCTGTCCCGAAGCAACTCAGAGAAATGATCATTTTTCTATAGCGGTCACCCTGCTATGGAAGGGTTTTGTCACCCTTCCATAGCAGTCACTGTCAGTTAACCCTACACTACACTACGGTCCCTTTACACTTAACACTTTTCCTACAGAAACTAAATTTTTGAAGCTAACTTAAGTGTAAAGGAGCACTCTAACTACACTAGATATCCCTTTCCTCACACTAATAAATGCTAAATGACACTTTTAAAGTAAAATTAACAGAACTGCTTCCACTCTCTTCCATGTCCAGTATAACAATGCTAGGAATATGGCGGGGGCGATCTTATATACTGGGGGGCGTATTCACTAATGATTGGTCTAGGGACCCCCTAGTCACTCCAATCACATTCCTAGCATTCTCCTGCCCCCTCAATTGGCTTTTGCTAATGGTTCTGGTCCAATCACGGGCTTTTAAAGCCCATTTCCTGAAGCATTGCATTTTGGTCGGTTCTGGTTGCCGAATTCCGAACTTTTTGGGCAAAAAGTTCTAAATTCGGCCGAACCTCGAACACCCAATGTTCGGGCTGAACCGATGGTGGACCCGAACCGTTCGATCATCCCTAATCACTGGTTGATAAGAAGAATGACATGTGCTTGCACAGCATATCTATTTACTCCTCCTCGTTCCTTCTCCATCAGCACCGGGGTCACATTAGCAAATAGAAGAAGATAAACTGAGGGAGAAGAGAAACCCTAGAATACTAGTCTGTACCAGTTTGTAGAAGTGTAGGATTAAATCACTTCTAATGTTGGATGGCCCATGTGTATGGATGTTGCTGCGTTATGTAAAACAATTTGTTTAGGGTTTTTTTTACAGTTTAGAATGGGGTGCCTCGAGATTGTGCAGAATTGTTAATGGTGCCACAACTGAAAAAAGGTTGAGAAACACTGGGCTAGACATAAATCTAAACTTAGCCTTAGAGTAATTACGTTTTTATTTCAAATGATCACCAGTTCCATCTAGCGGCCATAAGGCAATATTTTCCTGATTCACTCTTTTTCTGCACAAATGGATATTTTTTGACCTGGAGAGAAATTGATTTTGCCCCCAGTTCGTACAGAACCAATGTGCAATCTCATAGGACGGATAGCTCTAGAGCATGGGTGTCCAACCTTTTGGCCTCTCTGGGCCACATTGAGTGTAGAGAAATTTTCTCGGGCCGCATATAAAAGATATACTATAGGTAAGGCATGTAATAAAACGCCGCCGTGCCCCCCCGCACTAATTTAACACAACTAGAGGATGATCAAATTAAATGGAATCAGTATACAGAGGTTTATTTTTTTTTTTCAATCAATAGCTTTTTATTGGTTTCATCAAAAAAGACAATAACAACGAAGTTACATCAACTGGATGTAGAAAACAGGGGTAGTAACAGGGTAGTGGAGCTTCATTTCAAAGATTGTCATTAAAGTGTTACGATAGTAGATGACAATAGTAAATATATAAGCAAGAGAAAACATATACATAAGAGAAAATATATATTTAATGGTGGAATTATGGTTTAGACTTCCAAATGGGAAGAGAAGGGAAGAGGTAGCCCCCGCCTACCCGGCCCAGAGCCCCAAGGGGAACAATGTCACCGAGTCGGGTGGCGAAGCCACTCCCCCCCCCCGCACGAGTATACAGAGGTTTATTGAGAGACAATTTGTTGAGAGACAATAAAGGAACACTCTAACCACCATGACCACTTCAGTGATTTGAAGTGGTCATGATGGTAGGAGTCAGAAACACTGCACATGCTCGCCTCCCCCCCCCCCCCCTCAGCCTCTGCCTACCATTAGTTGGAAGCTGCTGTGGCCATGCCCCCGACCCGACTTCCTTCCTCCCCAGCAAAAAAAAATTGTCAGGGGGCAGTGGGCCGCATTGCCTGCAGTTCTGGGCCACACCTCAGGCCGCAGGTTGGACATGCCTGCTCTAGAGGTTTTCATAAATACAATACCTATATACAGTGAATACATACGACTAGCTGTACTAAAATACATCTTCAGATGGTGGATGGCACCTGTGTAGACAGCTTTCCTACAGTGTGCGTTTCTTTGTGTTAGGTAGTTGACTTGCCCAGGATTGGGAAAGGGTTAATCATTAGCACTGCAGTTTCCTGGGCTTTTTGGTCTTGGGCTAGCCTTCCTCCCTGTGTGATAAATAGGAGGAAGGTCTGGTTCAAAGGGGTCTTGAAAGTTCGGTGGAAGCTTACCAATGAAGAAACGCAACAGTTCACGGAATCCGGAAACCCAAGAATCAGCATGTAATCAGCATAAGATGCCGGTGTTTTGGTGGAAACTACCAGTCATTGGGGTTCGCCAGTCTTGGATTAGCACCTATAAAGGTATGCCTGGGCAGCCACCTCCTTAAGTCATTTCAGGTTTTGAACTTTGTTGTGCTTGTTGTCTGATCTGCTATTAGAGATACAGTAAAAGTTGTCAAACTGTTCTAAGCTTGTTCTTTAGTCAATTTAAATGAGTGCATGATGGTTTCTGGCGTATAAAAGAACTCGGGTCAGTAAAGCACATGTGGGGTATGAAGCAAAGCCACTACAGAAGGTTAACTCAGCAAGACAAGCAGGAGGAGGAAAGAAAATGCTATGGGTAACCAGTAACTAGTGCAAGGTACCTTGCAGCCAGTCATGAAGCGTGGTACCTGGTGTAGGTGTCAGGTCCTCCTGTAGCGAGGAGATCAGTGATCTGGCTCCCCCCCAGTGGTCAGTCCCCCAAAGCAACTTGGACCAAACCTAGGGGATGGAGACCCCGGGTACCTAGCCACATTGTACAGAAGAGTGAAGGAGATAAGTAAGTGCACACGTGATCTCCGTGCTAGGTGCATGGCGGGACCCCATTCTGGGTGTGAGGTGAAAGAGGTACACTGGACTGGTGGAGGGAGCACGGGCTCAGTGGGATCCCTTTTAATTGCAACATACAATGGGAAGGTGTGTAATAACATGGGACAGCATATTTACAAAAGTACTTTTATTGCTGTATACCATCTATGGCTCATCTCTAAGCCGGGGAACCGCCATAATGTGTGATTTTCACATGAACGCGATCCCCCCCTGGTCCCGGGCATTGATGAGTGCTCATATGCGTGAAAAGTACCCCCACGCCCTTCTGGGCTCCAATAATGTATGAACACATATCACCAGCAGGTACTGGTAGGAGGATGGCGGATCAAATAGAGCATTCACAACACTGACACCGACAGAAGAGAAGAGATCTCTGTCTGCTTGCAGTGGGCACATTCTGCCTAATAATTGTAGCTTGAACAACATTATTACATCAATCCACATGTTTGTAATTACAATGAATTATGGCGGGGAATGCAGAAGTAAATCACCACTGTGGTCATGTGGTTTATCCTCCTGAAAAGATCATGTGATGTTGCGATAGCAATGGTGTGCTGAGATAGAAAAATTGTTGAATGTGTTACACTGTATCAAGCAATGATGTGTTGCTGTATGATGATTGTGTTACATTGTATGCAGCAGTGATGTTGCAGTAGAGAAGTTGTGTATTGTGTTACATTGTATGTAGCAGTGATGTTGCAGTAGAGAAGTTGTGTATTGTGTTACATTGTATGTAGCATTGATGTTGCAGTGGAGAAGTTGTGTATTGTGTTACATTGTATGTAGCAGTGATGTTGCAGTAGAGAAGTTGTGTATTGTGTTAGACTGTATGTAGCAGTGATGTTGCAGTAGAGAAGTTGTGTATTGTGTTACATTGTATGTAGCAGTGATGTTGCTGTAGAGAAGTTGTGTATTGTGTTACACTGTATGTAGCAGTGATGTTGCTGTAGAGAAGTTGTGTATTGCATTACATTGTATGTAGCAGTGATGTTGCAGTAGAGAAGTTGTGTATTGTGTTACATTGTATGTAGCAGTGATGTTGCAGTAGAGAAGTTGTGTATTATGTTACATTGTATGTAGCAGTGATGTTGCAGTAGAGAAGTTGTGTATTGTGTTACACTGTATGTAGCAGTGATGTTGCTGTAGAGAAGTTGTGTATTGTGTTACATTGTATGTAGCAGTGATGTTGCAGTAGAGAAGACATGTATTGTGTTACATTGTATGTAGCAGTGATGTTGCAGTAGAGAAGTGGTGTATTGTATTACATTGTATGTAGCAGTGATGTTGCAGTAGAGAAGTTGTGTATTGTGTTACACTGTATGTAGCAGTGATGTTGCAGTAGAGAAGTTGTGTATTGTGTTACACTGTATGTAGCAGTGATGTTGCAGTAGAGAAGTTGTGTATTGTGTTACACTGTATGTAGCAGTGATGTTGCTGTAGAGAAGTTGTGTATTGTGTTCCATTGTATGTAGCAGTGATGTTGCAGTAGAGAAGTTGTGTATTGTGTTACATTGTATGTAGCAGTGATGTTGCAGTAGAGAAGTTGTGTATTGTGTTACATTGTATGTAGCAGTGATGTTGCAGTAGAGAAGTTGTATATTGTGTTACATTGTATGTAGCAGTGATGTTGCAGTAGAGAAGTTGTGTATTGTGTTACATTGTATGTAGCAGTGATGTTGCAGTAGAGAAGTTGTGTATTGTATTACATTGTATGTAGCAGTGATGTTGCAGTAGAGAAGTTGTGTATTGTGTTACATTGTATGTAGCAGTGATGTTGCAGTAGAGAAGTTGTATATTGTGTTACATTGTATGTAGCAGTGATGTTGCAGTAGAGAAGTTGTGTATTGTGTTACATTGTATGTAGCAGTGATGTTGCAGTAGAGAAGTTGTGTATTGTTTTCCATTGTATGTAGCAGTGATGTTGCAGTAGAGAAGTTGTGTATTGTGTTACATTGTATGTAGCAGTGATGTTGCAGTAGAGAAGTTGTGTATTGTGTTACAGTGTATGTAGCAGTGATGTTGCAGTAGAGAAGTTGTGTATTGTGTTACATTGTATGTAGCAGTGATGTTGCAGTAGAGAAGACATGTATTGTGTTACACTGTATGTAGCAGTGATCTTGCTGTAGAGAAGTTGTGTATTGTGTTACACTGTATGTAGCAGTGATGTTGCTGTAGAGAAGTTGTGTATTGTGTTCCATTGTATGTAGCAGTGATGTTGCAGTAGAGAAGTTGTGTATTGTGTTACATTGTATGTAGCAGTGATGTTGCAGTAGAGAAGTTGTGTATTGTGTTACATTGTATGTAGCAGTGATGTTGCAGTAGAGAAGTTGTATATTGTGTTACATTGTATGTAGCAGTGATGTTGCAGTAGAGAAGTTGTGTATTGTGTTACATTGTATGTAGCAGTGATGTTGCAGTAGAGAAGTTGTGTATTGTATTACATTGTATGTAGCAGTGATGTTGCAGTAGAGAAGTTGTGTATTGTGTTACATTGTATGTAGCAGTGATGTTGCAGTAGAGAAGTTGTATATTGTGTTACATTGTATGTAGCAGTGATGTTGCAGTAGAGAAGTTGTGTATTGTGTTACATTGTATGTAGCAGTGATGTTGCAGTAGAGAAGTTGTGTATTGTTTTCCATTGTATGTAGCAGTGATGTTGCAGTAGAGAAGTTGTGTATTGTGTTACATTGTATGTAGCAGTGATGTTGCAGTAGAGAAGTTGTGTATTGTGTTACAGTGTATGTAGCAGTGATGTTGCAGTAGAGAAGTTGTGTATTGTGTTACATTGTATGTAGCAGTGATGTTGCAGTAGAGAAGTTGTGTATTGTGTTACACTGTATGTAGCAGTGATGTTGCTGTAGAGAAGTTGTGTATTGTGTTACACTGTATGTAGCAGTGATGTTGCAGTAGAGAAGTTGTGTATTGTGTTACATTGTATGTAGCAGTGATGTTGCAGTAGAGAAGTTGTGTATTGTGTTACATTGTATGTAGCAGTGATGTTGCAGTAGAGAAGTTGTGTATTGTGTTCCATTGTATGTAGCAGTGATGTTGCAGTAGAGAAGTTGTGTATTGTGTTACATTGTATGTAGCAGTGATGTTGCAGTAGAGAAGTTGTGTATTGTGTTACATTGTATGTAGCATTGATGTTGCAGTAGAGAAGTTGTGTATTGTGTTACATTGTATGTAGCAGTGATGTTGCAGTAGAGAAGTTGTGTATTGTGTTACATTGTATGTAGCAGTGATGTTGCAGTAGAGAAGTTGTGTATTGTGTTAGACTGTATGTAGCAGTGATGTTGCTGTAGAGAAGTTGTGTATTGTATTACATTGTATGTAGCAGTGATGTTGCAGTAGAGAAGTTGTGTATTGTGTTACATTGTATGTAGCAGTGATGTTGCAGTAGAGAAGTTGTGTATTGTGTTACATTGTATGTAGCAGTGATGTTGCTGTAGAGAAGTTGTGTATTGTATTACATTGTATGTAGCAGTGATGTTGCTGTAGAGAAGTTGTGTATTGTGTTACACTGTATGTAGCAGTGATGTTGCAGTAGAGAAGTTGTGTATTGTGTTACATTGTATGTAGCAGTGATGTTGCAGTAGAGAAGTTGTGTATTGTGTTACATTGTATGTAGCAGTGATGTTGCAGTAAAGAAGTTGTGTATTGTGTTACATTGTATGTAGCAGTGATGTTGCAGTAGAGAAGTTGTGTATTTTGTTACATTGTATGTAGCATTGATGTTGCAGTAGAGAAGTTGTGTATTGTGTTACATTGTATGTAGCAGTGATGTTGCAGTAGAGAAGTTGTGTATTGTGTTACATTGTATGTAGCAGTGATGTTGCAGTAGAGAAGTTGTGTATTGTGTTAGACTGTATGTAGCAGTGATGTTGCTGTAGAGAAGTTGTGTATTGTATTACATTGTATGTAGCAGTGATGTTGCAGTAGAGAAGTTGTGTATTGTGTTACATTGTATGTAGCAGTGATGTTGCAGTAGAGAAGTTGTGTATTGTGTTACATTGTATGTAGCAGTGATGTTGCTGTAGAGAAGTTGTGTATTGTGTTACACTGTATGTAGCAGTGATGTTGCTGTAGAGAAGTTGTGTATTGCATTACATTGTATGTAGCAGTGATGTTGCAGTAGAGAAGTTGTGTATTGTGTTACATTGTATGTAGCAGTGATGTTGCAGTAGAGAAGTTGTGTATTATGTTACATTGTATGTAGCAGTGATGTTGCAGTAGAGAAGTTGTGTATTGTGTTACACTGTATGTAGCAGTGATGTTGCTGTAGAGAAGTTGTGTATTGTGTTACATTGTATGTAGCAGTGATGTTGCAGTAGAGAAGACATGTATTGTGTTACATTGTATGTAGCAGTGATGTTGCAGTAGAGAAGTTGTGTATTGTGTTACACTGTATGTAGCAGTGATGTTGCAGTAGAGAAGTTGTGTATTGTGTTACACTGTATGTAGCAGTGATGTTGCAGTAGAGAAGTTGTGTATTGTGTTACACTGTATGTAGCAGTGATGTTGCTGTAGAGAAGTTGTGTATTGTGTTCCATTGTATGTAGCAGTGATGTTGCAGTAGAGAAGTTGTGTATTGTGTTACATTGTATGTAGCAGTGATGTTGCAGTAGAGAAGTTGTGTATTGTGTTACATTGTATGTAGCAGTGATGTTGCAGTAGAGAAGTTGTATATTGTGTTACATTGTATGTAGCAGTGATGTTGCAGTAGAGAAGTTGTGTATTGTGTTACATTGTATGTAGCAGTGATGTTGCAGTAGAGAAGTTGTGTATTGTATTACATTGTATGTAGCAGTGATGTTGCAGTAGAGAAGTTGTGTATTGTTTTCCATTGTATGTAGCAGTGATGTTGCAGTAGAGAAGTTGTGTATTGTGTTACATTGTATGTAGCAGTGATGTTGCAGTAGAGAAGTTGTGTATTGTGTTACAGTGTATGTAGCAGTGATGTTGCAGTAGAGAAGTTGTGTATTGTGTTACATTGTATGTAGCAGTGATGTTGCAGTAGAGAAGACATGTATTGTGTTACACTGTATGTAGCAGTGATCTTGCTGTAGAGAAGTTGTGTATTGTGTTACACTGTATGTAGCAGTGATGTTGCTGTAGAGAAGTTGTGTATTGTGTTCCATTGTATGTAGCAGTGATGTTGCAGTAGAGAAGTTGTGTATTGTGTTACATTGTATGTAGCAGTGATGTTGCAGTAGAGAAGTTGTGTATTGTGTTACATTGTATGTAGCAGTGATGTTGCAGTAGAGAAGTTGTATATTGTGTTACATTGTATGTAGCAGTGATGTTGCAGTAGAGAAGTTGTGTATTGTGTTACATTGTATGTAGCAGTGATGTTGCAGTAGAGAAGTTGTGTATTGTATTACATTGTATGTAGCAGTGATGTTGCAGTAGAGAAGTTGTGTATTGTGTTACATTGTATGTAGCAGTGATGTTGCAGTAGAGAAGTTGTATATTGTGTTACATTGTATGTAGCAGTGATGTTGCAGTAGAGAAGTTGTGTATTGTGTTACATTGTATGTAGCAGTGATGTTGCAGTAGAGAAGTTGTGTATTGTTTTCCATTGTATGTAGCAGTGATGTTGCAGTAGAGAAGTTGTGTATTGTGTTACATTGTATGTAGCAGTGATGTTGCAGTAGAGAAGTTGTGTATTGTGTTACAGTGTATGTAGCAGTGATGTTGCAGTAGAGAAGTTGTGTATTGTGTTACATTGTATGTAGCAGTGATGTTGCAGTAGAGAAGTTGTGTATTGTGTTACACTGTATGTAGCAGTGATGTTGCTGTAGAGAAGTTGTGTATTGTGTTACACTGTATGTAGCAGTGATGTTGCAGTAGAGAAGTTGTGTATTGTGTTACATTGTATGTAGCAGTGATGTTGCAGTAGAGAAGTTGTGTATTGTGTTACATTGTATGTAGCAGTGATGTTGCAGTAGAGAAGTTGTGTATTGTGTTCCATTGTATGTAGCAGTGATGTTGCAGTAGAGAAGTTGTGTATTGTGTTACATTGTATGTAGCAGTGATGTTGCAGTAGAGAAGTTGTGTATTGTGTTACATTGTATGTAGCATTGATGTTGCAGTAGAGAAGTTGTGTATTGTGTTACATTGTATGTAGCAGTGATGTTGCAGTAGAGAAGTTGTGTATTGTGTTACATTGTATGTAGCAGTGATGTTGCAGTAGAGAAGTTGTGTATTGTGTTAGACTGTATGTAGCAGTGATGTTGCTGTAGAGAAGTTGTGTATTGTATTACATTGTATGTAGCAGTGATGTTGCAGTAGAGAAGTTGTGTATTGTGTTACATTGTATGTAGCAGTGATGTTGCAGTAGAGAAGTTGTGTATTGTGTTACATTGTATGTAGCAGTGATGTTGCTGTAGAGAAGTTGTGTATTGTATTACATTGTATGTAGCAGTGATGTTGCTGTAGAGAAGTTGTGTATTGTGTTACACTGTATGTAGCAGTGATGTTGCAGTAGAGAAGTTGTGTATTGTGTTACATTGTATGTAGCAGTGATGTTGCAGTAGAGAAGTTGTGTATTGTGTTACATTGTATGTAGCAGTGATGTTGCAGTAAAGAAGTTGTGTATTGTGTTACATTGTATGTAGCAGTGATGTTGCAGTAGAGAAGTTGTGTATTTTGTTACATTGTATGTAGCATTGATGTTGCAGTAGAGAAGTTGTGTATTGTGTTACATTGTATGTAGCAGTGATGTTGCAGTAGAGAAGTTGTGTATTGTGTTACATTGTATGTAGCAGTGATGTTGCAGTAGAGAAGTTGTGTATTGTGTTAGACTGTATGTAGCAGTGATGTTGCTGTAGAGAAGTTGTGTATTGTATTACATTGTATGTAGCAGTGATGTTGCAGTAGAGAAGTTGTGTATTGTGTTACATTGTATGTAGCAGTGATGTTGCAGTAGAGAAGTTGTGTATTGTGTTACATTGTATGTAGCAGTGATGTTGCTGTAGAGAAGTTGTGTATTGTGTTACACTGTATGTAGCAGTGATGTTGCTGTAGAGAAGTTGTGTATTGCATTACATTGTATGTAGCAGTGATGTTGCAGTAGAGAAGTTGTGTATTGTGTTACATTGTATGTAGCAGTGATGTTGCAGTAGAGAAGTTGTGTATTATGTTACATTGTATGTAGCAGTGATGTTGCAGTAGAGAAGTTGTGTATTGTGTTACACTGTATGTAGCAGTGATGTTGCTGTAGAGAAGTTGTGTATTGTGTTACATTGTATGTAGCAGTGATGTTGCAGTAGAGAAGACATGTATTGTGTTACATTGTATGTAGCAGTGATGTTGCAGTAGAGAAGTGGTGTATTGTATTACATTGTATGTAGCAGTGATGTTGCAGTAGAGAAGTTGTGTATTGTGTTACACTGTATGTAGCAGTGATGTTGCAGTAGAGAAGTTGTGTATTGTGTTACACTGTATGTAGCAGTGATGTTGCAGTAGAGAAGTTGTGTATTGTGTTACACTGTATGTAGCAGTGATGTTGCTGTAGAGAAGTTGTGTATTGTGTTCCATTGTATGTAGCAGTGATGTTGCAGTAGAGAAGTTGTGTATTGTGTTACATTGTATGTAGCAGTGATGTTGCAGTAGAGAAGTTGTGTATTGTGTTACATTGTATGTAGCAGTGATGTTGCAGTAGAGAAGTTGTATATTGTGTTACATTGTATGTAGCAGTGATGTTGCAGTAGAGAAGTTGTGTATTGTGTTACATTGTATGTAGCAGTGATGTTGCAGTAGAGAAGTTGTGTATTGTATTACATTGTATGTAGCAGTGATGTTGCAGTAGAGAAGTTGTGTATTGTGTTACATTGTATGTAGCAGTGATGTTGCAGTAGAGAAGTTGTATATTGTGTTACATTGTATGTAGCAGTGATGTTGCAGTAGAGAAGTTGTGTATTGTGTTACATTGTATGTAGCAGTGATGTTGCAGTAGAGAAGTTGTGTATTGTTTTCCATTGTATGTAGCAGTGATGTTGCAGTAGAGAAGTTGTGTATTGTGTTACATTGTATGTAGCAGTGATGTTGCAGTAGAGAAGTTGTGTATTGTGTTACAGTGTATGTAGCAGTGATGTTGCAGTAGAGAAGTTGTGTATTGTGTTACATTGTATGTAGCAGTGATGTTGCAGTAGAGAAGTTGTGTATTGTGTTACACTGTATGTAGCAGTGATGTTGCTGTAGAGAAGTTGTGTATTGTGTTACACTGTATGTAGCAGTGATGTTGCAGTAGAGAAGTTGTGTATTGTGTTACATTGTATGTAGCAGTGATGTTGCAGTAGAGAAGTTGTGTATTGTGTTACATTGTATGTAGCAGTGATGTTGCAGTAGAGAAGTTGTGTATTGTGTTCCATTGTATGTAGCAGTGATGTTGCAGTAGAGAAGTTGTGTATTGTGTTACATTGTATGTAGCAGTGATGTTGCAGTAGAGAAGTTGTGTATTGTGTTACATTGTATGTAGCAGTGATGTTGCAGTAGAGAAGTTGTGTATTGTGTTACATTGTATGTAGCAGTGATGTTGCAGTAGAGAAGTTGTGTATTGTGTTCCATTGTATGTAGCAGTGATGTTGCAGTAGAGAAGTTGTGTATTGTGTTACATTGTATGTAGCAGTGATGTTGTAGTAGAGAAGTTGTGTATTGTGTTCCATTGTATGTAGCAGTGATGTTGTAGTAGAGAAGTTGTGTATTGTGTTACATTGTATGTAGCATTGATGTTGCAGTAGAGAAGTTGTGTATTGTGTTACATTGTATGTAGCAGTGATGTTGCAGTAGAGAAGTTGTGTATTGTGTTACATTGTATGTAGCAGTGATGTTGCAGTAGAGAAGTTGTGTATTGTGTTAGACTGTATGTAGCAGTGATGTTGCTGTAGAGAAGTTGTGTATTGTATTACATTGTATGTAGCAGTGATGTTGCAGTAGAGAAGTTGTGTATTGTGTTACATTGTATGTAGCAGTGATGTTGCAGTAGAGAAGTTGTGTATTGTGTTACATTGTATGTAGCAGTGATGTTGCTGTAGAGAAGTTGTGTATTGTATTACATTGTATGTAGCAGTGATGTTGCTGTAGAGAAGTTGTGTATTGTATTACATTGTATGTAGCAGTGATGTTGCAGTAGAGAAGTTGTGTATTGTGTTACAGTGTATGTAGCAGTGATGTTGCAGTAGAGAAGTTGTGTATTGTGTTTCAGTGTATGTAGCAGTGATCTTGCAGTAGAGAAGTTGTGTATTGTGTTACATTGTATGTAGCAGTGATGTTGTAGTAGAGAAGTTGTGTATTGTGTTACATTGTATGTAGCAGTGATGTTGCTGTAGAGAAGTTGTGTATTGTGTTACATTGTATGTAGCAGTGATGTTGCAGTAGAGAAGTTGTGTATTGTGTTACATTGTATGTAGCAGTGATGTTGTAGTAGAGAAGTTGTGTATTGTGTTACATTGTATGTAGCAGTGATGTTGCAGTAGAGAAGTTGTGTATTGTGTTACATTGTATGTAGCAGTGATGTTGCAGTAGAGAAGTTGTGTATTGTGTTACATTGTATGTAGCAGTGATGTTGCAGTAGAGAAGTTGTGTATTTTGTTACATTGTATGTAGCAGTGATGTGATCTCTGCTGCCTCCTTCCTCCTTCCTCCTCCTCCTCCTCCTTGCCTCTGTTCTTATAAACACACCCTGTTTGTGATCTGTTTGGCTGCACACTCAGCCTCTTCTGCTTTTCCCAGTGTGACAATCCCCGGGAGGGAGAGGCTGACTCCGGGGACACCCTGAACAGGTACCTCTCTGTTACTCTGACATCTGATGGTGACACGCTCGCTGTTATCTAATACTCTCACTGAAAGCCCCGAGCAAGAGATCAAGCTCAGCTTTCCCGGCTCTGCTCCACCGCTGTCACTTTTTGTGACTTGCCAGCATCTTACACAACTGCCACAACATCCTCGCCTGCTAAGCTGTCAATCAAGCCCAGCTCCGGGACCCCGATAAGTAAAACTCCCGAGAATCTGACGCCTTCGCTTCAGGAATCCAATGTGAGTTTTTAAGCTTAATGATACCGTTTATTCCCCAGCATCTTCCAATAAGTTCTAACGGGGGGGGGGGGGGGGCATGGGGGGGGGCAATTACTTCTAGTATTGTCGTATTGTCTCTGCACACCAGGCATGGCTTGTCTGCTATCTATTCTATTTATTGCATGCTGATATATTTATTTGTCTTTCGGTTTTAGATATCTATTTTATTGAAATAATTTATTGTATACCTGTCATTGTTGAGAACCATTGGTGACCTCGTCTTCTGGAAATGCTAGGATCTGGCTGTCATGGTGATCCCCTTGCTTCACTACTTTGAGTCACTGACCCAGAAAAACAACATAGATAATGACTTCGTGTTTCTAAACCCACAACAGTAAAATGATTATTATATTACATTATTATACAGGATTTATATAGTGCCAGAAAAGAGAGATGATACAGCAACAATACCATTCAATACAAGAGGGCCCTGCTCTTGGGAGCTTACAATCTAATAGGGAGGGGCTAGTGAAACAAAAAGTAACTGTAAGGGTTGAACTGATGAGGGAAGTAGAAGATTCGGTTGTTAGCTTAGGGCAGGATAGGCTTCCTTGAAGAGATGAGTTTTCAAGGAATGCATAAAGGTGGACAGAGTAGGAGATAATCGGACAGATTGGGGTAGGGAGTTCCAGAGGATGGGAGAGGCTCTGGAGAAGTCCAGGAGATGAGTATGGGAGGAGGTGATAAGGGAGCTAGAAAGCATGAGGTCTTGGGAGGAGCTGGGTGGACAGTTTGGGTGATATTTGGAGATAAGATTGGTGATGTAGCTCAGTCTGTATATGCAGTAAAGCATGCTTGTTATATTCACTGTGGAGCCTAAGGGGTTAATCCTCCGCATTGTGTAAAAAAGGCTTTTTGATCCTGTCTTCTCTGATCCCTCCCCCCCTTCTTTTAGGCTCCTTTCACACAAGCGATCAGATCCGCCTGTCAGTTTTTTGGTGGATCTGATCGGATCCCCCATGCATCCCTATGTAGCAGCGGATGTCAGTGGAGACATCTCCGCTGACACCCGCTGCCATCCGCATCCGATCCTGTCCGTGAAATCCGGACGGATGGAAACCCTATTTTCCATGCGTCCAGGGGATCGGATCGGATGGGATCGGATGAGAGTGGACAGGCGGTGCGCTGTCATCCGATTCCCCCATAGAGATGCATGGGGCTCTGACATCTCCCTCTCCGCACAGTGTTTATGATCCCCTGCTGAGCAGCACGGATCCGCCTACAGAGGCGGACCATGTGAAAGAGCCCTTACTGTCCCCAATCCAACTCCTGATATCACAGAGCTTTTGGAGTCACTCTGCACATGCTCAGTTTGGTGTGTATTGCTAGAGAGTTTTTTGCTTTTTTGGGGGAGGAGGAGGGTGTATGTGATCACCACAGGGGCAATCAGCACTGTCCAGACAGAGGATCAGGGGTCCTTCAGCCTCATAGGACAGTTAGAGGAGAGTGAAAACTCCTCCTACAAGCTTTAACCAGACACTGATAGAAGTCTCAAGACTGCTATATACTGCTGATGAGAAAAGGTATTTAGCAGTTTATATTAATTAAAATAATGTATTTAGCAGTTTATATTTAATAAAATAATGTATTTAGCAGTTTATATTTAATAAAATAATTGCATTTCCATGTTCTGTGTACTGTGGGAGACCAGGTATAGTAAATGCAGGGTCTGGGTTTAGTAACACTTTTAGGCCTCTTTTCACACTCAGGCCCTGTTCACACCTGTGCGTTTTTCAGCTCATAAAAATGCTAATTTCTAATGTCTCTAAACGCCCAACAAGCAAAATCCCATTTATTTCAATGGCCCCTGTTCACATATGAGGGTTTTGTCGCCTGAAGCAAAACGCCTGGACCTCAAAAAAGTACATGAGCTTCTTTTTTGATAGATTACAAGCGTTTTTGTTAGATGTCAATGCCTGCCTCCAAACACCTGCAAAAAACGCCCAAAAAAATGCCTAAAAAAAGCCCCAAAAAACACCAGGAGAAAGCAAAAAAAAAAAAAAAATGCCTGAAAACAATACGCTCAGGTGTGAATGGAGCCTTATGCGACCTAAAAGTCATGTGATTTTATCGTTATTTTGCAGGGATTTTGACTGGACTTGAAGCAATGTCTATGTCTTTGGACCTCAAAATGTATTAAAATCGCCCCAAAGTAGGGCAGGGCCTACTTTGAAGTCTTTGTGACTTGAAGTCGTACAGATATGAACGGAACTCATTGGAAATCATGGAGTACAAGCAAAATCCTATTCATTTCAATGGCCCCTGTTCACATCTGAGCGTTTTGTCGCCTGAAGCAAAACACCTGAAGCTCGAAAAAGTATATGAGCTTTTTTTTTTGCAGATTACAAGCGCTTTTGTTAGATGTCAATGCCTGCCTCCAAACACCTGCAAAAAACACCTGCAAAACGCCTAAAAAAAGCCCCAAAAAAACGCCTGAAAAAAGCCAAAAAAAAAAAAACGCCTGAAAATAATAAGCTCAGGTGTGAATGGAGCCTTATGTGACCTATAAGTCATGTGATTTTACCGTTATTTTGTTGACGCGTTTGTGACTGGAACTTGAAGCAATGCCTATGTCTTTGGACTTCAAAACGCATTAAAATAGGCCCAAAGCAGTACAGGGCCTATTTTGAAGTCGTTGTGACTTGAAGTCACACAGATATGAATGGTACTCATTAGAAATCATGGAGTAGGACTTGTTATGTGACTTTTCAGTCCCAAATCGCAGGACAAGTCGCACAAGTGTGAAAGGGGCCCTACTCTGACTTTCCTCATAGGCCCACTTGTTCCTGGTCAGTGACTCAGAATGTAATGAAGCCAGAGGATGAGAATAACATTTTCAGGAGGAGGCCGACAATGCAAGCCTTGCATGTTTCCCTCATGACATGTTCACTGACGTCAATGGATCAGATGAAGTAAATATAACAGGATAAGGATGTCAGTGTGGAGGCGATTATTATTTACAAGGGACAATTTCAGTTGCTGTCTTTATTTTTTGCATGCTGTGCAGCTTGTTTTGTCAATTTGCACAGTGCTTGTGTTTAGGTTAAAGAACAGTGGGTGGTCCTGTGGGCTCCACAAAAGTCAATTCCTCAATCGACTTTTGTCAGAGGAGCTAGGCCGAAAAATTGTCATCAGAACAGTGCCTGTATCCACTCAGTGCTATGGCACTCATGGCTGTCAGAATACAATGGAGGATTCATCCATCTGTGCCATTTGCGTGGATGAAGGAATCTATTACATACCTATTAGTTGATAACTATGAGGGCCTAAAAATATTATTATGCACCACATTCTGAAAATTATACCAAAATATACAGTATCTCACAAAAGTAAGTGCACCCCTCACATTTTTGTAAATATTTTATGATATCTTTTCAGGTGACAACACTGAAGAAATGACACTTTGCTACAATGTAAAGTAGTGAGTGTACAGCTTGTATAACAGTGTACATTTTCTGTCCCCTCAAAATAACTCACACACAGCGAATAACCACTTGCCGACCACCACACGCTTGGCTGTGCATAATCACGTAAATATACGTGATCATGTGCACGCGGCACGCGCCACCGGAGCCGCGCTCCCACTGTGTCTAATCACATCGAGGAGCGGGCACGATCACCGCCGGCCTCCCGCGATCTGTGGGGAAACTGACAGGAGAGCCGCCTGCCTATGTAAACAAAGCAGGCGGCTCTCCTGTTAGACAGGCACAGCGAGATCGAGTGTCTCAGCTAAGCTGAAACACCGATCTCCGTGTCACAGAGCCCCCCACAGTTAGTAAGCACAGTTAGGCTCCTTTCACACGGTCCACCTCTTCCGGTGGACTCCGTTCTGCTCAGCAGGGGATCGATCCGCCCATCCCCGCGGAGCAGGCGGATGACAGCTCCATCTCTGCTCTGTGTGCGAAGAGGGAGCTGTCAGATCCTTGTTGTTCTCTATGGGGGAGTCGGATGACAACGGACCGCCTGTCTGTTCTTATCCGATCGACGGATTGAAAATAGGGATTCCATCCGTCCAGATTTCACGGAACAGGGTCAGAACTGGATAGCAGCGGGTGTCAGCGGAGATGTCTCCACTAACATCCACTGCCCTATAGGGATGCATGGAGGATCCGATCAGGTCCGCCTAAAAAATTGACAGGCGGATCTGATCAGATCGTTCATGTGAAAGGGCCCTTAGGCTCACACTTAACCCCTTGATCACCCCCAGTGTTAACCTTCTTCCCTGCCAGTGTCATTTATACAGTAACAGTGCATATTATTTAGCACTGATCACTGTATTGGTGTCACTGGTCCCCAAAATGTGTCACCCCGTGTCAGATTTGTCCACCGCAATGTCGCAATCCCGCTAAAAATCGCTGATTGCCGCCATTACTAATAAAAACAACAAAAAATAAATAAAAAGTCCAAAAATCTATTCCATAGTTTGTAAACGCTATTACTGCGCAAACCAACTAATATACGCTTTTTGGGATTTTTTTTTAATCAAAAATATGTAGCAGAATACAAATTGGCCTAAACTGAAAAAAAAAAAATTATATTTTACATTATTTTATTGGGAATGTTTTATAGCAGAAAGTAAAAAATATTGTGTTTTTTTTCAAAATTGTCGCTCTTTTTTTGTTTATAGTGCAAAATCTAAAAATCGCAGAGGTGATCAAATGATACCAAAAGAAAGCTCTATTTGTGGGGAAAAAAGGACATCAATTTTATTTGGGTACAGCGTCGCACTACCGTGTAATTGTTAAAGTAACGCAGTGCTGAATCACAAAAAATGGCAAAGTCATTAAGGGGGTTTTGTTGCCCGCTGGCAACAAAAGTTAGTACACCTCTAAGTGAAAATGTCCAAATTGGGCCCAATTAGCCTTTTTCCCTTCCCGGTGTCATGTGACCCGTTAGTGTTACAAGGTCTCAGGTTTGAATGGGGAGCAGGTGTGTTAAATTTGGTGTTATCGCTCTCACTCTCTCATACTGGTCACTGGAAGTTCTACATGGCAAAGAACTCTCTGAGGATCTGAAAAAAAGAATTGTTGCTCTACATAAAGATTGCCTAGGCTATAAGAAGATTGCCAAGACCCTGAAACTGAGCTGCAGCATGGTGGCCAAGAACATACAGCGGTTTACCAGGACAGGTTCCACTCAAAACAGGCCTCGCCATGGTCGACCCTGGTGCATGGAGGGCCCCCTGACCCCATCCCGGGGCCCTTTGCATCAGTCTTAGGGCCCTTTACTCTCGTCACGGGGCCGTTTTTATGGTAAACAACAAAAGAGAAGAAAATAAAAGCAAGGAGACACCAATTCATGCTACTCTCTATTAGAAATGTAAAAAAAGTTTATCATTAAATAACCATAAATATACCCAACAATAATAGATACAATCAAAATAGAAAACCACAAGGAAAAAATGGAAAATAAATTAAATACTAACCCGGCCAGACCCAAAGGAACCCTCCCAGCTCCCACTCAACCCCCCCAAGGAGACACCCAGTGACCCACCACCACAGTCCCTGCTAAACCAGCCTTCATGGAAAATACCCAGTAAAACAATACATAAAGGCAATGCACTAATACCTCTGTCAGAATAGCAACTGGGGCAATTATACTGCTCAAAAAAAATGAAAGGAACCCTTTTTAATCAGAGTATACAATCAAGTCAGTTAAAATCCTAGGATATTGATCTGGTAAGTAAAGAATCAGAGGGGCTTTTTAATCAGTTTAAGCTGCTTTGGCGTTAATGAAATTAACAACAGGTGCACTAGATGGGCAACAACGAGACACCCTCCAAAACAGGAATGGTTTTACAAGTGAAGGCCAATGACATTTTTTTCCCTACTCATCTTTTCTGACTGTTTTCCACTAGTTTTGCATTTGGCTAGGGCCAGTGTCACTACTGATAGCACGAGACAATACCTGAACCTTTTAGAGGTTGAACGGGCAGTCTAACTCCTCCAGGATGGCACATCAATATGTGCCATTGCCAGGAGGTTTGCTGTGTCTCCCAGCACAGTCTCAAGAGCATGGAGGAGATTCCAGGAGACAGGAAGTTACTCTAGGAGAGCTGGACAGGGCCGTAGAAGGTCCTTAACCAATCAGCAGGACCCGTATCTGCTCCTGTGTGCAAGGAGGGACAGGATGAGCACTGCCAGAGCCCTACAAAATGACCTCCAGCAGGCAACTGGTGTGAATGTCTCAGACCAAATAATCAGAAACAGACTTCATGAGGGGGGCCTGAGGGAATGACGTTGTCTAGTGGACCCTGTGCTCACTGCCCGACACTGTGGAGCTTGATTGGCATTTGCCATTAAACACCAGAATTGGCAGGTTGACCACTGACGCCCTGTGCTTTTCACAGATGAGAGCAGGGTTACCCTGAGCACATGTGAAAGACGTGAAACGGTCTGGAGAAGCCATGGAGAACATTATGCTGCCTGTAACATTGTTCAGCATGACCAGTTTGGTGGTGGGTCAGTGATGGTCTGGGGAGGCATATCCATGGAGGGATGCACAGACCTCTACAGTCTAGACAATGGCACCCGCACTGCCATTAGGTATCAGGATAAAATCCTTGGACCTGCTGGCAACAACAGTGAGTACACCCCTGAGTGTAAATGTCTGAATTGGGCCCAAAGTGTCAATATTTTGTGTGGCCACCATTATTTTCCAGCACTGCCTTAACCCTCTTAGGCATGGAGTTCGGCAGAGCTGCACAGGTTGCCACTGGAGTCCTCTTCCACTCCTCCATGACAACGTCATGGAGCTGATAGATGTTAGAGACCTTGTGCTCCTCCCCCTTCTGTTTGAGGATGCCCCACAGATGCTCAATAGGGTTTAGGTCTGGAGACATGCTTGGCCAGTCCATCACCTTTACCCTCAGCTTCTTTAGCAAGGCATTGGTCATCTTGGAGGTGTGCTTGGGGTTGTTATGTTGGAAAACTGCCCTGCGGCCCAGTCTCCGAAAGGAGGGGATCATGCTCTGCTTCAGTGTGTCACAGTACATGTTGGTATTCATGGTTTCCTTAATAAACTGTAGCTCCCCAGTGCCGGCAGCACTCATGCAGCCCCAGACCATAACGCTCCCACTACCATACTTGACTGTAGGCAAGACATACTTGTCTTTCTACTCCTCGCCTGGTTGCCGCCACACACATGCTTGACACCATCTGAACCAAATAGGTTTATCTTGGTCTCATCAGAACACAGGAGATGGTTCCAGTAATCCATGTCCTTAGTCTGCTTGTCTTCAGCAAACTGTTTGCTGGCTTTCTTGTGCATCATCTTTAGAAGAGGCTTCCTTCTGGGACGCCATGCAGACCAATTTGATGCAGTGTGCGGCGTATGGTCTGAGCACTGACAGGCTGACCCCCCCCCCCACCCCCACCCTTCAACCTCTGCAGCAATGCTGGCAGAACTCATACGTCTATTTCCCAAAGACAACCTCTGGATATGACTCTGATCACGTGTACTCAACCCCTTTAGTCGACCATGACGAGGATTGTTCTGAGTGGAACCTGTCCAGTTAAACCCCTGTATAGTCTTGGCCAGCATGCTGCAGCTCACTTTCAGGGTCTTGGCAATCTTCTTATAGCCTAGGCCATCTTTATGTAGAGCAACTATTCTTTTTTTTTCAGATCCTCAGAGAGTTCTTTGCCGTGAGGTTCCATGTTGAACTTCCAGTGGACAGTATGCAAGAGTGAGAGTGATAACACCAAATTTAACACACCTGCTCCCCATTCACACCTGAAACCTTGTAATACGAACAAGTCACATGACACCAGGGAGAGAAAATGGCTAATTTGGCCCAGTTTGGACATTTTCACTTAAGGGTGTACTCACTTTTCTTGCCAGCAGTTTAGACATTAATGGCTGTGTGTTGAGTTATTTTGAGAAGACAGCAAATTTACACTGTTAGCCCCCATTCACACTACCGCGACTTGTCAGGCGACTTGTCAGCCTGACAAGTCGCGGTCCCTCACGGTCCATTGACTGCTACAGGACCCATTCTAATAGGAGCGACACAAGTCGCTCCGACTTAGAAAAAGGGTCCTGTACTACTTCGGGGCGACCTCGGAGCGACTTGCATAGACATTCATTATATGAAGTCTGTGCAAGTCGCGCCGAAGTCGCGTTGCACGGGACTTCACAGGTCACCCCCGAAGTAGTACAGAGTCGTGCTGCGCTAGTGTGAATGGGCTCTTATACAAGCTGTACACTCACTACTTTACATTGTAGCAAAGTGTCATTTCTTCAGTGTTGTCACATGAAAAGACAACACTGAAGACTGCGGGAGATCGCGAGTGACCGGCGGACATCGGAGCCGCCGGTCACACGCGCGGGGATGTCAGGGAACGAGCGGGGGCGGGAGCGCGCCATCGGCGGCGCGCACTCGCCCCCTAGAGGCTCATGGGCGAGTGACTTACCCCTATGTCAGGAGGGACTGACCGCCGCCGTATATATAGTCGTGCGGCGGTCGGGAAGTGGTTAAAGTGGAAGTAAACTCTGCTTTTTTTTTTTTTCTTACCTGCAAAGTAAAGGCATAAGGTGCTATTATGCAGCGCATACTAGCACATTATGTGACACGTACCTGCAAACGAAGACCTTGTCGTTCCCACTGGAGGCCGCATCCATCTTCACCCGTCTTCCTTCTGGGTCAATGGACTCTGGCTTTGTAACTGGCCGAAGCCACATGATATCCGTCACGGGACAGGACTCTGAAGAAACAGCACGGGCGGCCGTTACTTTAGAGCGCATGCGTCGATGACGTCATCGGTGCAGTATACAGTAAATATCTCCTAAACAGTGCAAGTTTAAGAGAGGTTTACAGTACCTATAGGTAAGCCTTATTATAGGCTTACCTATAGGTAGAAAGATTAGAGGGGAGTTTACTTTCTCTTTAAAGTGTTTCTAAACCCAGAACCTGCATTTACTATATCTGGTCTCCCACAGCACACAGATAATGAAAATGCAATTATTTTAGTAAATATAAACGGATAAATACCTTTTCTCATCAGCAGGATATAGCAGTCTTGTGATTTCTATCAGTTTCTAGTAAAGCTTGTAGGAGGAGTTTTCATTCTCCCCTGACCCTCTGTCTGGACAGTGTTGATTGGCCCTGTGCTGATCACACTCTCCCAAGAAAAAAGAAAGCTCTCTTTACACCAACTGAGCATGTGCAGCCTGTTCCCTGGCTCTGTGAATACTAGGTTATTTTTTGGAGACATTGAAAGAAGAGGAAGATCAGAGAGACAGGATCAAACAGCCTTTATACACAATGCAAAGGATTAACCCCTTAGGTTCCACAGTGAGTATAACAAGCATGCTTTACTGCATATACAGACTGATTTTACTGTTGTGGTTTAGTAACACTTTAGGAGTTCCCGTCACTGGATCTAAGGGGCCAAGCCCAACCTCTGAAAAACAACCCCACACCTTAATCTATGCAAGATTGAGATGTGACCCTGTGTGTTGTGCCATCACATCTAATATGCAAGTATAGAGAGAAAAAACATGTAGGTAACAGGACTTTAAAGATAGCCATCGTTATTCCCATAGGGAAAAAAATCAGTACGGATAAGGACTGGGATGCCATTAAAGTTCATGTGTGTGTAAAAGGAAGGCGTCCCAATACTCGATTATATATAAAAATACAAAATGTATTTTTAACAACATGATCAAAAATTCATAAAAAACACAACATGAATGGTATGCTTGAGGTGCTAAACAGCAAGCTCCTATAGCAAAAAAAAAACATAAGTTGCCCATTGTATGCCAGGGTCTGGTGTCTGTGGATAACAGAAACGAACGACCTCCCGTGTCCGGGCCAATATGGATTCTAGTGTGGATCGCTACACCGCAGCTTCCTCAGGAGATCCTATTAGTGTTTGGATAGTAGCCACAAGACATCAAATATCTTCTCTCTTTCAATATGAAAGAGTGATCAAGGAGACAATGGAGATGTCCATTGTCTCCCTGCTAGAGGGGCTTTTGCCACAGGTTGGATCGGCGTGCAGAGGAGCCGCAGCTCCTGAATAGCAAGAAGGAAACTGATATATAGTGGATATTTTCAATACAGGAATAACCCTATCACCATCATCACTCTTTCATATTGAAAGTGAGAAGATATTTGATGCCTCGTGGCTACTATACAAACACCAATAGGACCCAATCTCACGAGGAAGCTGCTTAGCGAAACGCGTAGCGATCCATTGGTATCTACACACTAGAATCCATATTGGCCGGACATGGGAGGTTATTCGTTTCTGTGATCCACAGACACCAGACCCTGGCATACAATGGGCAACTTGTGGGTTCTTTTGCTATAGGAGCATGCTGTTTAGCACCTCAAGCATAGCATTCATGTTGTGGTTTTCATGGATTTTTGATCATGTTGTTATAAATAAATTTTGTATTTTTATGTATAATCGAGTACAGATTTTTTTTCCCTAGGGGATTAATGGTGGCTAACTTTAAAGTCCTATTACCTACATGGTTTTTCTCTCTATACCCACACCTTAATCCCCCCTCCACCAAATGATTTGGACCAGTGCACAAAGCAAGGTCCATAAAGACATGGATGAGTGAATTTGGGGTGGAGGAACTTGACTGGCCTGCACAGAGTCCTGACCTCAACCCGATAGAACACCTTTGGGGTGAATTATAGCAGAGAACGGAACTTCACAAATGCGCTTCTGGAAGAATGGTCAAACATTCCCATAGACACACTCCTAAACCTTGTGGACAGCCTTCCCAGAAGAGTTGAAGCTGTTATATCTGCAAAGGGTGGGCCAACTCAATATTGAACCCTACGAATAAGGACAGGGATGCCATTAAAGTTCATGTGTGTGTAAAGGCAGGCGTCCCAATACTTTTGGTAATACAGTGTAGATCTATACTTACACAAAAGTCAACAAACAAAACCAAAAAAATCCCAGCAAAAAAAAGCCATAAAAAGTGGTAGACCTAATAGACCATTTGATCTTTTTCTGTCATACCACTTGTGTTTCTACTGTAGTATTCTTGCTGCTTCTTGCATCTAGAAACTGGTCTAAAAACCTTTCTTGGAATCTTATCACAGTCACCAATCAAACATGCACTTACCCTAGAAGTCCAATGTGACCGCATATACAGGAAGCAGAAGGGGAAGAAGGTACACAATACGCATCTAAAGCATATGCAGAATTTACCAATTGAACTCACTTCCATTCTACACTAATATTAACCACTTTACCACCGGAGGATTTTGCTGTCTTACGTCCAGGCCACTTTTTGTGATTCGGCACTGTGCGACTTTAACTGACAATTGCGCGGTCATGCAACGCCGTACCCAAACGAAATTTATGTCCTTTTTTTTCCCACAAACAGAGCTTTCTTTTGGTGGTATTTGATCACCTGTGCGATTTTTACTTTTTGCGCTATAAACAAAAAAATGCGTAAATTTTGAAAAAATAACAATATTTTTCACATTTTTTTATATGAAATTCCCCCCAAAAAAAAATGTAAAAATCAAAATTTTTTTAAATTTTTGGCCAATTTGTTTTCTGCTACCTATGTTTGGTAAAAAAAAATCACAATAAGTGTATTTTGATTGGTTTGCACAAAAGTTATTGCGTTTACTAACTAAGGGAAAGATTTCTGTCATTTTTTGTGTTTTTTTTTTAACGAGTAATGGCGACGATCTGCAATTTATTTTGCGGGACTGCGACATTGCGGCGGACAGATCAGACCCTTGACTGACATTTTTGACACTTTTGGGGGTACCAGTGACATTACTGCAGTAATCAGTGCTATAAATATGCACTGTTACTGTAAAAATGACACTGGCAGGGAAGGGGTTAATTTTATTGGAGAGGGAGGGGTTAATGTATGCCTGGTGCTTACTGACATGTGTGGGGGGAGGTGACTATGTGACACAGGGACAGATCGCATGTTCAGCTATGCTGAATCCTGCAATCTGTCATCTGTTTACACAAGCGGGCGGATCTCCACACTTGATTCCCCGACGATCGGGGAAGAGCAGCGGCGATTGCCGCTGCTCCTCCCCTGGCCCGACTCCCGCTGTGACTGAATACAGCGGGAGCGAGCCTCCGGCGGCGCGTGCACGCCGCAGAGAAAGGGGAGTGTCTGGCGATGTAGGTCTACGTCGCCAGACGATAACGAACCACTTTGCCGCAGTAGAGCTCTAGTGAGCAGTGGCAAAGTGGTTAAAGCCAAAATCAAAAATTTATTATGATGCAGCTTACCAATTCTTAGATGGGATGGCTGCATTCACTTTGTTTTTGAGGCTTTCTTTCTTCTATTTTGATCTGGTGATCCAGCCAGTAAGTCCCGGTTCACACTACCGCGACTTGTCAGGCGACCTGTCAGCCTGACAAGTCGCGGTCCATGCAGTGCTACGGGAACCGTTCTAATAGGAGCGACTCAAGTCAAGAAAATAGTTCCTGTACTACTTCGGGGCGACATCGGAGCAACTTGCATTGACTTCAATTATGTGAAGTCCGTGCAAGTCACGCCGAAGTCGCGGTGCACGCAACATCACAGGTCGCCCCCGAAGTCGTGCCGCGGTAGTGTGAACGGACACTAAGCCTGATGTTTTTAAACAGAACAAGTTCTCCAGCAGAATGTATCAGTTACAGAGTTGAGACAAACCGTGTATTTAAATCTGCTAGTACATCTAACACTCCCCTCCCCTCAGATTGACAATGCTGCTGTCCAAAGGTGCCCCTGTGTTCCTTTATCCAGAGTGGGGGGCACTCTAATATAGGCGGTGTATTACTGGCTAGATCACCAAAGGGAAAAAGGCCTTAAAAAAAACAGAAAATGATTGCAGCCATCCCATCTTATGATTGGTAAACTGCAATATATATTACATTTTTCGTTTGGGGTATAACTACTTGCCCTCTGGAAGGTTTTACCCCCTTCATGACCAGGCCATTTTTTTTTTTTTTTGCTATTCAGCACTGTGTTACTTTAACTGGTAATTGCAAGGTCACTGTACACTGTACCCAAACAAAATTGATATCATTTTTTTTTTCACACAAATAAAGCATTCGTTTGGTGATATTTGATCACCACTGGGTTTTTAATTTTTTATTATATAAATTAAAAAAGACAAAAATAAAAAAATAAATAAACAATTATTTTTTACTTTCTGCTATAAAACATATCCAATAAAAAAATGTACAAAATAAAATTTCTTCATAAATTTAGGCCAAAATGTATTCTGCTACATGTTTTTGGTAAAAAAAAAAAAAAAAAATCCCAATAAGTGTATATTGATTGGTTTGTGCGTGTGTTATAGCATCTACAAATTGTGGCACGCAATCTGACACTCACTGACACTTTGTGGGAACCAGTGACACTAATACAGTGATCAATGCTAATAATATACACTGTCACTGTACTAATGACACTGGCTGGGTAGGGGTTAACATCTAGGGCACAATTAAAGGGTTAACTGCATGCCTAACAGTGCTTCATGCATTCACTGTCTGCTGTTTTTACAAAGCGATGTGTTGGTTTTTATTCCATGCTTTGCAGGGAAACAAAAACCAGCACATCCCCGCTGACAGGACAGAGCTCTGTGTTGCCTACATTCACAGAGCTCTGTCCTGTCTTTTGAACAATTGACTAATCACAGCACAGGCGGGGCAGCGGGCACGCGTGCCCCCTACCTGGAAGAACTGGATCGCGTATCAAATACGCGATCCAGCTCAGGCGATCCGCTGTGCCGCCGTACTCCTACGCGAGGCAGTCGGAAAAACGGTTAATGACGCTTTAAATATGCAATTGAAAGTATTTTGTTATATTGGTTGAATAAGTACAAAAGACACCTATTGATTCTGTCCACAATTCAAGAGCGTGTAAATTTCTGTGCACTCTGCTTTGAAATCCCAGCGTAATCAGCCCTTCCCAGCCACTTCTGTGAACTACAGAACACCTCTCCCCAATGTTATGGAGGTGAGGGAGGGAGAGAGAGAGAGAGAAAGGGGGAGAGAGGGAGAGGGAGAGGGAGAGAAGACCCATATATATATATATAATGGTTGCAACTAGTTCCTATCCAGTTGAAGGACCTATATACAATACAGTGAGTAAGTGTTGTCACCCCAGGATAGGAAGTGTATTACTGGCAGGATCACTAGGTGAAAACAAAGAGAAAAAAGTCTGAAAATGTTTTTAAAAAAATGTAGCCTCAACATCTAAGGACTGGTGAACCGCCATATATTACATTTTTTTTCTTGGATTTCGATGAAGGGTTAATGGTGTTTACATGCTGTATATTCTTCTCTATTTTTCATGTAGCTATCCTTGATTTATAGTCATAACATCTTGTTTGTTCA
Organism: Pelophylax lessonae; assembly: GCF_965119305.1. Taxonomy (NCBI): domain Eukaryota; kingdom Metazoa; phylum Chordata; class Amphibia; order Anura; family Ranidae; genus Pelophylax; species Pelophylax lessonae. The sequence goes on from NC_138770.1 coordinate 94,732,688, forward strand.
GATATGTCTAACACTGCAGAAATAGTTTCATATGAAAAAAAAAAAAAAGAAAAGAAAATACCTTGATTAGTAAATTTGTTATGGGAACAGTTTAAACTTGTGTAGTATGCCAAAAAGTATCATGTGACTGTGAGTCATACTGAAACCAAACCCCTTATTGCAAAATAAATCTCTCTGTTTCAAATTGTATATATGCTCGGGATATTTCCTGAAATAAACGAACATGCATTGACTCTACCCTCGTGTGTTTGTGTGTTCCAGAGGCCTCGTAGGAGAAAAACCCAGCGATCCGGTTCTGAAGTCCCTCTCAGTAGATACCCTTTAAATTGAAAGGTGAGCCTGTAATTGTCAAAAGAAAATAATAGGTACCTACATCCATATTGGCATCTTAAAAAAAAAAAGAGGGGAGGACAGAGACTGTTGTCCACAAGAAAGCAGTCTCAAGAAGAATGGGGGGGAAAAAACTGAAGGGGTAATTGGACTTTCTCTGTACCTTTGGTTCAGAGATCTCATAACAGGAAAATTTGTATAAAAACCATACAAAACTTATTAGATACAGAATATTTGAAAGGAGAACAAGGACACGTACTCCAACAATAGTTCATCAAGCAAAAAAACGAATATAACATAAGACTAAATTAGAATATCATCTGGCATATACTTATTATAGTCAGACCAAAGTGCAGTAGTTCATATTAGGCGTATATTCCTCAACATGTTTCACGGTTGTGATCCACTTCTTTAGGAGGGTTAGTATATAAACGCACTCTAGAGGTAATGACAACATATAAGTAATTTGTACCAATAAATAGAATATACAATGTAGAATATACAAAATGTGCATACAATAAAAGTTTTAGGAAATTAACGAGTGGGGAACATCTGAGCTCACTTAGAGACCGGTTTCTAGGTGAGCTCAGATGTTCCCCACTAGTTATATTCCTAAAAGCTTTATTGTATGCACATTTTATGTTGTATGTTCTATTTATTGGTACAATTTACTTATATGTTGTCATTACCTCTGGAGTGCATTTATATACTAACCCTCCTGAAGAAGCGGATAACCACTGCAAAACATGTTGAGGAATATACGCCTAATATGAACTACTGCACTTTGCTCTGACTATAATAAGTATCTACCAGATGATATTCTAATTTAGTCTTATGTTATATTGTTTTTTTTTTTTTGCCTGATGAACTATTGTTTGACTAGGTTTCCTTGTTCTCTTTTAAAATATTCTGTATATAATAAATGTTGTATGGTTTTTATACAAATTTCCTTGTTATGAGATTTCTGAACCAAAGGTACCAAAAAAGTCCAATTACCCCTTCGATTTTTTTCACCCATTCTTCTTGAGACTGCTTTCTTGGGGACAACAGTCTCTGTTCTCCCCTTTTTTTTATTTAAGATACCCTTTAAAAATGTACATTCTAAATGACCCCATGAGTGTCTCTCTAAATGCTGACTGTAGTGGATTGCAGAGATCTCAAATGAATTTACTGATTCTAGCACAGTTGCTGTGTGCTGGATTGCAATAGTATCCGCTGATGGCCTTCACTCGCTTGAAATTAGTCTTTAACCATGATAGTTCTCACATCTGTGTACCCAGAGCAATTTTTACATTTGTGCTAATGGCCTATTGATTCAGTAATGACTTTGCAAGCACTTAACATAAAGTAATATACTGTATATTACATTTTTTTTAAGACAAAAAAAAGTAACAAAACTAATAAAAACACAATACTTGGTGTTAAAAAAAAAACATTGTTACATAGCTAAAAAAAAATTTTTTATTTGTTTTGTTTAAAATTACACTAAAATGTATTTATTTACAATTAAAATATGTGCTTTACTTTTTAAAGAGGTTGTAAACTCGTTAAAAAAATTTTTTTTTCTTTTACAACCTGCAAGAGAAAGACATAATGAGCTAGTATGCATCGCATACTAGCTCATTATGAAATACTTACCTTAGAACGAGCCCCCGCCGTGCCGCTCTCTTACCTGTATGACGAGCGACATGTTCAGTCGCCCGTCTTCCGGGATCGCGGCATCCGGCCATCTGATTGGCCGGAGCCGCGGTGACGTCACTCCTGCGCACGCGCGCGGGAGCCGAAGGTCACGGCACGGGGCTCTGAAGGAACAGCACGATCAGCCGTTCCTTCAGAGCGCATGCGCCAGTGACGTCACTGGCTGCATTAAAGGTAAATATCTCCTAAACCGTACATGTTTAGGAGATATTTACAGTACCTATAGGTAAGCCTTATCATAGGCTTACCTATAGGTACAACTTCCTGAGGAGGGTTTACTTCCTCTTTAATACTGCGTACCTAAACGACTTTAACATTCTTTTTTTCCCACAAACAGAGCTTTCTTTTGGTGGTATTTGATCACCTGTGCGATTTCTTGATCATGCGCTATAAACAAAAAAAGAGCGTCAATTTTGCAAAAATAACAATATTTTTCACATTTTTTATATGAAATTCCCCCCAAAAAAATGTAAAAATCAAAATTTTCTAACATTTTCGGCCAATTTGTTTTATGCTACATATGTTTGGTAAAAAAAATCGCAAAAAGCGTATTTTGATTGGTTTGCGCAAAAGTTATCGCGTTTACTAACTAAGGGAAAGATTTTTGTCATTTTTGTTGTTTTTTGTTTAACGCGTAATGGCGGCGATCTGAGATTTTTTTAGCGGTACTGCGACATTGCGGCGGACAGATCCGACCCTTGACTGACATTTTTGACACTTTTGGGGTTACCAGTGACATTACTACAGTAATCAGTGCTATAAGTATGCACTGTTACTGTAAAATTACACTGGCAGTGAAGGGGTTAATTTTATTGGAGAGGGAGGGGTTAATGTAAGCCTGGTGCTTACTAACGTGTGTGGGGGGAGGTGACTGAGTGACAGGGGAGAGGGAGGGGTTATGTGTGTCCCTAGGGGCGTGATTCTAACTGTGATTGGCTGTGGCTTGAGATGTAAGAACAATGATCAACGGTCCTAGATAGTAGAACCGTATGATCACTATTCCTACACAGGGGAGAATGACAGGCGGCTTGTTTACATTAGCTGCCTGCCTTTCTCCCTCTCCACCGATGATCGCGAGTGATCGGCGGACGATCGGGTCCGCCGGTCACACGCGCAGGGGGGGGGGGGGGGTCCGTGGCCGCGCGGGAGCGCGCCTCCGGCGGCGCACGCTTGCTCCCGAGACCCTCACAGGCTAGCGACGTAGTACTACGTCGCTTTGCCTGTGAGGGGCTGACCGCCGCAGTAAATAGTCGTGCGGCGGTCGGCAAGCGGTAATCAAGAAAATGAAAAAAATGTAAAAAGTCAAAAAAGACGGCATTAAGATAAAAAAAAAAAACCTTCTGTGTGTAGCAACCACTCTCAGCTCCTCTCTATCCAACGATGTTACACGAGAGCCTCAGTTGTCTGGGACTCTCCCTCCTCATTGGCTGAGACAGCAGCGGGTGGGCCATTGCTGTCAATCAAAGTAGGTGAGCCAGTGAGGAGAGAGGGAGGGGGGGGGGGAAAGCCACAGCTCTGTTTCTGAATGGACACACAGAGCAGAGTCTCGGCTCAGGTGCCCCAATAGCAAGCTACTTCCAGGAGGAGGGAGAGGCCTGGAGCACGGGCGAGGGACCCAGGAAGAGGAGGATTGTTATTTTTAAACAAAAAAAAAGATTTTAATGTCACTTTAAGTGCTTAGCGACCGCCACATGCATATATACTGCGGCAGGGCGTCCACTGTGCCAGATCACAAACCTAACACTGATATGACACTTCCAGACCTAGGGCATGGGCAGCCGGCAAAATTTGATTATTTACATTTTTTTATTGGGAATGTTTTATAGTAGAAAGTACAAAATGTTGTTGTTTTTTTTTTTTTTTTTCAAAATTGTCATTTTTTTTTTTTTTTTTTAATAGCGCAAAAAATAAAAACCGCAGAGGTGATCAAATACCAACAAAAGAAACTATTTGTGGGAAAAAAAGGACATCAATTTTATTTGAATACAGTGTCACATGGCCGCACAATTGTCAGTAAAATGAATGCAGTGCCGTATCGCAAACAATGGCCTGGTTATGAAGGGGGGTAAACCTGTTGGAGCTGAAGTGGTTAAGAGGAGAAGGGGAAGAAGGAGTTAAATAGGGCTGTTAGGGTACCATTAACAGAACCATTTACAGGAAACACCTAAACTCCAAAAATAGGAGGGGTGTCAACGTACGTTTGACTATATAATTAGGAGTGATTGTCGGGTGTCTACAAATATTTGTTCATATTTTATGTAACACTTGCAGTCATCTGTGTGAAACTATAGGTGGTCTCTGTAGGCTTTTTCTGCAATTGCAGTGCCACAAAAATAGACCTGAATGACTCAGAGGAGGGATACTTCTCCCCCTAACAGAAATGGGAACATCTCAGTTAGTCTTTTTACACAGGCTACAAACAAACATGCAGGTAGTTTGGGGTCTATTGTAAGGCTGCATTCACATGTCAGCTTATAATCGTACAAGAGCTTCTTTGGAGCGTATTGCGTCCCGCGATTTTGTTTGCGCGATGTTGCCGCGATTCGGCATGCGTAAATCGCGGCAACATCGCTCGGCGTTTGGGGGGCTATTGCAAAT